>NC_140179.1:10639452-10916952 GCF_963971535.1 Notolepis coatsorum | reverse complement strand
TAACTCTCTCTATATCAGCTCCATCTATGGTCAGTACTATATTTTCATCTAGTTTTCGATTGCCAAAAATCATAAATTTAGTTTTTTTCAGATTCAGTGATAGCTTATTTACATCAAACCATTTCTTTAGCTTTGTCATTTCATACACAATATATTCAGCTAGTTCCTTTAAATTATTTCCAGAACAAAAAAAATTTGTATCATCAGCAAACAAGACAAACTGTAATAGTTTTGAAACATCACAAATATCATTAATATATAAAAGAAAGAGTTTGGGCCCCAAAACCGAACCTTGCGGTACCCCACATTCAATCTTCATGAGCTCAGATTTGACATCTGCCAACTGCACATATTGTTGCCTATTGTGGAGATAACTACTCAACCATTCAAGAACCATTCCTCTCACACCATATGAACGTAATTTAGAAATTAGAATATTATGATCTAAGGTATCAAATGCCTTTTTTAAATCAATAAACACCCCTATTGTTAATTTCCTTTTATCTGTTGCTGTTGTTATTTCTTCAATAATATTCATTAAGGCAGTCGCTGTTGATCTGTTTTGGGGCAGGTGAGGGCAGGTGCCTGTGCACCCGTTGGGCTCTATGTGTGCACGTGCCTGCTAGCTGTGCCCTTGAGCAAGGCACCTCAGCTTTAACCGCTCCAGTGTTAGCTGATCAGGGGCCAGTAGTAGAGTGCCTGACCATAGTGTCTTTATACCTGTATCACTGGACATATAATGCATATTAAATCAAATCAAATTGATTTGTAAAGCCCAAAATCACAAGTTAATGTCCCCATGGGCCAGACAAGTCTTCTTTAAACTATTCAAGAAGAAACATCTCAATAAATCAAGAACAAAAAACCCACCATGAAATCCAAAATAAATGTAAAATAAATAAATGGGGACTTCCGGTATGGTAGGTCGCGTTTTTCCCTCTCTCCCTCATGTTTTTTTAAATTCTACGTTTTAAGACTCCAAACCCTCATAATTCTTGTTTATATGCAAGTATCGATATAGCTAACTAAATATTTATCGTCGCAAAGATGTCATCCAAGCCGACGACGCTGTTAGCAAGGCCTGGCTGGCCACCCTGCTTGAGAGCCACAAAGAAGCTATTACCACCGAGTTCAGAAAAGCCATTACCACTCTGGAAAATAAACTTGACCAAATGAAAACGGACGTGGCCGACAACGGACAGCGGGTCAAGTCCCTGGAAGAGAATGCGGATTCTGTAAGCTGTCATAATCACAGCATGGGCCTACTTCACTCCCCCTCCTTTTCCCCTCACGTCCTCCACACGCTCCTCTTCATCCCCCTCTCTATCCACTGCGCACTCCTCATCATCCTCTCTTTCTTCAGTCACCCCTTCCTTCACCCTCATTCACCTAGCTGTATTCCATCCCCCTAATTCATACACGGGCAAGCACCCCACTCCCCAGCTGCACCCTATCCCCTGATGAGGGGACTATATCTACACCTCGACGCTGACCAGAAGCTGTCGTGGTATTAATTACCACTGCCCAGGACCGCCGTCCCTGTCTGGACGTCACCTGTTCCCGAAGAGGAACACCTATTCTCCCGCTGCCACCCAGCAGCTCCAGCGTCCCTGTCTGGACGTCACCTGTTCCCGAAGAGGAACGCCTATTCTCCCGCTGCCACCCAGCAGCTCCAGCGTCCCTGTCTGGACGTCACTGTTCCCGAAGAGGAACACCTATTCTCCCGCTGCCACCCAGCAGCTCCCCCGACAAGCACCAGGACCGCTAGCTCGCTCACTGCCGCCGTGGCAGCCACAGGACAGAACATAACCCCGTTCTATTTCCCCCCAATTCCTGTGTTGCTCAATTACCATTAAACACCCTTGAAACCGCTCCTTTCTCTTCTCGTGTATTCAGCAATTGGGCTGTGCTCCAGACCCCAGTTCTCACAGTAAGCGAAAGAATTGCGTCGCTAGAGGCTACATGTGCTGATCTGAGGGCTAGCCAGGCTATGCTAAGGGCTAAGGCGGAGGATCTCGAGGCTCGAGGACGACGTAACAACATTCGGATTGTTGGACTACCAGAGCAGATTGAGGGCCCGAGACCAACACCCTTCTTCGCCACCCTTTTAACCCAAGTTCTTGGGGCAGAGACCCTCCCTAACCCTCCAGAATTGGACCACGCACACAGGTCTCTGGCAGCTAAACCGAAGCAGGTTGAAAAGCCTAGGCCTGTTATCATCAGGTTCCATAACTATCAAACTAAAGAACTGGTGATCCGGGAGGCCAGAAAGAGAAAAGCGGAGATGCAGTACAACGGTCAACAAATTGCTTTCTACGAGGATTATACCCCGGCTGTGTTGGAACAGTGAGCACCGTACCGCGATGTGATGGCACTACTTTACAAGCGGGGGCTAAGGCCTAGTCTTCACTACCCGGCCAAACTGATGATTACGGAAGAGAGCGGGGACAGGCTACGCTTCATGTCTGTTGGGGATGCCGAACCGTACCTCAAGACCAAGCTAGCCTAGTGTGGACGGCTACCCAGCGAGTACCCAGCGGTAAGCTAACCTGACGCCGGGAGCAATGAACAATGAATGTAGAATGCGAGACTGAATTTATAGACATTGGTTGGGCTAAACTGGTCGACCGCGTTAGGCCTGACACTGAGACCTCATGGGGAGAGGCTATTGACATTAAGCGGACTGGCTTCTGAAACTGAACTTTATGCTTCCCAAATGGACGACGCGGATTATATTTGCCCGTATTTATAACTCCTCTTTGTTTTTCTTAATATTCTTTAATAGCCCTTATTTTTACATGTGTCTCTCTCGCAGTCAAACTGTAGACGTTCCCTCTGTTTAGAGGCTGCTAGATACATGGAATGGACCTGTTTGACGGGATAATGAAGGTTCTATTTGTATGCTTTAGGAATATTCATTGCGCAGAGACTGGGCCTGAATTTACTAGGCCATTTACCTAGGTCTAACGGACACTTCGGGGCCAGCTGAAACCAACACCAACAGCAATAGGCATGATTACGACGTACTGAGTGTTCGGCTGAACTTGTGGACCTTGGTTATGTTATAGTGCCCAGTCACTATAGATTGGCCACCTATGCCTCAGAAGGGGAATATTGTTATTTCAATCGGAGTGACTCCTTCAAAAGGAACCCTATGCCAACCAGGTTGCTATAGCCATGACCTTGTGAATGATTGCATGCCGTTTTCTTCTGCTCCCTATTTCGTATTTTTTTGTCTTTGCCCCCCCCCCCCCCTTTTTATTTTTTATATATGTATATAATCTTCCATTTTTTTTTCTTAACTTAATTTGTCTTTTCTTTTGTATGGATTTATATACATATGACTCTCAAGTCAAGTCAAGTAATTTATTTATATAGCACATTTAAAAGCACAAGAGCCAACCAAAGTGCTGTACAATCAAAGCTTAAAATCAATGTCCTAATATAAAATACACAAATACAAAAATACAAAAAGGCACAGCAGGACAAGACAGTACATTCAGAGAATAGGACAGTAGGACAACACACGGATAGGGGAACACAAAGTACAGTAGCACACAGGGGACAGAGGAGCATAAGAAGAGATACAAGAGGGAGGGGGCAGGATAAAATTAGTGTGTGAGTTAGGGTGTGGGAGAATCAGGGTTTATTGAAGGCCAGGGAATAGAAGTGGGTTTTTAGACGGGCCTTAAATGTCTCCAGCGAGGGGGCAGATCGGATCTCCAGGGGAAGCTGGTTCCATAGCTTGGGGGCCACGGCCTTGAAGGAGCGATCGCCTCTCTTTTTGAGTCTGGTGCGGGGGGGGGGGACCAGCCGAGCCTGGTTGGAGGATCTTAGTGACCTGGGTGCTGCGTAGGGGGTGATGAGCTCAGTGATGTATAGGGGTGCTGCACCCGATAGTGCCTTAAAGGTGAGGAGGAGGATTTTGAAGTCTATTCTAAGTGGGACTGGGAGCCAGTGTAGGGAGGCTAGGACTGGTGTGATGTGCTCTCTCTTTCTGGTGCCGGTAAGGAACCTAGCTGCAGAGTGCTGGACCATTTTGAGGCGGGACATGGCTGCCTGACTGATGCCGGTGTAGAGGGCATTGCAGTAGTCAAGGCGTGAAGTGATGAATGCATTGACTACCATTTCCAGGTCGACGGGTGAAAGGATTGCTTTTATTTTACTGATGTTGCAGAGTTGGAAGAAGCATGACTTGACTACGGCATTTACCTGCCGGTCGAATTTGAGCTCTGGGTCAAAGATTACACCCAGGCTCTTGACGTGGGGTTTGAGGTGGGTGGAGAGTTGTCCTAGGCTGTTGGAGAGTGTTTTGGTGGAAGAGGGGGGGCCAAACAAAATGATCTCCGTTTTATTTTCATTTAGCTGTAAGAAGTTGAGGGCCATCCAGCTTTTTATGTCCCTAAGACAGTTTTTAAGAGAGTCTAGGTTAGCTGTGTCAGAGGGGTTGAGGGGAAGGTAGATTTGGGAGTCATCGGCATAAAAGTGATATGAAATGTTGTGTTTCTGGATGATTTCGGCCAGAGGGAGCATGTAGATCGAGAAGAGTATGGGGGCCAGGATGGAACCTTGGGGGACCCCATACGGTAGACTAGCTGTGGGGGAGGAGTGTCCACCCAAACTGACCGAAAAGGAGCGGCCGCTCAAGTAGGATGCGAACCAGTTTAGGGCAGACCCCCCAATACCTAGCCTGTGTTCGAGACGATCGACCAGGGTGGAGTGGTCGACCGTGTCGAACGCGGCAGAGAGGTCCAGGAGGAGGAGCATGGCACAGCTACCCTATCCCTAGTGGGCCTGGTAGCAGGGGCTAAAGACACTCTCCCCGAGCTGTTGTAGGCTGGAGGCGGGCTTTGCCCAGGTCCACTGAATTATAGGCTGACCTACACACACTGGAACACCTCGGTTTACTTGTTCACTCTCTACTTTCTATGGGTCACACTCCTTATTGGGAGTCATTGGTAGCGCTTTTATGCCCATGCTCTAATGGATGAGCCCAGAGTTGTGTTGCAAATATCTTTCATTGTATCCCAATCTTTAATTTTTGAATTTAAGCATCCCGTTTTTTGTTTTTGTTTTTATTTCTTATTTATTTGGCTGTTCGAATGTTCTTTTAACTCAAATTTAAAGGTTTATCCGTAACATTATTGGAGGCTGTTCGAAATTGATGGGAGAGAGGGGGAAAAGGGGAGTGAGGATGGAGTCTCCACTGGAAGGAATGTATCCGGAGAGGTACAGAAGCTGTTGCTATTCCCTTAGGGACCAAGGGATGTACCCCCGGTGAGTATGTTTGTGTATGTTTGTGTATGGTTGTATGTGTGTGCATCAACCCCCTCCCCTCCCCTTTTCTCTATCCCCCTCTACCTTTTTCCTCTCTTCCAATGTTTTATCTGTTCGACTCAGGTATGTATATACTTAACAGAACATGGCAGTGACGGGCAGGAACATCCGTTTCGTCTCATGGAATGTCAAAGGGATGAACAACTCTATCAAGGCTAACAAGGTACTTAACCATCTACGACACCTCAAGGGTGACCTTTGTTTTTTACAAGAGACACATCTGCACCTCAGATATCCCCCGCATTAAGAGAGCATGGATGGGACACGTTTTTCATTCTAAATTCTCAGCAAAAGCCAGGGGAGCTGCAATTATTATACATAGGGATGTACCCTTCGAGCCTTCCACCATTTTAACTGATCCTGACGGACGATATGTTATAGTGTCGGGCAAGCTGCAGAACATTCCGGTGGTTTTGGCCTCAATATATGCACCGAATTGGGACAATGATAAATTTGTATCTAATTTATTTTCCTCGATACCTAACCTTAATGATCATCACATAATTATCGGAGGAGACTTTAACCAGGTCCAAAACATGGAACTGGATAGGTCTTCGGATAGACGTACTACCATCTCCAAAGCGGCGAGCATCCTAAAATTTCATATGGAACAGCTTGGCCTTATAGACCCCTGGAGAGCAAAATTTCCTACCGATAAACTTTTCTCCTTCTTCTCCCATGTAGATGAAAAACTACTACATAATGTAATCTCTACTAAGTACCATAGTATAGTCATTTCCGATCATGCCCCGACATCCGTTGAAATTAACTTCCCCCAGGGTAGAACACCCTCTAAATTTTGGAGATTCAATTCCCACTTATTATCTGAACCTGAATTTAAGGATTTTATTCATGCACAAATAAAAATCTTCTTTGAGATAAACGACACACCTGAAGTTAGCAGTGACATGCTCTGGGAGGCCTTTAAGGTAGGGGTGCACCGATATATCGGTCGGGTATCGGTATCGGCCGATAAGTGCCTTGTTGACTGCTATCGGCCTATCGGCCGATAAGCTCAAATGTGCCGATAGCAGTCGCCGATAAATACCCATCAATTTGTGTAGCGTCAAAAGGCAAAAAAAAAAAAGTTCACTCGCGACCTACCTGCACAACGCCCGCCGTCCCCCACACACACACACACACAAGCTACTGCATCTTAGTAACTACTTATGATTAACAAGGCATTCGTTTTGTGGCATTAACGTTATATAGTTAGTGTTACACGGACAATAACATCAGCATATTATTATTACCCATAGCAGCAAGGCATTACTCCGAGTCCGTTCATTAGCTACCGGGAGATGCAAGACTAACGTTACTGGTGAAAATGTGATTTGCGTTGGAATACTCCTTTGCCAACTTGCTGTACTTTGCTTGCAGGTCTGCAGCCATTATTGCTGCATTATGAATAGCCCCAACTTTAGCCAAGGTAACGTTATGGCTAAACCTTTAACAATAGTTAACGCTAGCTTTCGGTTAGCTGTTCAATGCTATTAATAACACAACTCCCCGTCAACACCCTCTCTCGGGAAGATGGCATTTAAGAAAGTATCTGCTGTTAAAATGACACAAACATTCGTTTTGTGGCATTAACGTTATATAGTTAGTGTTACACGTTCAATAACAAGCATATTATTTACCCGAAGATAGCAGTAAACAAGGCATTACTCCGTTAGTCCGTTCATAGCTCGGTTCCATTCCGTTGCTCATTCCGTACCCAACTACACATTCTGCAATCTGTTAATAAAGTTTTCAACCAGACAAATGTATAGAAAGGCTTTGTTTTATTATAACATTTGTTGCAGTAAAATCATTATGTCTCATTTGGTCATGCTGTGGAGCGCCGGTCGGCGGGCCGGGCAGCTAACGTAGCTACGTTAAGTGTGTTCTGCTCTCGCAAACAGAACAATGGCGGCATGCCCGAAAGTAGAAAAATGAATAAACGCTTGCCGATTGGTGGTAAGGACAGCAGGAGGTGGGTGCTAGCGGTGTGGCGTAATTGGCCGAATCGACTGTCAATCAAAATGGTTCTATTGCATTGGTTGAAAGCTCTGGTTGAGAGAATAGTATCCCGCTGCAGGCCGCAAGAATGGTTCCATTGCATTGGTTGAAAGCTCTGGTTGAGAAAATAGTATCCCTCTGCAGGCCGCAAGACGATACTGGGAGAGAGATAGTGATACCATAAACATATTTCTTGATGTTTCCTTTTTTTAAGTAAGTAAAGAGGCCTACAAATACAAACATACACATACAAATATACAGTAGTTTCATCATTAAAAAAAAAATTTAAAAAAAAAATTTAAAAAAAATTTAAAAAGAAATTACAAATACTTATATACAAATATACAAATATCGGTATCGGTATCGGTATCGGCCGATAGTGTTAGTTGAACAATCGGTATCGGCGGCCAATTTTCATATCGGTGCATCCCTACTTTAAGGCATATCTCCACGGACAGGCCATCTCCTTTACCTCTCATTTTGGGAAGCAGGAACAATCCAAATTAACGGGTATATCAGATGAGATTAAACTATTGGACATCCAGTATTCATCTAAACCAACTCCTGCTCTATATAAGAAACGACTCCAGCTCCAATCACAATATGATTTGCTCTCAACTAGTAAGATCGAGAGACTACTCCTGCACACCAAGCAGCGTTTTTTCGAGCAGGGGGATAAGGCCGGAAAATTACTTGCGTACCAAGCACGTGTGGTGAGTGCCTCTAGACTGATTCCCAGGATAAAATCCCAATTAGGTGTCACTACAACAGACCCTACGGAAATTTCTGAAATTTTCTCTGACTACTATTCCAAACTTTACACGTCGGAGTCCTCCCAGCAGGACTGGGATCGCCCAAACCCCCTCAAGTCTCTCAAATACCCTCAGGCGAATAAAGCGGAAGCTGAAGAGTTAGGCATGCCTATAACCATCTCTGAAGTGACTGAGGCAATCAAATCTTTACAAAGTGGCAAATCGCCCGGGCCAGATGGTTATACTACAGAATTTTATAAAACGTACTCCGTGTTGGTTGCTCCTTTTCTACTGAGAGTATATAATGACTCCCTTCTAAAGGGCCAAATGCCGCCAACGCTATCAGAGGCGTCACTGTCCCTGTTGCTCAAAAAAGGTAAAGACCCTCTCCTTTGTAGCAGTTACAGACCAATCTCCCTCCTTAATGTGGATTGTAAAATATTGGCTAAGGTCCTTTCATGCCGTCTTCAGAAGGTGGTCCCGTTCCTGATAGACCCGGATCAGACGGGTTTCATCATGGATAGGCAATCCTTCTTTAACACCAGGAGGCTGTTAAATATCCTTTTCACAATCACGACCGGCGCGCCAGAAATGGTACTCTCCCTGGATGCTGAGAAAGCGTTTGGCAGAGTGGAATGGAGGTACCTGTTCCATACACTTGAGAAATTCGGTTTGGGACCGGGTTTTATTTCATGGATAAAACTCCTATACTCGTCCCCAGTGGCCTCGGTTAATGTGAATGGTACCAAGTCGGGCCAGTTTGCGCTTTATCGCGGCACTCGTCAAGGATGCCCGCTTTCTCCCTTGCTCTACGCGCTTGCCGCAGAACCTTTAGCCATATAGCTTCGCAGTGAGGACAGATTTGAGGGGATTGAGAGGTTCGGCCTGGTTCATAAACTCTCATTGTATGCCGACAATCTCCTACTTTATGTCTCCAATCCGTCATCGTCCATCCCTGTTATCCTGGATATTCTAGAACAACATAGGCAGCTCTCTGGATACAAACTTAATCTCCAGAAAAGTGAATATTTACCTGTTAATGCATCTGCGGAACGGCTTCCTCAATAGCTTTTCCCCTTTAAAAGGGCCACGGAAGGATTCACATATCTAGGGATTTTTATGGCCAAATCACCGACAGAGCTCTTCGCAAAAAATGTCCGTCCTCTGCTGGATCGCTTTAAGCTAGATCTGACGAGATGGTCCTCTCTCCCCCTCTCGCTTCTGGGAAGGGTTAACCTGATAAAGATGGTGGTCTTACCCCGATTTCTATATGCTTTTCAGCATATACCAATATTTATTAATAAAGCCTTTTTCACTTCAATTGATCAACTTATAGGTTCATTCCTGTGGGGTAACAAAAGAGCACGTATTAAGAGGACGATCATGCAACTTCCCAAATCGGAAGGGGGTTTGGCTTTGCCCAATCTTCGCTATTACTATTGGGCATGTAATATAAACAAACTCCTTTACTGGAGGACCAGGAGGGAGGAAGAAGACCAACCCCAATGGGCTCGGATGGAAGTCTCCTCTTCAAAGTACTCACTCTGGTCTGTGGCAACATCTCAACTACCCATTTCGATCCCTATTAAACAGGTGGCTCGGAACCAAATTGTGACGGATACTTTGAAAATCTGGAATCAGTTTAGGAAACAATTTGGCCTACACGCTCCGTCGGGGCTAGCTCCAATCTCTCGTAATCACCTATTCTTACCGTCCTGTTCTGATCCTGTATTCAGAAGCTGGGCAAACAAAGGTTTGCTAACCATTAATGACCTCTACTCCGGAGGTGTGTTCTCGTCGTTTGCAGAACTATCAAAAAAATTCGGTCTCCCAAATTCTCACCTTTTCCGTTTTTTTCAGATCAGGCATTTTGTTCAGAACCAATTCCCACAATTCCCTGGCCGTCCTCCAGACTCTAGGACTGGCCCTCTCCTATCGCTCGGTACCGGGCGGAAAGGGCTCGTCTCAATTTTATATGATAAAATATTTTGGATGAACCCAACTTGCTTAGACTCCCTAAAAGCCAAATGGGATGAAGATCTGGGAATTATCATTACAGATGAACAATGGGATCATATATTAGACCTTGTACACACTTCCTCTATATGTGCAAGACACAGTTTGCTGCTGTGTAGGATCCTGCATAGGGTTCACTACACCAATGCGAGGTTAGCAAAGATATACCCGGATAGAACGGATGCGTGTAATAGATGTAAACAATCTCCAGACGATTATATGCACATGTTTTGGACGTGCCCCAAACTCACAGAGTTTTGGACTGCAATATTTGATACACTAAGTAGGGTCCTGGGCGTGACGTTAGACCCTGATCCACTCACTGCCTTTTTCGGTATCCCGAATACCCCTACGATTGCATCTAGGGCTGCAAAACGAGTTGTGGCGTTCACTACCCTCCTCGCTAGGAGACTTATTCTCTTTAAATGGATACACCCTTCCCCACCTACTCACAACAGATGGATACATGAGATACTACATTGCGTTAAGCTTGAGCGAATCAGATTCTCCCTAAAGGGCTCCCTTGAAACATTCCATGTGACCTGGCAACCATTTCTGCAACACATCGATACCCTGACTATCAATGAAGAGACTTAGAAAGGATAGAGCTTTACACCTTTAACTGCACTTCCTTATTTTTTATTATTATTTTATTCCTATTTTCTAATCCCCCCCCCCTTCCCTGTCCTGGTATGTATGGGTGTGAATGAGAACCCCGGGGGCTGGGTGGGTAACTGGGGGAGGGAGAGGGGAACGGGAGACGCAGCTGCAGAAGGTCAAACTACCCAAGAATTACCACAATACAGGGGTGAGGGAAGGAACGAAATAATCTCATTGATGACTTTCTTCCACAGCCACAGCCGTGCTGGAGAGTTTTCTTTCTGTGTTTTTAGTTCCTTCTTTACTTCTTTTTATCTAAATGTTTGTGCATAATACAGATGGGTCTGATTGATATTATTATTGTTTTTTTGTTTTTCTTTCCCAATAGCATCTATGCTGTATGTTTGGATGTTTTGCAGATGTGTTTTCAACAACTCCGGTGTGGGGGGGATGGGGTGGGTATGAGGGAGGGGAAGGGGAAATGAAAGGGGAAGAAAAGAGAAGAAAATGGAAAATGAATGATGTTTTTGCCAATTGTAAATGTACAACTTACTTTTCCTGTAATAAAGAAATTTATAAAAACCGGGACTTCCGGTTTAGCGCAATATGTAGCGCACGCATTTGGCAATAGCTCCGCTCCCGTCAACGTTAATTTCGTTTAAAAACCTTATTTGGACAATACCAAAAGAGATTAGACCACATCGTATGTATTGATAAGACCATCTACTAACTATATCAAAAGACAACATGGTTAAGGATAAGGAAAGGACGGGAAAGAAACAAGAAACGGCAACAACACGATCAAGAAGAAACGTTCAAGGCGACGCGGATACAGATCCGTTGGCGACAAGCCCCGACGAGGAGAATAAAGAGGAGAATACACCGAGACCATCGACCATTGTCCCCGACAGGGAGACAATAGTTGTCAACATAACAGGAGCGACAGGAACAAGCTCCGTGAGAGATATAGCAGTTGATTTTGAGAAGATAATAGTAGACAAATCCATCGGCATCGTCACTGCACCTATACCACCAACTGACACAAGCTGTGAGGTTTCTGTCCTTGCCTTTTCACTCGTTCTGTTCCTTTAACCACCCTCGCTTTGTTTTCATTCATTTTTTCTGTCAAGTATTTCAATTCCCTCGTTCACACGTTTCTCCCCGCTGACGTCATCTGAGACGTCGCTGATTGGTTCCCTCACTTCCCCACGCTTTTCAATCACATTCCCCAGCTGTCACTGCCTTTCAATCAATCGATCCCTCATTATTTATACCCCGTTTTCCCCACCCTAAGTTGTTGGTTCGTCTTGATTTGTCGCTGGATGTTTTTCCCCGTTGCTGCTGTTTCACTGTGCTATTCTCCAGGAATTCCTAGAAGCCTCGGCTTTCCTAGAAGCCTCCGCTTGGATACCTGCTCCGTGGCGCGCGCTCGCCTCCACTGTTTGTTCCTGTTCCTTTACGCAGCTCGTCTGGGTGAGTTTTTCTAGATTGACTGTCTTGACCTATTTCCTATTTTTCGTGTGTAACCCTTACACTGAAGTCTACCACCTTTTTTGTCAGACAGTCACTCACCCAGCCATTATCGTTTTTGCCCTTTCCTTTATGGAATAATATTTCGGGATCTTCCACCTCCCACTGTGTATTTACACGAAGATATTATTTCACATTTGGACTGTGTTGGATTTTTGCTCACTGTGTATTTACACGAAGATATTGTTTCACAATTGGACTGTGTTTGGATTTTTGCTCACTGTGTGTTTACACGAAGATAGTATTTCACATTTGGACGGTGTTTGGATTTTTGCTCACTGTGTGTTTACATGAAGATATTTCACTTGGGCTGTTTTTGGAAGATTGCACATCACTGTGTTGTTTAACACGAAGAATATAACACCCTGTCCTCCAGCTCGTTTTCAAGTCTGCTCTGTCACTGACCCGTTCCCTCTCTCCCTCTCTCGGTCTTGCACAACATCTGAGAGGTCCGCCGTGAGAGTCTGCAGAGCGGTACAGAGGTCTGCTCCTGCTTCCCAAGACTACCCTTCCGGGAGAAGCTGCAGAGCAGCAGAACTTTGCCCCTTGTTCATTGTACCTGTTCTTGTTGACCTGCTTTCTCTGTTTCACTTATTCTAGTCACCAAATAAACAAGCCCTTGTATTTGGCAACTCTGAATCCAACTCTCTTGTGTCGTTGCGTTTGGGGTCGGTGTCAAACCATAACATTACGAACCAACCATGACGACCCCAGCCGACACAGAGGGGGTCAGAACCGCACTTGCATATCAAGTCGAGTTGACCAGGGATCACGGTCTCCAACTCGAGCGGGCTGCGGCTGCGGTGCAGACCCTCAGGGACCAGGTCCTGCCTATGCAGGGTTCAATGGCCGCTATGGCGGGACAACAGTCCGAGATTCTCGCCCAGCTTAACTCGCTGGGCGACGCCGTTAATACTTTTCATCTCTCACACCCTTCAGGAACATTCCCCGCAGCCCCAGCAGATCTCGCACCTCGGGAACCCCTTCTCTCCGTCCCACGGCTGTTCGACGGTAATCCCGAGCAATGTGCCACATTCATCATGCAATGTGAGTTGGTTTTCCGTCATCAGCCAAGCCGTTTTTCTGCTCAGGGGTCCCGAGTGGCTTATATAACCAACCTACTTTCAGGCCATGCTGCCCAGTGGGTCACTTCCTCCTGGGCAATGGAAGCAGATTTTTTGTTCTCCTACCCAGACTTCGTGGCGGAGCTCCGCAGAGTGTTCCACCATCCAGCCCGAGGTCTGGACCCTGGAGCCCGGTTGGGGACCTTCCGACAGGGGAGCAGCAGGGTGACGGACTATGTCATGGAGTTTCGACTGGCGGCGGTGGAGAGTGGATGGAACGAACCTGCTCTTCGCCTAACCTTCATAAGGGGGCTCAGTGACGCAGTCCGGGACCAGCTCGCTACCAGGGAGGTGCCCGACTCCCTCGAGGAGCTTTTTAGCCTTGTCATCCGTATTGACGGACGCCTCCTGGAGAGAAGGCGCGAGAGGACCCGACTGTCACCTCCTGAAACACCCCGGACTCCTGGACGCCCCGTCCCCAACACTACTGATGGTAACAGGCTTCCCCGTCCGGTGCGCGAGGAGGAACCCATGCAGCTGGGACGCTCTCATCTGAGCCAGGCGGAGCGTCAGGCAAGGCTCAGGTCCGGTCTCTGCCTCTACTGCGGAGGTGCGGGACACCGTATCGCCGACTGCCCTATCCGGCCAAAAGATCGGGCTCACCAAGACCCCGGGAGATCCTGGTGAGCCGTTTTTCCCATTCCCAGTGCCGCGCACCACCTGACCATCTGTTGAGCGTCACCCTGGCCTGGGGGGACCAACGTGCCACGGTGGAGGCCCTCATCGACTCTGGGGCAGACGAGAACTTCCTCGACTTCGAGTTTGCCACCCAAGCCAACATACCTCTTGAGGCCCTTGTGAGGCCCTTGGAGATCTTTTCGTTGGACCAACACCGCCTGGCCGACATCTCTCAACGGACCGGCCCAGTCTTGCTGACCATTGCTGGGAACCACGTAGAGAGGATCCAGTTCCTCATTACCCAATCCCCCCTTGTCCCGGTGGTCCTGGGTAGGCCCTGGCTCGCGCTGCACGAGCCCCACATCGCCTGGGCCTCCGGTACCATCAGGGGCTGGAGCTCCTCCTGTCACGCCCGCTGTCTACAGGCGGCGTCTTGTCCCCCGCCCCGGAGACCGGCTGGTGAGTTGCCCCCGGATCCCTCGTCCGTTCCTCCCGAGTACCACGACCTCATGGAGGTATTCAGTAAGACCAGGGCTCAGTCCCTTCCACCTCACCGCCCCTATGACTGCGCCATCAACCTCCGCCAAGGGGCTCCCCTTCCCGGCAGCCGCCTCTACAGTCTGACTGCCCCGGAGAAGAAGGCGATGGATCTCTACATCTCTGAGTCATTGGAAGCAGGACTCATTCGGCCTTCCTCCTCCCCGGTGGCGGCCGGGTTCTTCTTTGTTGGAAAGAAGGATGGGGACCTGCGACCCTGCATCGACTATCGTCAGCTCAACGAGATCACCATCAAGAACAAATACCCCCTACCTCTCATGAGCTCCACCTTCGAGCCACTGACCCAGGCCTCGTTCTTCACCAAGCTGGATCTCCGAAGTGCCTATCATCTTGTCCGTATCCGTGAGGGCGATGAATGGAAGACCGCCTTCAAGACCCCCAGGGGCCACTATGAGTACCTTGTGATGCCGTTCGGTCTCACCAACGCCCCGGCGGTATTCCAGGCACTCATGAACGATGTCCTCCGTGACATGCTGGAGGTGTTCGTGGTGGTGTACCTGGACGACATTCTTATCTTTTCCAGGACCCTCGAGGAACACATCCTGCATGTCCGCCGGGTGCTGGAGCGCCTCCTCCACAATCGGCTCTTCGTCAAGGCGGAGAAGTGCCGTTTCCACTCCAACTCCGTCGACTACCTGGGCTTCATCGTGGAGAAGGGCTTGACCCGAGCGGATCCTCGCAAGATCCAGGCTGTGGAGGATTGGCCGGAACCCACCTCTCGGAAGGAGCTACAGAGTTTCCTCGGGTTCGCAAACTTCTACCGAAGGTTCATCCGGAACTACAGCCAAGTGGCGGAGCCTCTTACCAAGCTGACCTCCCCCGCTCTGCCGTTCGACTGGTCCCCAGCGGCATGCGCTGCGTTCCGCTCCCTCAAGAGAAGGTTCACTTCCGCTCCTATCCTGCTCCACCCTGACCCCAAGAGACAGTTCATCGTGGAGGTGGACGCCTCGGATTCTGGCCTGGGCGCTGTCCTATCCCAGCGTTCTCCTTCCGACCAGAAGGTACATCCTTGCGCCTTCTACTCGCGTCGCTTCCTCCCCGCCGAGAGGAACTACGACACCGGCAATCGGGAGCTACTGGCGGTCGTGGCGGCTCTGGAGGAGTGGCGTCATTGGCTAGAGGGTGCCGAGGAGCCTTTTACCATCTGGACGGACCACAAGAACCTAACGTTCATCCGCGCTTCCAGGCGCCTCAACGGTCGGCAGGCGAGATGGGCCAGTTTCCTCAGTCGGTTCGACTTCTCGCTGACCTTCCGCCCCGGTTCCCGCAACACGAAGGCCGACTCCCTGTCCCGGATGCACTCCAAGGGGGCTCCACCCTCTGAGGACCCATCTCCCATCATCCCGGAGGCCCGAGTGGTTGGAGCCATCACCTTGGGCATCGAGGGTGTGGTGAGGCGTGCCCTACGCTTCCAACGTGCTCCAAGCAACGTCCCTAGGAGCCGTCTCTTCGTCCCTGACTCTGTCCGGTCCCAGGTACTGCTGTGGGGCCATACCAGCCGGTTCGCCTGCCACCCAGGCGTCCATCGCACGTTCTCCTTCCTGGCTCGTCGTTTCTGGTGGCCCACCATGCGAAACGACGTCAAGGAGTTCGTATTGGCCTGCGCGGTCTGTGCCCGCAGCAAGGCCTCTCACCAGGCACCCTCCGGGCTCTTGCAGCCACTTCCCGTTCCAAGCCGTCCGTGGTCACATGTGGCGCTCGACTTCGTCACTGGACTACCCTCCTCCCAGGGGAACACCTGCCTTCTGACCGTGGTGGATCGATTCAGCAAGGGGGTCCACCTCGTGGCCCTCTCCAAGCTTCCCTCAGCAGCCGAGACGGCGGACCTCCTGACGCACCACGTGTTCCGCCTTCACGGTTTCCCCCAGGACATCGTCTCTGACCGGGGGCCCCAGTTCACCTCCCAGGTTTGGCGGGCTTTCTGCAAGGGATTGGGGGCAACGGTCAGTCTCTCCTCCGGCTACCATCCCCAGACAAACGGGCAGACGGAGAGGATGAACCAGAGCGTGGAGTCAGCTCTTCGGTGTGTGGCAGCCGAGAGGCCGGCATCCTGGAGTCGTTTCCTTCCCTGGGTTGAATACTCGATCAACTCAATGGTCAGTTCCGCCACCGGCCTCTCCCCCTTTGAGGCCTCCCTAGGCTACCAGCCCCCTCTTTTTCCCGCACTGGAGACGGAAGTGGCAGTTCCCTCCGTGCAGGTCCACCTCGACCGCTGCCGTCGCGTTTGGGAGATCACCAGGACCGCGCTGCTCCGGACATCTGAGCGAGCCTGTCGTGGTGCCGACCGGCGCCGGGTTCCCGCGCCGACTTACCGCCCTGGGCAGAGGGTGTGGCTCTCCGCGAAGGACCTCCCGCTGCGGTCCTCGGCCAAGAAACTCAACCCTCGCTTCGTCGGTCCTTTCGAGGTCCTGAAGGTACTCAGTCCGGCGGCCCTGCGCCTGAAGCTTCCTGCATCCATGCACATCCACCCCGTGTTCCATGTCTCCCGGGTTAAGCCCGTCTCCCTCAGTCCCCTTATGCCTCCGGCTCCTGATCCGCCGCCTCCTGTGCTAGTGGATGGTCACCCCCAGTGGCAGGTCCGCCGGTTGATGGGCGTTCGTCGGCGGGGCCGGGGATTCCAATACCTGGTGGACTGGGAGGGTTACGGCCCTGAGGAGCGTAGCTGGGTCTCCCGGCAGCTCATTGTGGATCCCGGCTTGATCACCGACTTCCATCGGGCCCATCCTGACGAGCCGGGTCGGCCTGGTCGCCGGGCGGCTCCCGTTGAGGGGGGGGTACTGTGAGGTTTCTGTCCTTGCCTTTTCACTCGTTCTGTTCCTTTAACCACCCTCGCTTTGTTTTCATTCATTTTTTCTGTCAAGTATTTCAATTCCCTCGTTCACACGTTTCTCCCCGCTGACGTCATCTGAGACGTCGCTGATTGGTTCCCTCACTTCCCCACGCTTTTCAATCACATTCCCCAGCTGTCACTGCCTTTCAATCAATCGATCCCTCATTATTTATACCCCGTTTTCCCCACCCTAAGTTGTTGGTTCGTCTTGATTTGTCGCTGGATGTTTTTCCCCGTTGCTGCTGTTTCACTGTGCTATTCTCCAGGAATTCCTAGAAGCCTCGGCTTTCCTAGAAGCCTCCGCTTGGATACCTGCTCCGTGGCGCGCGCTCGCCTCCACTGTTTGTTCCTGTTCCTTTACGCAGCTCGTCTGGGTGAGTTTTTCTAGATTGACTGTCTTGACCTATTTCCTATTTTTCGTGTGTAACCCTTACACTGAAGTCTACCACCTTTTTTGTCAGACAGTCACTCACCCAGCCATTATCGTTTTTGCCCTTTCCTTTATGGAATAATATTTCGGGATCTTCCACCTCCCACTGTGTATTTACACGAAGATATTATTTCACATTTGGACTGTGTTGGATTTTTGCTCACTGTGTATTTACACGAAGATATTGTTTCACAATTGGACTGTGTTTGGATTTTTGCTCACTGTGTGTTTACACGAAGATAGTATTTCACATTTGGACGGTGTTTGGATTTTTGCTCACTGTGTGTTTACATGAAGATATTTCACTTGGGCTGTTTTTGGAAGATTGCACATCACTGTGTTGTTTAACACGAAGAATATAACACCCTGTCCTCCAGCTCGTTTTCAAGTCTGCTCTGTCACTGACCCGTTCCCTCTCTCCCTCTCTCGGTCTTGCACAACATCTGAGAGGTCCGCCGTGAGAGTCTGCAGAGCGGTACAGAGGTCTGCTCCTGCTTCCCAAGACTACCCTTCCGGGAGAAGCTGCAGAGCAGCAGAACTTTGCCCCTTGTTCATTGTACCTGTTCTTGTTGACCTGCTTTCTCTGTTTCACTTATTCTAGTCACCAAATAAACAAGCCCTTGTATTTGGCAACTCTGAATCCAACTCTCTTGTGTCGTTGCGTTTGGGGTCGGTGTCAAACCATAACACAAGCAGTACAATCACACCACCCGATTTCAACTCATTGACTAACCTGATGAAAGAACAGATGGTCGCTTTCAGATTACACATCGAGGAACTCAAAGATGAATTCAAAGCACACATCGATGCTAAACTCGAACACATCGATGCTAAATTAGAAGAAGTTAAGAAAGCGGTCGCTGTACAGTCTGAGCGAATCACGACAGTGGAGAATACGGTGACAGATATTACACGGGCAGTCAAAGTGAATGAGAACACCATCTGCATTGGCATGACAGAGGTGACAAAAGAGATAGAAAGGGTGGAAGAAGCATGCCGGAGGAAAATACAAGAGGTTAAAGATGAAGCAATGGAGAGGCTACTCGAAACCCAACGCTACCACAGGCGAAATAACATCCGCATTGTAGGACTTGATGAAGCAGTCAATTGCGCAGACGACAACTTTCCAACAGTGCTATCAGTGATTTTGGGTCTAAACACAGTACCGAAAGTGGACCAAGCTTACAGAATCGGTTCTCGGGAGCAAAGAAACAACGGGCCAAGAGTCATCATTGTTACTCTGCGGAAGACATCAATAAGAGATGACATCATCAAAATTGCTCGCATCCAACGTGGGAAGCTGAAACATGGTGATCATTCAATATTTTTCTACGAGGATCTAAGCAAAGACGCCATCGCTCGACGTCTACCATACAAGGAGGTGATGCAAAAACTGTTCAAGTCTGGCCTCAGACCAAGGCTAACATACCCGGCGCTGTTATCGATCGTGGGCAGGGACGGCCGTAGGATTGGATTACACACACCTAAAGAGGCTGAGGATTATTGGAATCGATATGGAGCAGATCCCCCAAGGCAGAACGACACTGTCTGAAAACAGATAAGCCGATTCATCTCCCTCTTTCTCTGTGTATATCAGTATTAGAATGACTTTTATTGTGTTCATCAAAAGTAGCAGATGATATGCAGGCCGTCTACACCAATGCGTATTGTGCATAATACGATTCGTAATACATTATAATTTCAGACCTCTGGTCTCCGGGGAGACAAGAACATATCATTGGCAATAAGAACAATCTGGAATATTCTGGGTTTATCGCTCGACTGCCCTGGGTCACTTAGATCATTCTGGAACACAACAACAGTCTATTAGTACTAGTGTATTCTACAACCTTCTAGAATATAATGCACCATGACAACGAAGGCTTGCAACTCTAACATTAAACATCCGGTGTGTATAAACATAGCATATAATCAATTGACTGAAGTTCAATCAGACCTTAATAATACTTAAAAAAATCAACCACACCTAAACGTATGAACACAACAAGGTTATTCTAACAATTTAAGTAATCACTCCACTGATGAAGAGACTGGCACATTGAAGCTCTAAAAGGCTCTGTTTTTCTATTTTATCTAATCACTCAATTCGGTTCTAGTGGCTTCTCCACGTTGAGTATTATACTATCTCTCACTCCTTATCTTTATCTTTTTTTTATTATCTCTATTTTTTCTCTCTTTCTTTTATCTTACATTGTTCTTTTCCATTGTTCTTCACATTAAGGTGTCAATATTTCTCTACAATCTTTTCCTTTTTCCTGATGTTTCCTACATATGTTAGTAGAGGGTTCAAATGAATATGTCGATGAAAGTTTATTCTCTTTTTTTTCATTTTTCACAATATTTCATTACAGTAAGGGAAGGTGCAAGACCAAAAGCGACATTCTATTGTATTAGAATGAAAATGTTAGATCCTATGGCAATTAGCATAGGAAGATTAGGATTACAATGCTCAGTTTGGGCAATCCGGTGGACTAAGGGAGAAAGTCATACGCGGAGGATGTGTTTTTGGAACACAGGCCTGTACGACTCTCTGGGTGAGGGGAAAATAGGGGATTTTTATTTGTATATATATATGTTTTTAAGCTCGGCTCTCAACGGGACCTCAATAATTGGATCTATTGTAGCTTTGCACTCCAGAAGCATTACCAAAAACTACACAAAAACATGCATAGATTATGGCTAGTTTGAATATAATGATATGGAACACTGGTGGGATAAACAAACAACACAAACGCAAAAGCGTGCTCACACTGATGAAAAAAGAACATGTGGACGTGGCTCTACTAAGCGAAACGCACATTTTAGAGGAAGACATAGATACGTTAGCGGATAACACATACCATAATATTAGTCACTCTTCTTTTGGTACGAGAACTCGAGGTGTAGCCATAGTCGTCAGACGTAAATTAAATATCGAATTAAAAGGGGTATGGTCGGATGCTGAGGGGCGTATAACTATAGCTAGGATTGTACATAACAACAGGAAAATAGCGTTGGCAGCGGTATATGCCCCAAATTTGTACGAAGTGGGTTTCTTCACTTCACTAACCGATGAAATGTTAAACCATCCCGAGTACTCATTTATAATAGGTGCGGATTTTAATGCCATTTGGAATCCAAGGATGGACAAATCTTACCTCGCCTTTTCCAGCGAACAAAAAAATTCATCTAAAGCACTAAAAGATTGGTCAAAGACTACAGGGGTAATTGATTTATGGCGTTCACTTAATCCCATGACCCGAAAGTACTCCTGTCGATCGGCGAGACATAACACATTATCCAGAATTGATTATGTCTTTGCATCCCCGAGATTATTTGATAAATATGAAGTGGAAATGATACCCAATGCGCTTTCAGATCACTGTTATTTAATCCTAAAAGCAACATTTGGTATACTATCTTCCCGGGCCCCAAGATGGCGTTTTAATACTATGCTGCTTAACAACAAGGAATTCATTACACAACTCAAAGAAGCTCTCACAGTATTCCTACGGGAGAATGCAAACGCGGTGCAAGACCCCAGAATAATATGGATGTCGGTAAAGGGTATGATCAAGGATTTCACGGATAGATTTTCCTCCATATTGCGCAAAAATCAATGCACAAAACTGTCTGAACTGGAAAAGCTTTACTCAACGTTATTTAATTCTTTAAAATACAACAACTCAACTAGACTAGAAAATCAAGTTAACGTTCTAAAAACAGAGATCAATGCAATATACAGACAAAAATCGGAAATGCAAATACGCAGCACAAGACAACAGCAGTATTTCCAAGGTTCTAAACCTAGTCACCTATTAGCCATGCGATTAAGAATTAATGCAAAATTTGCAGATATAACTGCCATTAGAAAACAACAAGTACTTGTAACAGACCCCAAAATAATAAACGATACATTCAAAGAATTCTACTCCGACTTATATAATTCAGAAACGACCTTTGATCAAAACAAATTGGACACATATCTTAATCAAATTATTCTCCCTAAACTTTCGGAGGACGACGCTAAACAGTTAGAAGCACCGATCACATTAGAGGAACTCAAGAAGGCCATATCCGAAATGAAAAATGGTAAAGCTCCTGGAAGAGACGGTATCCCATCAGAAATGTACCTTTCTTGTTGGGACATATTTGGACCCGTATTACTAAATATGATCTTATACTCAGTCAAGGAGGGGAGCTTCCATAAACACCACAATATCGCACTCATTTCAGTCCTTCTCAAAAAAGACAAAGACCCCACCGAGTGCGGTAGTTACAGACCTTTAAGCCTCCTCGGAACCGATGTCAAACTGTACTCTAAGGTATTAGCCATCAGATTGCAAAAGCATATGACGTCTTTAGTTCATCCGGACCAAACTGGCTTCATAAGAGGTCGCCTGATCAATGATAACATAAGACGAATACTGCACGTACTAGATGCAGACAAAGAGGACACCACACCTAAGGCGATGCTATCCCTGGATGCTATGAAAGCATTTGACAGGCTGGAATGGTCGTTTCTATGGGCAGTATTAGAAAGGATGGGGTTAGGAAAAGGATTCATTGATATGATTAAAGTATTATACAAGGACCCATCGGCCATGATTACAACAGGCACATTCATCTCCGAAATCATTCCGGTATCACGCTCAGCCAGACAGGGTTGCCCTCTTAGTCCCGGACTATTCGATCTATCATTAGAGCCTTTAGCACAATATATAAGACAATCCCAATTCATAGAACCAATCGTAATCAAGGGCACACAACATAAAATTAGTTATTATGCGGACGACGTAATATTGTTCATGCAAAGCCCCAACACCACATTGCCTCATCTACTCAAGTTGATAGAGAACTTTGGAGATTTATCGGGATTTAAAATAAATTGGCCGAAGTCGGCTTTCCTTCCACTTAACATCCATGCAAAAAAAGACACAACCCTCCCAGGTGCGATACCCATGGTAAAACATTTTAGATGCTTGGGTGTGGAAATATTTCCCACCATAAGACAAACGGTGAAGCACAATTACACAAAAATACAGAACAAAATCAAAGACGACCTGGACAGGTGGGCAAAACTTAAAAACTCAGTACAGGCAAGGGTATCAATAGTTAAGATGGATGTATTACCAAGAATCAACTTCATCAGCTCAATGCTACCGTTACCCCCTCCAGAGGGCTACTGGAAAAGATTACACTCCTCCACATACAAATTTATTTGGAATAACAAACCACCTCGCATAAAAAGATCCACCGCACAGAGAAATAAAGCAGACGGTGGCATGGCAGTTCCAGATTTTTTACAATATTTTAAGGCTTTCACATTAAGACCATTGACAATATGGTTTGATCCCCAGGCTTTGGTATCTTGGAGAGAATTGGAAGAAAACATAGTAGCCCCACAGAGACTGAAGGACATAGCACACACTAAACTTCCAATCAAGCACTGTGAGCGGAAATTTGGCCCCATAATTACCCATGCAATCCGAACATGGCGGGAAACACAAAAAAAATATCCTAACCCTCAAAAATGGCATAATCACACTCCCATATTCAATAACAATGCACTCTTAATGGGAAAACGTCCTATAAGATTCCCTATATGGGAAGAGCAAGGCATACACTCATTAGGGGATATTTTTAATAACCAGGGCTTCTGTAGTTATGGAGAAATATGCACAAAGTTTAACCTCACCGAGTCCACATGGCTTTTTTACATACAGTTACGCCTATGTTTGAAGTCTCACGGTGTTCCATTACACATACCAGTTGAACACCACAGATACCACAAATTTTTCTATGAAAGAGAAACATTGGGAGGTTTTGTATCAGGTTTTTATTATCAATTACTAACGTCCTCGTATGAAACCCTTCAACTAGACACTGTCTGGAGGAGGGATATTCCAGACCTGGAAAGTGACTTTGATTGGCAAGAAGCATGGGTAAATGTCCGTCTTACATCAAGGAACCCGGACCATCAACAAATCAATCTTAACTATATTCACAGGACATACTTGACTCCTATAAGACTGAACAGAATGGGCCTGAAACAGGACTCAAAATGCTCCCAATGTACAAATGGAGACGAAGGGACATTTATGCACATGTATTGGGACTGCCCACCAGTTAAGGCATTCTGGAAAGATGTGACCCATCAATTATCAAAACTCGTATCTTGGAATATACCAGTACACCCCTCTGTATTGCTTTTGAATGATGTTTTTGAGTTTGCAGTAAATCCACAGCTAAAGAGATTGGTCTTATCGGGTATCACAGTAGCTAAAAAACTGATCGCATCACGCTGGTTTCAACCGGAAAAAATGTGCCGTAAAGTTTGGTCTCTTACATATCTCGATGTGATATATCAAGAAATATCTACAGCAAGAATTCTGGGTCTCAACGAATCCAAAATGTCAATGTGGGTAGAAGTGGTGGAGAGAATAAAAGCTAGCTTATAATGGTAGTGTCTGGTTAGGAGTGAGGGATAATGGAGGTACTATCCAAGGAGGGGTCCGGGAGGGGGGGGGGTTCGAGCTGGAGCATATGTGTGTAGGGTTTTAGAAAATAGGTATTAGGGGTATGTCCTATATAAGCATTTGTATAATTGTTAATTTCGCTGGATATACACTGTATACGATTAAAATATTATTATAGACTTTTTTTTTTGTCTTGTTTCTGTACTTGCATGTAATTTTAACCACCTTGACTGTTAGTTGCATTATGCATTATGTGTTGAGTACTGACTTTTAATAATTTCTGTTTTGCAATAATAAAAAAAAAAAAAAAAAGATACTTGTGCCCTAATGATAAGGATACACGCTCAATAAAGAAACCCACTCCCATTGCCAAAAAAGAAAAAAGAAAAAAAATCCAACACTCCCAGACATACCCCAGCGAAGGTAAGGAAAAACCTAGCAATAGGAAAAAAAGCACCACAGGCGATGTGGAGGAGAGAAACCTTAGAAGGGCCGTTCAAAGGGGGATCCCCCTTCTTGGATGTCGGTGATAATAGTGTTGCTATGGATGGGTGGACAATCAAACAGGCGAATAGTTGGTATGTATGTACATATACGTGTAATAAAACACAAGTTCAAGTTCAAGTTCTTTAATAGTTGTCATACAGAAGTACAGAATACTTTCATACAAAATGCTTCTTACTGTTACGCTCCAGAGACTGTGCTAGACAAGATAGTATCAAATAACATAATAACATAATATAGCATGAATTTAGAAGAAGAAATGAGGTCACAGTGTTCGGTATAGACATATGTACAATGTTCTGAGTTACCATATAATATACAATACACAATACTATGCAGTGTACTAATGTACAGTACTATCTAGTGCAAAGCAGAAATGGGATGAGGTACAATTTTAGGTACAATTTACAGTAAGGTTTACTGTAAATTTACAAATATGTGCATGCAATAGCAACTGGGGTACATAAGAACATTTTTGAAATATTTAAATATATTACAACTCTGTACATACATGTGATTAGCATTATACTCAGTAGAACAAATGTATATATCTTATACCCAGCTTAATCACTATATTAATATTACTATTGCACTTTACTGTTACATTTGCACTGGGGTTGGATGCCACCCTTATTTTCATTGTAATGTACTTATGCTGTATGATGACAATACATTTCAATGTAATCTAATCTAACTGGTACTATGACCTGAATGATGGTCCTAGAGGTCAGTGATTTGATGCTCTTTTGGTGTTTTGGCGATGGTGGCGTAAGAGAGTGCTGTCTTAACGTAAGAGAGTGCCGTCTTAACAGGTCGTGGGAAATCTCCCATACAGGCATTGGATTGGGTGGAGAGCTGGTGACTGCATGCGAATGCCCTCGTATGCCCTGTGTATGGGGACATGTCACCCATATAGAAACACACATCTTCAATCAATATCTGAGATGCAAATAAATAAATAACTAATAAATATAATATTTATATTGTAGTGGGTTCTATAGAGACATAATTCCCCATGGTATTGTTTTGATGTGTTGATGGGGCACTGTCACTTTAAGGAGGTTGGTTTTGGGTTGGGCTGAGAGGAGACGCCCTGTGTGGGGTTTCATTGATAAATGTTTGATTACTACGAGCTGTCGGAAGCTAGCCCGGCATAGTTCTGACAGCTGTCACTTGTGCTACTGCGAAATAAATGACACACGGCTTTGTGTTGTCAACTGATAGAAATTGTGCGTTTCTCTATTCCGATGATTTCTACAATATAATATATATATAAATAACTGTCTTTTACTAGTACCTTACTACTATGTACTATGTTACTATCGGTATACTACTACCTACCATGCTAATATGTATATTATACTATGCACTCAGGGTGTAACACTCAAGTTCAACACTATTTGACGAACAATGTCACTGACCATAAGCTGCCAGAGATGCACATCTCCTGCTGACCAGAAAACCACACACTTTTCTGATAGTGGGGTGCCTGGACACTCAGTCATTTAAAATGTATATGCGAAAGTTTCGTTTTCACTTCTAATTTGAAGATAAGGATCTATAGAACAATTTTGGCTTGAGTGTCAAGGAACCAGTTGAATTTAATAAAAATGTATCCAAAATGGCCACAATCGAAATCATGAATTCTTTAAAAACGTCTTAATGTTCACACAATTGCTGTGTAATATAATTTTGTATTGCTATTTTAAGTTAATACTGTGTGAGGAATCAACTGGAGTTCAAATATTGATGTTTTGAATATTCTGGTATGGCAAAAATCAAAGATGGCTGCAATTTCTGTATTTATTTCGAATTACGCTTCATAACTTTTATTCTATTGAACCTAGAATGGTGATGTTGGTGCCTGTACCTAGGTTTTAATGAATGAGTAATTGAATAAAAATAAAATAAACATGATTGGAGCATATCTTATATGATATTTCACACAATGAGACAATAAATATGTGGAGAACTAGAGTTAGATATGAGAACTGTAAACAACAGTTGATTGTGAAGAACAAACGATGATTGTGAAGAACGTCCTCATCACAAGAAAGGATCTGCATCTCAGCACCAATGTCAACGCCATGCCAAAGACCTGATGGAGGTGTTTCTGAGCAATCGGAATCCCTTTGAGGAGGGCAGTAAAGACCTGGTTACATTAGACATTAAGGTGTGTGAGTCTGTCCATCAACTCGAGTCTACGGGACAAGAACAGTACAACAATTTCAGGAAGAGTGCTTGAATCAAATGACAGACTTCTGACAGCACCGATCAAGCGAAATAACTTACTGTTGTTCCATGAGAAGAAAACACAGAAGAAGACAGCAAATAAGCTGAGAATGCAGCACTTCAAACATCATGCAGAGCTCTATGGGAAAGCTTTTATTGTGCTAGACACAATACACTTCAAGTAGAGATATTTCTGTTGATGAGCAGTTAGTTGCGCCAGGTGTAACAAGACATTTTCTCATTCCTGTCAAATAAGTTGTTAACAGATGGACAGTTCCCAGATGACAAGGATGTCTACATCACTGCAGGTGATCAAGTCCACCATGTTGGAAACAGTCCACCAATGGATCAATGCAACCATGAGAAAGCTGACACTCGTGTCTTATAATAATACATCTCCTCCACGCCCTCCAAACATCATCACTTGGGAGGGTGCATACTGGAGATACAGATGTTTGTCGTTGTAAACAGCGACTCCTACAGGTCGGTCAGGGCGCTTGCACAGCAAGGACGGGAGATGTCGAGGGTAGTGTGAGCCTCCCACACGTTACACCTCGCCAATGAGAGTCCGCGCTGGCAGGTGAAAAGAAGTGGCTGGCTGACTCTGCATGTATCGGAGGGGACATGCGATAGATTCTTCAACCCTCCCAATGACCGACCAGTGGGGGGCACATGCAAGCAACGATCAAGACAGGGGAGGGGGGAATTGGCACGACTAAATTGGGATGGGAGAAAAAGTGGATCAAAAAAGAAATTGTCCAGTGCGCTCCACAGAAAGGGCCGTCAGATAGACGCATTGGTTGCGCATAATGTAAGATAGACCGATAAGAGAGAGGAGCTTGTCTCGGTTTTATAATAAAATGGCAAAAAGACAAAGGTATAATGTTCAGTGCAAATGTGTATGTCGTTTACAGTTTATTATGCCACCTATGCAGCTTGTTTATTTAGTCCATTCTATGCCTCTGCCACAAATGTATGTCTTAGTTATAAGGTGGTCTGTCACAGAGTTAAAATGTTTTCACTATCAATATATTAAATTAGCCATTGTTTTTGTTTCTGGCCCGCCATACAATGGCTTGGAAAAATTTGGCCCAAGGCCAAACTTAATTGCTGACCCCTGGTGTAGAGTGACATGGCATAAGTTCCTGTATCATTTAAAAACATCACAAAATGGAGACAGGAAATGCATTATGCCCAACTATTCTCAATTGACATTTCAGATAGACTTTGTTCAAATATTTCTTAATCTTAAAAGAGAATGTGTTAAACACTGTGTTAAACCTTCTACAAGGTTGACGGTTTACATTGTGTTGGATGATAATCCAGATAGATTCTTTGTGATTATATTAGGCAGGCGGACCGGTAGGATTAGCAGAACAAGTGCTGAGTGGAGAAGAAGGAGTGCAGAGAGAAGAGTTTGTTTAATTGGTAGTATGACTACTGCTACTAGCATCATGTTTAACTGGTGGTATGACTACTGCTACTAGCATAATGTTTAACTGGTGGTATGGTATGACTACTGGTCAAGTCATAGGTATTGGGTCTTGGTATTGAGTGTTGGTCTTGGGTCTTGGTATTGAGTGTTAGTATCGAGTCTTGGTACCGAGTCTTGGTATTGAGTGTGTCTGTTTGGTGTGGCTACAGCATACCTGGTTGTTGCATTATAAACAATGTGGGTGTCATCCCTGACGCAGCACTGACATTATGAAGTGCTGTTGTCTTCAGCTGTTGCTCCAACTGTTCCAGCTTGTCTCTCAGAGCCTGGTTCTCCTTCAGCACGGTGGAGTACAACTCTCTGCATGACATTTTAGGGACTGCCTCCCTCACCATCGCGTCAATGACGCGTGAGAACTGGGTCTGGGAAATAAAGTGCAAACTTGTGAGATGGAGCCGACGTTGGTTAAACGCCTCCGGTTGGAACATTTACAGAGACCGGCCAGTAGCCTAAAAGATAAATAAGTCGGCCAGTAGCCTAAAGACAAAGAGGCCGGACAATAACCTAAAGATAAAGAAGCCGGATAATAACCTAAAGATAAATAAGCTGGATAATAACCTAAAGATAAAGAAGCCGGATAATAACCTAAAGATAAAGAGGCCAGACAATAACCTAAAGATAAAGAAGCCTGACAATAACCTAAAGATAAAGAAGCTGGACAATAACCTAAAAGATAAAGAAGCCGGATAATAACCTCAAGATAAAGAAGCCGGACAATAACCTAAAAGATAAAGTAGCCGGATAATAACCTAAAGATAAAGAAGCTGGATAATAACCTAAAGATAAAGAAGCCGGCCAGTAGCCTTAAGATAAAGAAGCCGGCCAGTAGCCTAAAGGTGTTATGGTTTGTTAACAACCCCAACAGCACGGCACAGACAGGTAGTTCAGAGTTAGCCAAAAACCAGGGCGTATTTATTTACAAAACAGAAATGAGCGAAAACAACAAAAAGCACAAGGGGAGAATGTTCTTGGGCAGAGTAGTCTGCGGCTCTGCAGCTCGTCTCAGAGCAGAGACGGCACTGTGGCGTTGCGCCTCTGACTCTGCGGCTCTGCAGCTACTTGAAGATCCACTCGAGAAGGAACAGAGAGAGAGAGAATGTAAACAAACGAGCAAATGGAATACAAGGCAGTCCAGTCTTCCTTAGCTGAGTCCAGTACAAACACAAGCGACAATTATTCAGTGTTTACCAAACACACAAAAAACAGACAGGTCCCGAGTCCCGAAAAATGCGAGAAAAAACAGAGCATCCAAAAAAAGTACGCTTCCAAAACTCACCAAGGCGCAATTGCGCAAAGCGGGCAACGAGGCACAGATCCAACGGATGGCAGAGAGAAGCAACAGCGGCGACTTCCATAGACGTCCTGGAGAAAAACAGACGAGGTACAACACGGGAGGAAAACAAGCAGCAGCTAGTGGTAAGCCCAAAACGACCCGACACCGAACGTTAAGAACCCAAGAGTATATAAGGGCTCCACCGAGCTGATCTGAAACTCACTTCAGGTGCGCGAAGGTAATTGGTACCTGGAAGCGTGCGGAATCGGACCAATCCTCACAAAAGGTAAAGAGGCCAGTAAGCTAAAGGCAAAGAGGCCAGTAACCTAACGGTAAAGAGGCCAGTAGCTTAAAGGTAAAGAGGCCAGTAGCCTAACGGTAAAGAGGCCAGTAGCCTAAAGGCAAAGAGGCCAGTAACCTAAAGGTAAAGAGGCCAGAGGCCAGTAGCCTAAAGGTAAAGAGGCCAGTAGCCTAAAGGTAAAGAGGCCAGTAGTAGCCTAAAGGTAAAGAGGCCAGTAGCCTAAAGGTAAAGAGGCCAGTAACGATTGTACTATTATTTTTTCCCCCATATAGCAATCGGATAATAATGTTAAGGAAAACATTTCAGGAAAAAATGGTAGGGGCTAGAAACGTTGACTGAATAAATTATTTGCACCAAATGATTTGCATGGATGAGTATGCGGCTGCCATCAAAATAGATGATGTTCTTTTATCACATACTGTATGTCTTGCACTGATTGTCACTGATTGTGAAATCAGAAGGACAGTTGGGTAAAGGAGGGAAGTCAGTCATTAACCATTTCACTACCACACTACAGAAGGTTAACCCTTTACTAGCACACTACCGACGGTTAGTGTGATAGTAAAGGGTTAACCTTCTGTAGTGTGGCAGTGAAAGGGTTAACCTGCTGTCGTGTTGCAGTGAAAGGGTTAACCGTTTGGTGGTGCGGCAGTGAAAGTGTTAATAAATTGTGCTACCATCTAGAATAGAAAATACTGGTGTAATCAAGCTATTTCCCATAGCTTGATTACCCCCTGGACATGCCTGGTTAACGCTATGCAGGTATTTACAGACAGATGTGGATAAATGTATATGTTAGGTATAAATAATATATATATGGTATACACAGCATTATTGTACATGTTATCATACAGTTATGTGGGTATATGCAGGTGTATAACCTGAATAATAACACCTGAAAAGACTGAGAGAAGAGAAGGTTACTGAATCATAAATGTTTGTTACGTCTCAACTTATTATTACGTTAGATGTTGAGTTTTTCTGCTCACCTTTAGTTTCTTTGCAGTGTCGTTTCCCAAGGACTCCATGATGACGCCGACGACCGACCTGACGGCGATCAGCACAATCAGCCTGGTCTCACAGTCAAAAGTCCTGCTAGCTGCCGTTTCATCCATGGCCATGGCTGTTACCAAACACTGTCGGTAGTCGAATACAATTAAACGTTACTTGTTAATTTAACGTCAGCGGGTGTGGTTCAATAATAATACACTTTATTTGTATAGCACCTTTCATACAAGTAGACATAAGTCATAAAATAGACATGTGGTCAAAACTCAAAAACTCAGTACAGGCACGGGCAGGGCCGCCTCAGGGGGTGTGCGAGCAGTGCGGTCGCACAGGGCCTCGCGGGAGGGGGGCCTCGCAAAAATAAAATAAAAGAAATAATAAAAAAAAAAAATTATAAATTTTTTTTATTATTATTTTTTTATTTTTTTGCGAGGCCCCCCTTCCCGCGAGGCCCTTTTTCATCACAGACCTAAAATCTAGTTTTGCTTATATGCTTATATATTTCACATTAGACACGTTTGTAGAATGTGTCTGACTTGTTCCTGGGTCCTGCAGACATACTCACTATTGGAGCTCAGCTGGGGTTCTGCAGCAGCAGGCAGGTTTCAACGAAGGGAGTGGTTTTACTTACGTCATGTGTAGACAGTAGTACGCCCGCCGGCGCCGCGTGAGTCGAGATGCTTCCAGCGTGAGTCAGCTGCGTTTGACTATTTCATTTTCAGCGTGCAGCTTTTGACTATGCTTAGTCAAAGACGAAGACGAAGAAAGAGGTCGGTCATTATCATCATTATCAGTCGGTCGGTCGGTCACCAAGGAACGTTGACGAAAGGCCTCTCGCTAGCGGGACAAATGGCCGGAGCCATGATGTCGGCTATTAGCTAGCTTAGCTAAATGCTAACTAGCGTTAGCTAACCTATCCAGAGGAGCGAGGCGAGGCGAGTGGATGTCTTTTCAAAAGAAGGAGAAGATAACTTGTGAGCAGATAAATCTGTTAGGCAGCAATACGCCGAAAGGTGTCCAGTCTGCCGGAAAGTACTCGAAGAAGAAGAAGAAGAAATTACACCGTGGGGCCAAGAAAGTCTCCTTCCACGTTGATACTGCGTTATGGTGAGTGACCGTGAGTCAACCTATGATTATATACCCGCCGTGGATCTGACATCTCTCTTTCTCTCTCTCTCTGGAGCCAAACTGGTCGACTAGCTAATACTACTAGTAGCTAACGCTAACGGTGTGTGCCTGGTGGTGAGAGCACCTGGCTGTATGCATGTATACCATGACAAGGCAGCGAGAGGCCTTTCGTCAACGTGGAGACCTGTGTTGCGGCCTTTCGCCCTGCGCCCTCGTGCAGGTAACTAAGATTAATGAAAATGTCATGACATTACCCCACTCTTCCTTCCTTCCCCTCCCGAATGTTTTGTTAATAACGATGTTTTTTTCCAGGCAAAACATATGCTACTTCACAACATTTGGAGATACGACATGTGCTGTGTGTGAATGGTGTAGCTTGTGTAGCTTGGGTAGCGTTGGGCCATTGGCCAAAGCTGTGTGTGGCCTGGTGTCTCACAGTACCTGGCTAGCCTATTTAGCTGATGTCGGCCATTGGCTCCTTGCTTTGGTTTCTCTGGTATACCCTGCTCTTCTTGTTGGATTTAAGTGTTGATCTTTGTCCTTTTGAATCTGTCATACATGCTCTAGTCTCTCTCTAACACACACACACATGACAAACACACATGTTCTCTCTCTCTCTCTCTCTCTTTCTAACACACACAGTCTGCCTATGGCGGCCTTTCTCGATGGCTAGGCTGTGCTCAAGGATCTTCAGTCACAGTGCTCAGGTATTCTGCCACTGTGTACTCTCTGTTTAGGGCCAAATAGCATTTCAATTTCTTTCCAATGTGTCTCTCTCTCTCTCTCTCTCTCTTTTGATCTTTGTCCTTTTGAATCTGTCATACATGCTCTAGTCTCTCTCTAACACACACACACATGACAAACACATGTTCTCTCTCTCTCTCTCTCTCTCTGTACACTGTATATTGACTGTAGAACGGGAGCTGTCTCTCGCTCTCTCTTTTGCTATATGTTGACTGTATCATGCCCCGCCTCGGGCAGCGCTATTATATATATAATATAATATATAATTTTTTTTTATTTTTTTTTACCTTTGGGGGGGGGGGGGGGGGGGGGGGGGGGGGGGCTCGCGTTAAATCTCGCACAGGGCCTCGCATTTCTCCCAGGCGGCCCTGGGCACGGGTATCAATAGTTAAGATGGACGTCCTACCTAGAATCAACTTCTTCAGCTCAATGCTACCGTTACCCCCTCCAGAGGGTTACTGGAAATAATTACACTCCTCCACATACAAATTTATTTGGAATAACAAACCACCACGTATAAAAAGATCCACCGCACAGAGAAACAGAGCAGACGGTGGTATGGCATTTCCAGATTTCTACCACTATTTTAAGGCATACACTTTAAGACCACAGACAACATGGTTTGATCCCCAAGCATCAGTATCCTGGAGAAGAAAATATAGTAGCTCCACATAGGCTGAAGGACATAGTATACACCAAATGATCAATTAAGCAATGCGAACGGAAATTTGGCCCCATAATTACTCATGAAAAACCAGAGACAAAAAATGCTCTGAGTTTCGTAAAAGTCAGTCAAAGCTTACTAAAAGCACGAGCAGTGAACTCCAAGCCCACGTGACTGAACTCAAACTAGAAAGAAACAGACTAAGAAACGACGTAAACTCCATGATCAAAACTGCAAAAAAGAATTTCATCAATGACAAAACTGAGGAAAACAGAAACAAACCACGTGAACTTTGGAAATTACTCAATAATCAACGAGGATGCAGTAAAAAACTTAAAACCAGATTCTCAAACATAAACATAAAAACGGACAACACGCTCATCACAGACAAGCTGGATGTAGCCAATTACTTAAACATTTTCTTCACAAACATAGCCACAACACTGGTAAACAAACTACCCTCCCACTCAGGGCTTTATGGGGTAGAACACATAGTAGCTTACTACAAAAACCTAGGGGTCCGCAAGGACGACTTCAAGCTGGAAATGGTAACAACAGATGAGGTACTCAATAAACTGAGCGCCCTCCAACCTAACAAGGCCACTGGCCATGACAACATCCCCTCCAAATTCCTCAGAGACTCAGCAGCCGCCATCACCCCAATCATCACACACATAATAAACCTCTCCATAAAACAGGGACACGTCCCCAAGGACTTCAAAATTGCGAGGGTGACCCCTCTGCACAAAAAGGGCAGCAAATTAGACCCAGGCAACTACCGCCCTGTTTCTATTCTCACCTCCATCTCGAAAGTCATGGAAAAAATAGTCTACGAACAGGTCGAAAAGTACCTAGCGGAAAAAAATCTAATCTACGAATTCCAATCTGGCTTCAGAACATCCCACTCCACTGACACATGCCTTCTCTATTTGAATGACCACATCAAACAAGAGGTGGACGCAGGCAAATACTGCGGCATGATCATGCTGGACCTACAAAAGGCCTTTGACACGGTCAATCACTCCATTCTGATTGACAAGCTAAAAGCAATTGGTTTTGATAGTCTATCAGTGAGCTGGATGCAATCCTACCTTGAGGGGAGGGAACAGATGGTGGAGGTAAACGGTACCCTATCCCCCCCCCTCACAGTGAGCTGTGGTGTTCCACAAGGAAGCATACTAGGACCGCTACTGTTCCTAATTTATGCAAATGACATGTCGTCAGCTTGTGACTGCAACTTGTTCCTGTTTGCGGACGACTCAGCCCTGCTGGTCTCTGACAAGAACAAGTTACAGGTTGAAAAAACCCTCAGCTCGGAACTAGGCAGAATCTGCATATGGCTCGCTGATAACAAACTATCATTACACATGGGCAAAACAGAGTCCATTCTCTTCGGTTCAAATAACAAACTCAGCAAGACCGACGGCTTCTCAGTTACAGTGGGTGACAATATTGTCACAAGGAAAGATGAAATTACCTACCTGGGTTCCATCCTAGAGGCTAATCTCTCCTGTGACAAAATGGCATCCAATGTAATAAAAAAAGTCAACCAACGAACTTGATTCTTGTACCGGATCTCCTCTCTGGTAAACAAGAACACCCTGAAGACTCTGGCAGGAGCACTCATTCAGGGGTACTACGACTATGCTTGCACCTCATGGTACCAAAGCACCTCAAAGGCGCTAAAAACAAAATTACAAACATCTCAAAACAAACTGGTCAGACTACTGCTTGACCTTACTCCTAGAACCCACCTCACCCCTGCCCACTTTGACAACCTAGGATGGCTTAGAGTAGACGACAGAGTACAACAACTTGCAATGGGCCTGGTCTACAAGATACACTACACGACCAAGGTACCCATGTACATGTCAAAATACTTCCCAAAGGTCAGTGAATACCACGATCACAACACCAGAGGGAGCTCCACAAATCATGTTAAACCCAGATTCGGCTCAAATAAGGGACTAAACACGTTTCGCAATTATGCCACATCAATGTGGAACGCCCTACCCAAAGCTGTAAAGGAATGTGGATCACTACCCACTTTCAAAACCTCTCTCAAGGGACACCTACGGGAGACTGCAATTCAACACTGGCCCCTGTAAATATCCTAACCCAACCCCCTCCAATGTACAGTCATTTACCTAGTATGGTTTTGTCAATAGTTCAATGTACAATTTTGTTTGTTTGTACAGTGTCTCCTCCCCCCCCCCCTCAATGTACAGTATTACTTGTTTATACAGTGTGCCCCCCGCCCCCCCCCCCCCCAACCACCTCCAATGTAAATTACCCAGTATGGTTGTCAATATCCCAATGTACCCAACCCCCCCCACACAACCTCCTCCAATGTACAGTTTCTACGTCAAATGTATATACTCCCTTTTCTTGACTCCTTCTGTATCACAAACAGTACTGTATTTGCAAATCTGGTATGTCATAAATGTATAGATGTAGCAGTACTGACTATCTGTATGTCATGTATGTCATATATGTCCTGATGAATTGAAAATGGGGGACCCTGATGTAAACAAGACGAAAGTCTTTCTCTGGTCTGCATCCCCTTAACAATTGTGTGTATTGAGCTGTACTGTATTGTACCCATTCTACAATCTGTTAATAAAGTTTTCAATCAATCAATCAATCATGCGATCCGGATATGGCGTGAAACACAAAGAAAATATTCTATCCCACAGAAATGGCACAATCATACTCCCTTATTCAATAACAATGCACTCTTGATTGGAAAACAACCTATAAGATTCCCTAGATGGGAAAAGCAAGGCATACACTCATTAGGAGATGTTTTCAACAAACGGGGTTTTTGTAGTTATGATGAAATACGCAAAAAATGTAGTCTCACCAAGTCCACATATTATTTTTACGCACAGTTATTGGCATGTTTGAAGGCTCACGGTGTTCCATTAAGGATACCAATTGTACACCACAGATACCACAAATTCTTCTATGAAAGAGAGACATCGAGAGGTTTTGTTTCAGATTTTTATCATCAATTACTAACATCCTCATATGAAACCCTCCATCTAGACTCAGTCTGGAGGAGGGATATACCAGACCTGGAGATAGATTTTGACTGGCAAGAAGCCTGGGCAAATGTTCGACTTGCATCAAGGAACCCGGACCATCAACAAATCAATCTTACGGATATTCACAGGACATACTTAACTCCTATAAGACTGAACAAAATGGGTCTTAAACAAGACCCCAAATGCTCCTTATGTACAAATGGGGACGAGGGGACATTTATGCACATGTACTGGGACTGCCCACCAGTTAAGGTATTCTGGAAAGAAGTGACCCAACAATTATCAAATCTCTTAACTCTGAATATACCTGTACACCCCTCTGTATTACTGCTGAATGATGTCTTTCAGTGTGCAGTACATCCACAGCTAAAGAGATTGGTTTTATCTGGTATCACAGTAGCTAAAAAGCTGATAGCATCACGATGGTTTCAACCGGAAAAAATGTGCCGGAAGGTCTGGATTCTTACATATCTCGATGTGATTTATCAAGAAATATCTACAGCAAGAATTTTGGGTCTCAATGAATCCAAAATGACAATGTGGTTAGAAGTGGTGGAGAGAATAAAAGCTAGCATATAAAGGTAGTGTCTGGTAGGAACAAGTTATAATGGATGGATTATCCAATGGGGGGTCCGGGAGGGGGGGGTACGAGCTAGAGCATAATATGTGTGTAGGGTACTAGATAACAGGTATTAGGGGTATATCCTGTATAAGACATTTAACTAAATGGTGATTTCATTGGATATGCACTGTTAATTAATGCTTGTATATCTTATTGTGTGTTGTCATGTTTGTTTATATGTTTGTTTAAAAAATAATAAAAAAAATTAAATACAAAATAGACATGTGGATAAAATGAGCATAACATTGACAAAATAAAAGCAATGCATTAAGTGCAGACATAAAAATAGTCATAAAATACAAGCAATGCACACTATAGGGATGGCTAGTGTGACGTCACAAATTACTTCTGTGTCCACTAGCATGTTTAGTCTAATGCGGCCAATGTAAACAGCAATGGCTACAGCCCAGGAACCGGTCACCCTTTTTACTGTGACATCCTACTTCGCTGACTTCTCAAAGTCTGTGAAAAAGGGTCTCAACTCGTATAACTCAAACAGAGTTATAAATGTTAGTTTAATGCCAGATGAAACTTTAACTGGGAAAGTCCAGGCCTCAATGAAAAAGAAGAGCTACTAGGTTGAGGTGAGACAGGGTGTTAGCAATAAAGCTAGCTAGTTAGCTGCCTGCCGTACCGGATAACGTTAGCTATATGGTGTTTATTAGCTATGTTAGAAAAAGTGGTTAGTTAACAACGTAACAGACAATGTTACCGATTTTTTATGTTTGGGCCTGGTTCAGCGCTTCCTTCATCCTCCACACAGGGTGGGGGGTCAGACCTCCAACACCATCACCCTGAGCATCGGGTCCCCCCAGGGCTGTGTTCTGAGCCCCCTGCTGTACTCACTCTACACACACGACTGTGTGGCCAAGTTCAGCTCCAACTCCATAGTGAAGTTCGCAGATGACACGGTGGTGGTGGGGCTGATCTCGGACAACGACGAGAAGGCCTACCGGGAGGAGGTTGAGGTACTGGAACGCTGGTGCCAGGACAACAGCCTGCTCCTGAACATTGGCAAAACCAAGGAACTGATCGTGGATTATAGGAGAGGACAGCAGGAGACACACACACCACTGATGATAAACGGGGCTACCGTGGACAGGGTGAGCAGCTTCAAGTACCTGGGGGTCCACATCTCAGAGGACCTGACATGGTCAACACACATAGGCACAGTAGTAAAGAAGGCGAAACAGCGTCTCTACCACCTGAGACAGTTAAGGAAGTTCAGAGTATCGGGGAAGATACTCCAGTCCTTCTACTCAGGAGCTGTAGAGAGCATCCTGACCGGAAACATCACTGCCTGGTATGGAAACAGCACGGCACAGGACAAGAAGGCCCTACAGAAAGTGGTGCGCTCAGCCGAGCGTACCACGGGTATTGCACTACCCCCCCTGCAGGTTCTATACAACAAGAGGTGCAAATCCAGAGCCTGCAGGATAATGAAAGACCCTCACCACCCCAATAACAGCCTATTTCAGCTGCTGAGGTCAGGCAGACGCCTGCAAATCCCAGCTACTAGGACAGAGCGGCTTAGGCTCAGCTTCTTCCCCCAGGCCATCAGAGCCATGAACAATGTACATTGAGTGCTCAGAACATTGAACTGTCCACACACAAGCACACATGAACACACACACGACACACACACTGTGCACGCTCACACACGAGCAGCCACTTAACACTTTAACATGAGCGGGCACACACTCATGTCGCACACACGCACACTTATGGCCAAAGGAAAGGACACTTTAAATTAGAATAACAGGAACAGTGTATTGCACTACCAAAGCTAACTAGCATGTCACACATGCGCTGTAAATAACTATGTACAGATACCGAGATGTCACTCCATGTTACCTGCTACCTGTTACTGCACAATGTTGTTTCTTCTTTTGATTCTATTATATGTACCACTGTATTGCACATCGTTGCGGGCAAGACCACCCGCATTTCATTGTATACCTGTATGCCGTGACAATTAAAACTCTTGACTTGACTTGACTTGACTCGCAGGGAGCATTCTTTTTTTTGCTTTTGGTGGGAATGGGATGGCTGATGTGGTTGGGGAAAGCCTTTCCCTCATTCCAGGCAAACCGTGTTGGCCCAGCTGCTTTGTCATTGGGAAAATGCCACCCACAGACCCTTGAGTTATAGCTTGGGGTAGGGCTGCAGGATTAATAAACAAATTTAAACGCGATCTCGATTCATAGACCTATGCGATCTCATTTCTAAATTATGACGATTTTCTAAATAATTTGTTTACTTAAATAATTTTTTTGAAGTTTTTTTCTTTTTACTTAACTTTTTTAAATTATGACGAAAAATAAGAATCGTGTGAGAGAATCGTGATTCACATTTTAGCAAGAATCGTGCAGCCCTAGTTTGGGGTGAAGTGGTTTGTCACGCCTGCAAAAAGAAAATAAATTGATCAATACTTAAAGAACTAAATGGCAATGAACATCTTAACATCTCAGGCTCCCTCCAACTTAAGAAAAACGACTTCTATCATCAATGTGTTGTTTAGCTATATATAGGCCTACTAGTGTTTATTTTTGCATAATTTTACCCTTCATAGTCTAATGATTTCCTATGCAGCACAGGCACTTGCCATCCTTCTTCTTGTGTTAGCATAGGGAATATTACTGTTGTGTCATCCAAAAACATTTTTTTTTTTTTTTTTTACATGACATACAAACATTTACAGTAGAAATCCACTATAAATCACATGGCTATTACCAACATAATACTAACAATCATGATAGCCCGTTTTTTTTTAAATTAAAATAGATGTAGATTAAAGATTAAAGATATACACAGATTAATTACAATACAATACAACACATAAATGCTCTTGCTCGTTCTCCCCCCCCCCCACCGGACCCCCCTTGAATACATCCATTATTCCGCTTGATACCAAGGATTAAAAGTTCATATAATGCTTTATCCTCTCCACCACTTCTAACCAGATTGCTATGCTGGCTTCATTAACACCTAGAATTCGTGCGGTACATATCTCTAGGTAAATCAAGATAGGTAAGAATCCATACCCTCCGACACATTTTATCAGGTTGAATCCAGCGTGATGCTATTAGCTTTTTGGCAGCCGTAAGGCCGGACAAGATTATCCTTTTTATAAGTACAGAGTGTGATAACTGAGAGACATCATTCAGCAACAATACAGAAGGCATTACAGGTATTGTCAAAAACAATAATCCTGATAATAGTGTGGTTATTTCTTCCCAAAATATCTTAACAGGCGGGCATTCCCAATACATATGCATAAATGTACCACTATCACCGTTTGTACATAAGGAACATCGAGAGTCTTGTTTAAGCCCCATACGGTTCAGTCGAATAGGAGTTAGGTAAGTCCTATGAATAAAATTAAGATTAATCTGTTGATGATCCGGGTTACGTGACGATAGCCGAACGTTTGCCCAGACTTCAGCCCAATCAAAATCTACTTCCAAGTCTGGTATATCCCTCCTCCAAACTGAGTCTAGGGGAAGGACTTCATACGAAGATGTAAGTAAGTGACGGTAAAAGTCAGAGACAAAACCTCTCGACGTCTCCCTTTCATAAAATAATTTGTGATATCTGTGGTGCTCCAGTGGTACCTTTAATGGGACTCCATGAGCCTTCAAACATGCTAATAACTGTCTGTAGAAATAGTATGTGGAACTGGTGAGGTTAAATTTGTTATGTATATCTTGATAGCTACAGAAACCCTGTTCGTTGAAGATATCTCCCAATGTATGTATGCCATTCTTTTCCCATTTGGGAAATCTGATAGGTTGTTGTGCAATAAGGAGTGTATTGTTATTAAATATGGGAGAGTGTCTCTATGCCATTTATGTTGGTTAGTAAATTTTTTGTGTGTTTCACGCCATATCCGGATCATATGTGTAATAATAGGGCCAAATTTCATGTTGCATTGCTTAATTGATAGGTTGGTGTATACTACATCCTGCAGTCTATGTGGTGCCACAATGTTTTCTTCTAATGTTCTCCAGGATACGGATGCTTGAGAATCAAACCAGGTGATCAGTGGTCTTAAAGAGTACGCTTTAAAGTAGTAGTAGAAGTCTGTAAAGTAAAACACTTTCATTTAGAGGTAATTCACACCACGACCATGTTACGTTCAAGTTTCTTTATTAGTTGTCATACAGAAATACAGGATACTTTTGTATGAAATGCTTCTTTCTGTTTGCTCCTGAGAGTGTGCTGCTAGGTAAAAATAGATAATTATAAAAAGTATAAAAATAGAAGTCAAGTACTTTAACAAGTGTAAACAAGACAAAAAATGTCAATATATGTACAATATACAATGCAGAGTAGTTACAGTACAATATAAATGGGATGAGGTAGCTTGTGGTGCCACCTTGTGGTGGTAAGGTAAGGTGCAAGGCTTGGCTATGTGCAATGAGGCCAATACATATATAAAGTGTGTTAGTGTCTAAAGTGTGTAAGTGGGTGCTACAGTGAGTTGTCCATTTAAAGTGGGTGTGTACGTGTGGGTGTGTGTGCTGCGAGTGTGTTTGATGGTTTGTTACATAGTGTTAATTGTCATTGAGCATCCTGATGGCCTGGGGATTACTATCACAAGATCACGATAATGTTATCAGCTCTGGAAACAAGAGTGATAAATTCTGTTTGGCAAAGAAGGGGGCTAACGTCAGCTAACTATTTGGCTAACTGCAATGCATTTTCTGCTTTGCTGTCCAATGTCCACCAAAACACACACACACACACACACACTTCTCACACTTTATAATTTTTGCCTCAACGTTATATAGACAGGTAATGCTATGTAAACTAAGTTTAGCGCTAACTAACGTTACCTACTAACTTACTCCTAAAACCCACCTCACCCCTGCCCATTTTGACAATCTAGGATGGCTTAGAGTAGACGACAGAGTACAGCAGCTTGCAATGGGCCTGGTCTACAAGATACACTACACCACTAAGATACCCATGTAACTGTCGAAATACTTCCTAAAAGGTCAGTGAAGCCCATGACCACAACACCAGAGGGAGTTCCACAAATCACGTTCAACCCAGATTCGGCTCAAACAAGGGACTAAATACGTTTCGCAATTAAATCAAATCAAATTTATTTGTAAGGCCCGACAACACACGTTAATGTCCCCATGGGCCGGACACGTCTTCTTTAAACAAGTCAAGAAGAAACATAACAATAACTCAAGAACAAAACAAGAACACCATAAGGTCCAACCAATTTAAAATAAATGCAAATAAATAATAGAATGCAAGCACTCCCAGACATACCCCACGCAAAGGTAAGGAAAAACTCACTAAAACCTAACAACCTAATTATGCCACAATAATGTGGAATGCCCTACCCACATCCGTAAAGGAATGTGAATCCCTACCCTCCTTCAAAATCACTCTCAAAGAGCACCTACGGGTGGCTGCAATTAGAAACTGGCCCCGGTAAAATGTCAAAATACCCCCACCCAACCCCCTCCAATATACAGTTTCTTCCTCTTCGGATGTATATATTTTTTATAATCTCTTTCTCTTACACAATACCGTATATTTGTATGTCTTGTATGTCATAAATGTCTTGATGAATTGAAAATGGAGGACCCTTATGTAAACAAGACAAAAGTATTTTTCTGGTCTTCATTCTCTTAGCAGTTGTTAGTAGTATTGAGCTGTACTGTATTGTACCCATTCTGCAATCTGTTAATAAAGTCTTCAAACAATCAATCAAACCTACTGCAGTAACGTTAGCCTAGCTAGGACTACTGGCACTAGCCTGTTTAGCCGGCCTGTTGCTAGTCTGCCTGTTAACTGTTATTGTTCATCATTGAGATCCAACTTAACTGTCTTACCGTATCAACTTCAGCCACCTTCTCTTCTCTTTGTCATCGGGAGGAAAGCGGTAGTAAGAGAATGTTTTGTTGATATCATTTCTATTGCTGCAACAGGGGACACCATTTTACTTCCTTTTAATATCCCGTCTGGAAGCAACAGGACACGGAAGTGGCATTTTGGAATATGATGACTAGCACCTAGCCATCAGAGAGTAGAGGGAGTCGAGAGCATAGATATATAAAGACATGCAAATACTCACAACACCAGGCTGAGGTTCATCCTGAGACAAGTCCATTGGCAGGTTGTCTTCCGCTCTTCTAGAAGTGGTTGTGCTTCTTGTTGCTACCGGCTAAAATAAACATAAGTAGTTTTGAGTGTGTAAAATGTGCTGTAATAAACACATTATTTATATATTGATATATCAATCCTCCCACCCACAAAGCAGGCAACTCCTTGGATCTCATATTTTCCCGTAACTCCAGCATCATTAACACCACGGTAACTCCCCTACATGTATCTGGCCATTCCTTCATATCCTTCTCACTAACTCTCATGCTTAACCGAAAGGTCTTCACCCCAACTCAAACTGTCTCACTCAGACGCAACCTGCCCTCCCTATCCCCCTCCACCCTCTCCTCTGACATACTATCCGCTCTACCTTTGAGTGACACCTTCTCTGCTCTCCCCACAGAGATGGCAACCTCCACCCTCCTCTCAGCCCTTGCAACCTCCTTCGACAAGCTCTGTCCCCTCGTTGAGAAACCTGCCCGCCGTTCCCCACCCAGTCCATGGCTGACAGATCCAGTGAGAGGAAGTATAGAAAGTCACGCCTCACTGCTGACATCGACACATATCACAACCTCTTGTTAACATTCTCCAAAACCATTACTAATGCCAAAGCTTCCTTCTTTCACCATAGGATCGAGGCCTCTGCCAAGAATCTTCGCAAACTGCATGCTACCATGTCCTCCCTCCTCACTCCCCCCCCCACCCCTCCCCGCTCATCTTTCTCTGCCGAAGACTTCGCAATCTTCTTTGAGGAAAAAGTGGAGAACATCCGCAGCTCCTTCTCCCAACCCCCACCCATTCCAAATGCTGAATCGAGAACCTCATCCTTCACTCTGTCATCTTTCTCTCCCATTACAGAAGCCGAGACCCTGACACTGGTAACGTCGAACCGTCCGACTACATGCCAGCTGGACCGGCTACCCTCCCCACTCCTCCAGACCATAGCACCAGACATCCTCCCACTCAACTCGGGGGTGGTCCCCACCTCCCTAAAACAAGCCAGAGTCACACCGCTCATAAAAAAACCAACCCTGAACCCCACCGTCATAGGCAACTATCGTCCTGTCTCTCTTCTCTCCTTCCTTTCTAAAACACTTGAACGTGCTGTATCCAACCAACTTACTGCTTATCTCTTACAGAATGACCTCCTAGACCCTAATCAGTCTGGCTTCCGGACTGGCCACTCCACAGAAACGGCCCTCATTGCGGTCACAGAGGCACTTCACTTAGCAAAAGGTCTCTCCTCTGTCCTTATTCTCCTAGATCTATCTGCAGCCTTCGACACAGTCAACCATCAGATCTTCCTCGCGGCCCTCGCAGGAATGGGAGTGGCTGGCTCTGCGCTGACATCATACCTCAATGACCGCTCCTACCAAGTGTCATGGAGAGGGACCCTGTCGGCCACCCGCCCCCTGCGGACGGGTATCCCCCAGGGCTCGGTCCTAGGACCCCTTCTCTTCTCCCTTTACACTAAATCACTGGGTAACATTATCAAGTCGCATGGCTTCTCGTATCATTGTTATGCCGACGATACTCAACTCTTCCTCTCCTTTCCTCCCTCAGATATCCACGTCTCTGAGCGGATCTCGGTCTGTCTCTCTGACATCTCCACCTGGATGACGACCAACCACCTCAAACTGAACCTAAGCAAAAACAGAATTGCTCCACCTGCCGGCCAAATCCTCCCCCATGACCGACCTTTCCATCACAGTTTTGAATGCAGCTGTGACCGTGTCCCCGACCGCCAAGAACCTTGGTGTTGTCCTCGACGACCAGCTGAACTTCTCTGCTCACATTGCAGCGACAACCAGAACCTGCAGATTCCTCCTGAGCAACGTGAGAAGGATCCGCCCCTTCCTGACAAAAAAAGCCACCCAACTCCTCGTCCAATCAACAGTCATCTCCCGCCTCGACTACTGCAATGCACTGCTCGCTGGCCTCCCGGCCACTGCCACCAAGCCTCTTCAACTCATTCAGAACGCAGCGGCCCGCCTGATCTCAAACCTACCGAAGTCGGCCCGTGTCACCCCACTTCTTAGGGACCTGCACCGGCTCCCCTTTGCTGCACGAATCCGCTTCAAGGCCCTCGACCTAGCATACCGTGCGGCAAAGGGAACCGCTCTTGCATACCTCCGGTCAATGGTCTCCAACTACACACCCTCAAGACCCCTACGCTCTGCATCTTCTGTGTATATAAGTGATCATTATATAATAATAATTTATATGATTTTCTGTACCCGCAAAAAGCTAAAACAGAAGGCCGGCTGTCACAAAACAGTCACATCTAGAGACCTCAAGAGGCCTTTAACCTAGAACTGGGGAGCTTGGACTGGTCAGATGAACTCAGTGGTACACAGGACAGGTTGAAGAAACATGGCTTGGATTCAAAACCAAATTCACAGCAATACTCAACAACATGGCACCCATAAGAACCACCAGGGTTAAAAATCGCGCTGAGCCATGGATGCACACTGAAATACTGGCCGCTATGAAAACCAGAGACAAGAAAATGCTCTGAACTTCATAAAAGTCAGACAAAGCTTTCCAAAAGCTCAAACAGTGAACTCCAAGCCCACGTGGCTGAACAAAAAATTCAAAGAAACAGACTACGAAATGACGTAAACATCATGATCAAAACCGCAAAAAGAAATTTCATCAACGACAAAACTGAGGAAAACAAAAACAAACCCTGCGAACCTTGGAAATTACTCAATAATCAACTAGGCTGCAGTAAAAAACTTAAAACCAGATTTTCAAACATAAACATAAAGACGGACAACACGCTCATCACAGACAAGCTGGATGTAGCCAATTACTTAAACATCTTCTTCACAAACATAGCCACAACACTGGTAAACAAACTACCCTCCCACTCAGGGCATTATGGGGTAGAACACATAGTAGCATACTACAAAAACCTAGGGGTCCACAAAGACGACTTCAAACTTGAAATGGTAACAACCGATGAGGTACTCAAAAAATTGAGCGCCCTCCAACCTAACAAGGCCACTGGCCATGACAACGTCCCCTCCAAATTCCTCAGAGACGCAGCAGCTGCCATCACCCCAGTCATCACACGCATAATAAACCTCTCTATAAAACAGGGACACGTCCCAAAGGACTTCAAAATTGCGAGAGTGACCCCTCTGGACAAAAAGGGCAGCAAATTAGACCCAGGCAACTACCGCCCTGTTTCTATTCTTACCTCCATCTCGAAAGTCATGGAGAAAATAGTCTACGAACAGGTCGAAAAGTACCTGGCGGAAAAAAATCTAATCTACGAATTCCAATCTGGCTTCAGAACGTCCCACTCCACTGACACATGCCTCCTCTATTTGAACGACCACATCAAACAAGAGGTGGACGCGGGCAAATACTGCGGCATGGTCATGCTGGACCTACAAAAGGCCTTCGACACTGTCAATCACTCCATTCTGATTGACAAGCTAAAAGCAATTGGTTTTGATAGCTTATCAGTGAGCTGGATGCAATCATATCTGGAGGGGAGAGAACAGATGGTAAAGGTAAACAGTACTCTATCCCCCCCCCTCACAGTGAGCTGTGGTGTTCCACAAGGAAGCATACTAGGACCGCTACTCTTCCTAATTTATGCAAATGACATGTCGTCAGCCTGTGACTGCAACTTGTTCCTGTTTGCGGACGACTCAGCCCTGCTGGTCTCTGACAAGAACAAGTTGCAGGTTGAAAAAACCCTCAGCTCGGAACTAGGCAAAATCTGCATATGGCTCGCTGATAACAAACTATCATTACACATGGGCAAAACAGAGTCCATTCTCTTCGGTTCAAATAACAAACTCAGCAAGACCGACGGCTTCTCAGTTGCAGTGGGTGACAATATTGTCACAAGGAAAGACGAAATTACCTACCTGGGTTCCATCCTAGAGGCAAATCTTTCCTGTGACAAAATGGCATCCAATGTAATAAAAAAAAGTCAACCAACAAACTAGATTCTTGTACCGGATCTCCTCTCTGGTAAACAAGAATACCCTGAAGACTCTGGCAGGAGCACTCATTCAAGGGTACTACGACTATGCGTGCACCTCATGGTACCAAAGCACCTCAAAGGCGCTTAAAACAAAATTACAAACATCACAAAACAAACTGGTCAGACTACTACATGACCTTACCCCCAGAACCCACCTCACCCCTGCCCACTTTGACAACCTAGGATGGCTTAGAGTAGACGACAGAGTACAGCAACTTGCAATGGGCCTGGTCTACAAGATACACTATACGACTAAGGTACCCATGTACATGTCAAAATACTTCCCAACGGTCAGTGAATACCACAACCACTACACCAGAGGAAGCTCAACAAATCATGTTAAACCCAGATTTGGCTCAAACAAGGGACTAAAGACGTTTCGCAATTATGCCACATCAATGTGGAACGCCCTACCCAAAGCTGTAAAGGAATGTGAATCCCTACCCACATTCAAAACTGCTCTTAAAGAGCACCTACGGGAGGCTGCAATTCGAAACTGGCCACCGTAAATGCCCAAAACCCCCACCACCTCCTAATAGACAGTCTCCTCCCCACCGCATGTATATATTCCCTCCCCGCCGTATGGATATTTCCCTCCCACCCACCCACCCACCCCCTCCTAATGTACAGTCCCCTCCCCATCATATGTATATACTCTGTCAGGATCTAGGGGTAACAGTACTGTATATTTGAATACCGTTTATGTCACAAATGTATCAGTACTAAATACCTATATGTCCCTATGCCATAAATGTCATGTATGTTGTGTATTTCATAAATGTCTATATGAATTGAAAATGGGGGACCCTGATGGAAACAAGACAAATGGCTTTTTCAGGTCTGCATCCCCTTAACAATTGTGTGTATTGAGCCGTACTGTATTGTACCCATTCTGCAATCTGTTAAATAAATGTTTCATTCATTCATTCATTCATTCATTCATTCATTCATTCATTCATTCATTCATTCATTCATTCATTCATTCATTCATTCATTCATTCATTCATTCACTCCTATCCGAGCTCCGGGAGGACCTTACACTTGTCCTAATAAACTAACCTACACTGTAGCACCCAACACTTTGATGAACATTGTTACTCAGCTGATAGAGTTGTGCCCTTCCTGATGACTTGTCGTACAGAACTTGTAAGTCGCTTTGGATAAAAGCGTCAGCTAAATGACTAAATGTAAATGTAAATGTTATACACCTTGAATTCTTGTTGGCCAATGATACACATACCATTTGAAGATGAGCTGGAAAGTTGAAAATGGTTGGCTCAACACCATCTTTAAGCCGGACAGTCTGCCCCGTCCTGTCAAAGTCTTCACTCCTGAAGTGTCGTGCCAGTCGCAACAAAACCATCCCTCCTTAATGCCAGTTCCCACGGTCTCCTCCTCTCTCCGGCTTTGGGAAACCTTCAGCACATGAGAAAGGTAGCCAAATATAGGAATTATTGTCAACATTTTCCACCTTACTTTACTTTAGCATTAAGGGTAAGGACAAAAATACACACCTAAATTATGATATTTTGGGGGTAATTGTATGAATTTATGCAAATTTTAAGAATAAGACAACCACATTAAGATTTATAAAAAGGTATCCAAAAGAAACATTCAATGATTTTTGTAAACAATGTTAGCAACATTCTAAAAAGGCTGGGTCAACAACAATCTTGCAATACTATTAGGCTAGCTCACATAACCCCACTATTCCTTTGTAGCAGGACTTGTATAGTACATACATCCACTAAGTAACTAGCTATTATCCTAATTGATTGATTGATTGATTGATTGAAAAGTTTATTAACAGATTGCAGAATGGGTACAGTACAGTACAGCTCAATACATACAATTGTTAAGGGGATGCAGACCAGAGAAAGACTTTCATCTTGTTTACATCAGGGTCCCCCATTTTCAATTCATCATATGACACACAAGACATACAGATAGACAGTACTGCTACATCTATACATTTATGACATACCAGATTTGCAAATACAGTACTGTTTGTGATACAAAAAAAATCCAGAAAAAGAGTGTATATACATTTGACATAGAAACTGTACATTGGAGGAGGTTGGGTAGGTGGGGTGGGGTTGGGTGGGTCTGTACATTGGAGGTGGGGGGGGGGGGGGGGTTGGGTAGGGGGGGGAAACACTACATTGGAATACTGACATACATTTGACATAGAAACTGTACATTGGAGGAGGTTGGGTAGGTGGGGTGGGGTTGGGTGGGGCTGTACATTGGAGGTGGGGGGGGGGGGGGGTTGGGTAGGGGAGGGACACTGTACATTGGAATACTGACAAAGCCATACTTGGTCTTTACTGTACAACTGGGTTAGGACATTTGTAGGGGCCAGTTTCGAATTGCAGTCTCCCGTAGGTGTTCTTTGAGAGTGTTTTTGAAAGTGGGTAGTGATTCACATTCCTTTACAGCTTTGGGTAGGGCGTTCCACATTGATGTGGCATAATTGCTAAACGTGTTTAGTCCCTTGTTTGAGCCGAATCTGGGTTTCACATGATTTGTGGAGCTCCCTCTGGTGTTGTGATCGTGGTATTCACTGACCTTTGGGAAGTATTTTGACATGTACATGGGTACCTTGGTCGTGTAGTGTATCTTGTAGACCAGGCCCATTGCAAGTTGCTGTACTCTGTCGTCTACTCTAAGCCATCCTAAGTTGGCAAAGTGGGCAGGGGTGAGGTGGGTTCTAGGAGTCAGGTCAAGCAGTAGTCTGACTAGTTTGTTTTGAGATGTTTGTAATTTGGTTTTTAGTGCCTTTGAGGTGCTTTGGTACCATGAGGTGCAAGCATAGTCGTAGTACCCTTGAATGAGTGCTCCTGCCAGAGTCTTCACAGGGGGTCGGTTCGAGAGCGCACAGACACGGCGCGAAAGGAGGATGAGTCGGAGGGGGAGAGGAGGAGCAGCGAACATGGCAGCGCCAGCAGCACAGAAACGTTTCGAGTGGACCGAAAGTGATGTGGAACTAATCCGGAGCTTTACGCCGGGTGCGAGCACAGTGTCCCCTCGGGGTGCGACGTGTGGAGAGGGAAGTGAGGTGACGGAGACTTCAGCCAAGGAAAAGGAGACGGATAGTGACAGTATGGAGTGTAGTGAGGGAGAGGAGAGCGGGGGAGAAGGGTGGACGAAGGTGGAGAAGAAGAGTAGGGTAAGTGAGGGGAAGGGGATTAAGAGGAAGAAAGAGAGGGGAGATAGCTTGAGTGGGTCAGAGGATGAGGGCAGAGGGAAGGATTTTGTAGAAGGGTTGAATGTAGTGGTGCGATTTGAGGGAGGAGACGGAGTTGGGGAAATAGAGCCGAGTCTGTTGTCTAAACTCATTGAAATGCAGTTAGGAGGGGTAAGGTACGCAAGGGTGTTAGACGATGGGAACTTGTTTATAGGATGTGTAAGTGTAGGGCAGGTAGAGAAGGCAAGGGAAATAGAGAGCATTGGCCAGGTGAATGTCAGTAGAGTAGTGATAGTAGGGGAGAAAAGGGATGGTGGTTGCAAGGGGGTGATTAGTGGAATTCCAATTAGGGTTAGTGAAGAGCAGCTGTTGGGAGAGTTGAGGAGTGACGAACATAATGGGAAAGTTAAGAGTATAGAAAGGATGAAGATAGGGGCAGAGAAGGAGGAGACAGGGACGATAGTCATTCAGTTTGAGGGTGAGGTTAGTCCGAAAGTGATATTTTTAGGGTTTTTGGCATATAGGGTTAGGGAGTTTGTGCCGAAACCGTTGAGGTGTTACAGGTGCCAGGAGTTTGGACATATAGCTAAGTTGTGTAGGAAGGGGCAGAGATGTGGTAGATGTAGTGGGGAGCATAAGTATGGGGAGTGTGAACAGGGAGTGGAGCCGAGGTGTTGTAGTTGTGGTGGGAAGCATAGTGTAGGGCAGGGGTGTCAAACTCATTTTCACAAAGGGCCACATCAGCATTATGGTTGCCCTCAAAGGGCCAAAGACCGTATAAATGTTAATGTAATGTAAAATCAATGTAGGTACTCATTTACATATTGTTAAACATGTTGTTTCTGTATTTATTACTTATTCAAGTTATACATATTGCATATGCATTTGCATAGATGTAAAAATATATGTTAGCTTATGTTATTTTAACAAATAATTTTAGTTTATCAGAACCCCATATTACTCCATCAATCAATGATCAAACCATTCAAGTAAATAACAAAGAAGAATATCATCAAATACAAGCTATGACATTAAGTTTGTTCAAAACCTTTTTGTCACAGTCAAGAGGGGCAGAACTAACAACTGTGAGCTGCAAAGAACACGTGGGACAGATGTAGCAGATGTTACAAAAACAAATGGCTGCACACAACCTTGCAGAGGCCATACATCCAACTAATGGAAGATAGTTTAATTAACTTTAATTAACAGATTGCAGAATGGGTACAGTACAGTACAGCTCAATACACACAATTGTTAAGGGGATGCAGACCAGAGAAAGACTTTCGACTTGTTTACATCAGGGTCCCCCATTTTCAACTCGTAATGAAATTGCTATTATGTGTCTGCATGAACACACAACTGTAACTGTACTCAAAAATAACAAAATAAGGGTTGTCTCAGTTCACAACTATATTGGTCAAGTTTTGGGTGGGACTTGTTTGCGTCCCTACAGCTTCTTATTCAATTGAGCGAGATGCTCGGTTATGTCACACAGTCAGTTTGCATCTGAAAGTTCAGACAATATTTCTTCAACCCTTTGTTACCTATTCCGCCTGGATCTTTTTTGTATTTTGGGCTGTAAAATTGTCAAAGAATGTCTGAGGAGTAAGTGCTTTTGGCTTTTTTCCTTTGTTACTTCATCAATACCTCAGATGTTCAACATACATGTATGTGTAAGAATGTGTAATAACTAAGGCTGTCAAAGTTAAAGCTTTATTAACGCATTAACCCACAATTATTTTAACGCCGCTATTTTTTAAGGCAAGATTTGTGAGGATTGGTTCATTCCCCGCCACACGCTTCTTAAGGTACTGTGATGATTGGTCCATTCCCCGCCACACGCTTCAGGAGCGATTATCAATTCCATCACGCACCTGTCGTAGTTTGTGATTAGCGCTCCAGAGGCTTCATATACTGGGACCTTCTTTCAATCGTTGTCGGGTCGTTTTGAATACTACTGCTTCTGCCTGCCTTCCCCCCGTTGTTGTGCCTCGTCTACTTTCCCTCCAGGACATCTTTGGATCGCCGCTGGTGAATATCTTGATCATCCGTTTGGAGCTGCGCCTCGTTGCCCGCTTTGCGCGTTTGCGCTTTGGTGAGTTTTGGAACCAAACCCTTTTGGATTATCTGTTTTTGTGTGTTTGGATAACACTGAAGAAGTACCGTTTTTGTTTTGCACTGGACTCAGCTAAATTGTGTGTTTGGATAACACTGAAGAAGTACCGTTTTGTTTTGTACTGGACTCCGCTAAATTGTGTGTTTGGATAACACTGAAGAAGTACCGTTTTTGTTTTGCACTGGACTCAGCTAAATTGTGTGTTTGGATAACACTGAAGAAGTACCGTTTTGTTTTGTACTGGACTCAGCTAACTTGTGTGTAGTTTACACCGAAGATCAAGTCACTTGTATTTCATACTGGACTCAGCTAAGGGAGGACTGAACTGCACTGCCTCTGTGTACTGTTGGACTGTTGTTGATATCTCTCTCTCTCTCCGTTTTCCACTCCGAGTTGGAGCTGGGAGTATCTGCAGAGCCGCAACGGCGTCTACGCCGATTCCCCACCTCTAACACCGGGAGGATCTGCAGAGCCGCAGACAACTCTGCCGAAGGCATTCTCCTTTTTTGTTGTTCAGAATTGTTACTTGATTCTGTAAATAAATACGCCCTAGTGTTTGGCTAACTCTGAACTACCTGTCTGTGCCGTGCTGTTGAGGTCGGTTTCAAACCCTAACATTACGACCCGACCATGACGACCTCAGCCGACACAGACAGGGTCAGGGCAGCGTTGGCGGTCCAGATCGAGTTGGTCAACGACCACACCCAACAGTTGGATGCGGCTGCGGCTGCTTTACAGGACCTCCGGGCCGAGGTCCAGCTTATTCTGGATGCCCTTGACACTCTGGCCACCCAGCAGACTACCCAGGAGTATCAGCAGGCTGTTATTCTGCACCAGCTACAGGCTCTCAGTACAGCATTAAACACTCTGCTTTTAACCCCACCTGTCCCAGGAGTTTCAGCCAGATCACCACCCGCGGCAGACCTCGCACCTCGGGAGCCCCGTCTCTCCGAACCACGTCTGTTCGAGGGTAACTTCGAGGATTGTGTTACATTCATCATGCAGTGTGAGTTGGTCTTCCTTCATCAACCCAGCCGTTTTTCGTCAGAGGGAGCCCGAGTAGCCTACATGACTAACCTGCTCACGGGCCGAGCAGCACAGTGGGTCACTGCTTCCTGGGCTATGAGGGCCGATTTTTGTTTCTCCTACCCAGACTTCGTGGCAGAGCTCCGAAGGGTTTTCCACCACCCAGCTTGTGGCCAGGACCCAGGAGCTCGGTTGGGCACCTTCCGGCAGGGCAGTGGCAGTGTCAGAGACTACGCGCTGGAGTTCAGACTGGCCGCAACGGAGAGCGGTTGGAACGATCAAGCGCTTCGTCTCACCTTCCTGAGGGGGCTCAACGACGCAGTGAGGGACCAGCTCGCGACCCAAGAGGAGCCCGATTCTCTCGAGGGCCTGATCAGCCTCGCTATCCGCATCGACGGACGCCTCCGGGAGAGAGGGCGTGAGCGAGCGCGACTAGGACCCCCAGACGTTCCCTAGACCCCCTGTCCTCGGGACCGTTCTGCTGACCGTCCTGCCCCCTCCGTGACTGGTGGGTTTTTTCCCTCCCGAGCTGTGACCGAGGAGGAACCCATGCAGCTGGGACGCACCCGCCTTAGCCCGGGCGAACGGGAGTCCAGGCTCAGGTCCGGCCTTTGCCTCTACTGCGGCCGGGATGGACACCGTGTCTCCAATTGCCCTACCCGGCCAAGAAGACCAGGCTCGCCGGGACCCCGGGAGATCCTGGTGAGCCGTTTTTCCTGTTCCCACACCCGTGCACCACCTAACCGTCTGACGAGCGTCACCCTAGCCTGGGCGGACCAGCGGGCGACGGTGGGTGCACTCATTGACTCTGGTGCTGATGGGAGTTTCCTGGACGTTGAGTTTGCCACCCGGGCCAACATTCCGCTTGAGGACCTCGAGAGGCCCTTGGAGGTCTTCGCGCTGGATCATCGCCGCCTGGCTGACATCACTCAACGCACCTGTCCTGTCCTCCTCACCGTGGCTGGTAACCACGTTGAGAGACTCCAGTTTTTCATTACCAGATCCCCTCTTGTCCCGGTAGTCCTGGGTCGGCCCTGGCTCGCGCTGCATGAGCCCCACATCGCCTGGTCCTCCGGCACCATCAGGGGGTGGAGCCCCTCCTGTCATGCCCAGTGTCTTCAGGTGCCGTCCAGTCCTTCGCCCCGGGGTTCCCCTTGTGTCCCTGTCTACGGCCCCCTCACCGGGTCACTGTCCCCGTCTCCAGCCTCCCTCACCGGTCCTCTGACCCCGTCTCCGGTCCACGTCTCCGGGCCTCTGTCTCTGTCCCCCTCTCCAGTGCCCCTGATCGCCGGCTTCCTTCGGTCCCATCCGGGCAGGCCGGGGCCAAGTGGGTCGCCGGGTGGCTCCCGTGGAGGGGGGGGTACTGTGAGGATTGGTTAATTCCCCGCCACACGCTTCTTAAGGTACTGTGATGATTGGTCCATTCCCCGCCACACGCTTCAGGAACGATTATCAATTCCATCACGCACCTGTCGTAGTTTGTGATTAGCGCTCCAGAGGCTTCATATACTGGGACCTTCTTTCAATCGTTGTCGGGTCGTTTTGAATACTACTGCTTCTGCCTGCCTTCCCCCCGTTGTTGTGCCTCGTCTACTTTCCCTCCAGGACATCTTTGGATCGCCGCTGGTGAATATCTTGATCATCCGTTTGGAGCTGCGCCTCGTTGCCCGCTTTACGCGTTTGCGCTTTGGTGAGTTTTGGAACCAAACCCTTTTGGATTATCTGTTTTTGTGTGTTTGGATAACACTGAAGAAGTACCGTTTTTGTTTTGCACTGGACTCAGCTAAATTGTGTGTTTGGATAACACTGAAGAAGTACCGTTTTGTTTTGTACTGGACTCCGCTAAATTGTGTGTTTGGATAACACTGAAGAAGTACCGTTTTGTTTTGTACTGGACTCAGCTAGCTTGTGTGTAGTTTACACCGAAGATCAAGTCACTTGTATTTCATACTGGACTCAGCTAAGGGAGGACTGAACTGCACTGCCTCTGTGTACTGTTGGACTGTTGTTGATATCTCTCTCTCTCTCTCTCTCTCTCTCTCCGTTTTCCACTCCGAGTTGGAGCTGGGAGTATCTGCAGAGCCGCAACGGCGTCTACGCCGATTCCCCACCTCTAACACCGGGAGGATCTGCAGAGCCGCAGACAACTCTGCCGAAGGCATTCTCCTTTTTTGTTGTTCAGAATTGTTACTTGACTCTTTTTGATTCTGTAAATAAATACGCCCTAGTGTTTGGCTAACTCTGAACTACCTGTCTGTGTCGTGCTGTTGAGGTCGGTTTCAAACCCTAACAAGATTAATGTTAAAAAAAAAAAGAAAAACATATATTTTTTTTTACCAGGGCTCTTGGGGGGCCACATCAAATGACGTGGCGGGCCACATTTGGCCTGCAGGCCATGAGTTTGACACCTATGCAGGGTATTGGGGTTGTGAGGCGATGAGACGAGAGGTAGTGGTCCAGCAGGTGAGAAGGGAAGGTAGGATTTCATATGCGGAGGCAGCTAGGAAGGTAGGACAGGGACAGCAAGACAAGGGACAGGGGTTTAGAGAAGGGCAGTTGGCAGTGAGGATAGTGCAGGAGGATCAGGGAAAGCAAGATAGGGAACAGGGTTTTAGGAAAGGGCATCTGACAGTAGAGGAAGTACAGGAGGAGAAAAGGAGGGTGTGGGGGGAGAAGTTGGATATAGTGGCCTTTGTGGCAGGAGTAGTGATTACAACAGCGATGGTTAGTGGTAGGACAGATATTGTTGTGAAGGATCAGATTAAACCGAATATGTATATTTATTTATATATATATATTTAATTGTATTTGTATATCGTTTGATATCCCCTGTATATTCCTTGTACAATATGCATTGAATATCCCTTTAGTCTACTAAACAGCCCATAATAGTTTCATTCTACCATTGGACGAGAACCTGGCGCCAGGTTGCCATACCCCTAGGTCCAAGTTCAATCGTGCCGCCTAACATGTCGTGGCAACCCCCGGTTCCGCGCAGTAATATGTCGGGCGAAATACGAATGGTACTATTTGTTCATAGCGCATATATATATGGCGCAAGTAAAGTAGAACTTTCTTTTTAGTCCAGTTCTTTACCCTCCAACAGAGTGACAGACGCAAAGCCTCCCCACGACGCACGTGCGGTGTAGTAAGGCCTACTTGGCCCAGAATAGGCATTGAGATATCGTGTAGATTAATAGTTGAATAGTCATAGTTTGGCACTATACCGTCGAGTTGGACGTATTCTATTAAGCTAATAATAGTCTATTTATGTATGGTGCATCGTTCGGTTAGAGTTCTAAAGTTATCAGTACCCCCATCGTTCCTGACGTTATCTGGACGCTTAACCAGGCTGGTCAGACCCCTAGTGGTGATTGCATCCGAGGAGCTCCGGGCCAAGAGCGACTGGACCTGTATATTGGATTACTCTACCCGGACGACGGCGAGCCTTCCACGGCTTGGATTATGCTTTGTGTGCTTTGATTATTCCATGGATAAAGGCCAACACTGCGGAGTGTTGGAATTACCCCCCGGAGAGGACTCCAGGTGAGACGGCGCTCTACACGTGAGGTCGCCTCACGTCTCTCCGTTGTGGACCGGCAGATACCGTCCACAGAGGGTCCAGCTGTATTCGTCTGCGGTCCGAGGTTCTGTGGGCACCGTGTCCAAGACTTTGGATTCTCCCAAGACACCGTCGGCCAGATGGGATACCGCCAGCGGCTTCTCTAACCCCCCCCTCCTACTGTCTTACAACCAGCGGGACCCCCACCCCCCCTTAGTGTATCCAGCTATAATCATTTAAGTACCATCGCTATCGTTTCCTAAATATTCCGGGTTGTATACTTACTCCCTGCGCAACCAGAGATTGGACATTCAATGTTGATTTACCTACGAATACTCATTTGCCATAAAAGTGCATATTCCATATTTCAAATCATAAATATAATTAAGTGATCGTTGTATACACCTTTTGCTGTATTAAACCTTCGATTTGGTACATTTGTGTGGATTCGTTTCATCAGGTGGGAAAGTGTTCATCATACTTATATCTTGTACTGGGTGGCCAGAAGTTAAAGTACATGAGGTAGTGGTATTAAATATCATATCTAACAATACAGTCAGGGAATTGTACCCCTCAGTTACAATTGGTCCTTCGAGCCGGAGGGTAACTAGTGTAATATTAATATAGTGTTATTAATATCGAAATGGCCTATGATGAACACTCCACGAAACGATCCTCCTAACCTAGAACGCCCGCGGTGCAGACGACAGACACCTCAGTACTTAGAGGCTTACACTGTCAGTCAACTACCTAGCCTTCGACAAACGGTAAACGCGGTAAAAGTAGAAAGTAAAATTATGTCTGACCTTAACGACCAGGTTTCCCCGACCACAGAGGCCCTAGTAGGTCCTAATGTAACTGACCAAGCTCACGGTGGGGACCAGGAGGGAATTGACATGCCTTTACCCCCCGCCACTACTCAAGAAGTAGTCCCCGACCAGCCCCGGGAGGAAGACAACCCTACAGAGAGAGAACTCTGCACGGAAGAAGAGGAGGAGAGCGCCGAGGAACTAGAGCTCCAGGACTCCCCAACGAGTACCCCCAGGAGCGGCTCACGCAGGAGCGGCTCACCTCCACAACCGCCTTCCCCCAGCGAAGCGGAGAGGATGCTACAACAGGCGTTCCTCGTCAGCCTGACAGCCTCTACCGAACGCGATCGGCTCCAAGCACAGACGCTTAGCGAGCGCGAACGTCTCCAAGCACAGGCGACCAGCGAGCGCGAACACCTCCAAGCGCAGCAACGGAGCGAAGAACAGCGCACGCGTCTGGAGATGAGACGCTTCAAGATGGAAGAGAATATGGCAAGAGACCGGGCCGACGCCCAGCGTGCCGCTGCCGGTGCCCAAAGAGACGCAGAGCGCGACAGACTACAAGCGCAACTAATAGAGCAGCTGATCAAAAGGACAACTCCCTCTCCCTCCGCCAGGGGCTCAAGGAACTCGTCGAGACAACAGTCAAGGGCAGCGTCACCACAACGAGCAAGCGACCCTGAACTTGACCAACAGACCGAGTCTAGACCCCCCGCAGACCCCCTTCCCATACCGGTCCAAGCGAGACCCAGCTACAAGGAAGGAGCGGCATACACTGCGGAGAAGCTAAATAAACGATTACAGGATCTGGAAGATCTGATAGAGGAAGAAGAGGGAGAAGAGGAGAACCAAGCCCGACGACAGCACAGTACTCCACCGGACCAGGAGGTCCCATACAGTCCAGGCTATACCCCCGCGGCGCTGCGCTACAGACCCCCGACTCTATTCACGGGTGAGCACGACGCACGACCAGCCCCGAGGAACAGTACCTGGACCAGCGGGCCATGGTACCCTGCCAGTACCAGCCCACAGCGAGGCGCAAGAGGGGACTCGCCCAGGAGGTCTCTCCCCCAACGCTCGCCGATGTATCAGCCATCCACGGCGTCATACAATGCCACACCGTCATTCCCAGACTTCGCCTATGAGAGTCGAGCACAGTACACGGAGCTCCGGATGTGCCTAGAGACAATGATGGTGGATGTCGCTGATGAACGCCACAAGTATGCAATATTACTGAAGCACCTGAAAGTACCGCAAGCGCACAATATAGCGCTAGCCTATGCTACCTCCTCGACCCCATACACAGCGGCCCTTGCAGCGCTGGATCAGAGATATGGACGTATATGGGATTACGTAATCCAGGAGATAAGGCATATTGACCGCCTACCCCCAGCCACAGACAATCGCTCACTAGACGACCTGTCAATCAAAGTGCAGTCCCTGGTGGGGATGCTGGGAGCGCAACGGGAGAAGGGCATGCATGAGCTATACGCCAACTCTAACGTCGAGAGGATTTTGGAGAAGCTGCCACCCGCAAGACAGGAGCGCTTTAGGCGGCAGAGGGATTACCGGGATCCCGACGGCCCCGAGCCATCCCTCCTTGATCTAGCCGACTTCCTGGCGAGAGAAGTCAGCAGCTTACGACTGGACACCTTCGGGCGGAGCACGCCAAGCTCCAGAGAGGGACCCAGGAGAATAAATGATGGAAGAAGATCGGTGACTGTCATGCACCAATCAGAGTCAGTACCGAGCAGTAAGAGTCACAGCACCCCCTCGAGAAAAGAGAAGTGGAAGATAGCGTGTCCCTACTGTGAGAAAGAACACTGGCTGTCACAATGTGACTCATTCACAAAGATGAATGCAGAAGAAGTGAGTCAATGGATAAAGTCCAACCGGCGCTGTTATCGATGTGCCCACATGGCAGCCGAATGCCGCCTAAAGAAAAGGTGCAGCCGGTGCGATGGAGCCCATCTAGATATACTACACGATAGTAACGGAAGACGGCCTATACCTGCACCACGGAGCGGCACCAAGGCAAGTGTCATGTACATTGACCCCGCCAGCAGCAGCGGAGCCCAAGTGCTCTTAAAGGTAGTCCGAGTGACATTGAGCTACCAAGATAAAGTCATGGACACTTACGCCGTCCTTGATGACGGGTCAGAGAAGACCCTTCTGCTCGCCTCCGCTGCGACTCAGTTGGGACTGCGGGGGAGCAAGAACGAAATGACGATTCGGACAATAAGAAGAGATTTAAAGACGATAAAGGGCGAGAATGTCTCCTTCACCATCGCAGCCAACAGGCAGCCAGAGCGACGGTACAAGATCACAAATGCTTTCACCAGCCAAGAAATAGGACTATCGCAGTACACCTACCCTGTCACCAAGTTGATGGATAAATATGTGCACCTGCGCCAATTACCTATCCCGCTCATAGACGGCGCTACCCCGACCCTGTTGATAGGCTCCGACCATGCAGAACTCATAGTCCCGATTGACCGGGTCCATACAGGCCCCCGAGGCTGTCCTGCAGCAGTCGAGACCCGCCTAGGGTGGACCCCCCAAGGCCCCCTCGCTAAATCTCTCAACCGAACAGCAGCCACTAGCTGCTTCCACTCCAGAACGACAGAAGAAGACACCACTCTCCTGCAGCATGTCGAGAGGCTATGGACCCTAGAGACAATGCCCTTTAAGAACGAAAAGAAAGATATTCGCTCTAAAGAAGACATTTACGCCATCAACCTACTCGAGCAGGGGACAAAGAGAGTCACAGTCGGCGGAGTGATGAGATACGCAACTCCACTCCTGAGGCGAGAGGGAATGCCCACCTTTCACGCAAAGAAAGACGCAACGGAGCGCTATCTACTGAACACAGAGCGGCGCCTAGCCAAAGACCCCGCTCAAGAGAGTGTGTACCGAACTGAGATTGAGAAGCTAATCACAGCGGGACACGTAACAAAGATTGACATTAAAGAGGCCGATCAGACGACCGAATCATGGTACGTGCCGCATCACAAGGTCCATCACAACGGCAAGGATCGCATTGTGTTTAACTGCAGCTACCAGATCGGATCCCAAAATCTGAATAAAGAGCTCTTGCCCGGCCCCACACTCGGCCCCTCCCTACTAGGCGTGCTACTGCGCTTCCGCCAGGACAAGGTGGCTATAAGCGGGGATATCAAAGGGATGTTCTTGCAGGTGAGACTAGTAGAGGAGGACAAGCCTCTGCTACGGTTCCTATGGAGAGAGAAGATCGGAGATGAGAACCCATCCATCTACCAGTGGGAAGTACTCCCCTTCGGAACCACATGCAGCCCGTGCTGTGCTACCTTTGCACTACAGAAACACGTCACAGAGGACCCAGCAGCAGATGAAGAGGTCCAACACAGTGTGAAGAACAGTTTCTACGTGGACAACTGTTTACAAAGCGTCTCGACTCAAGAAGAAGCCGAGGCTCTCCTAATCAAGTTACGCGCCTCCCTGATCAAAGGCGGCTTTGATCTCAGGCAGTGGGCCAGCAGTGACCCGCACGTATTGCGCAGCCTCTCCTCCGCGGACAAGGCTGCCAGCAGCGAGACCTGGATGGCGACAATCCCAGGAGAAGCCCAAGAAATGACACTAGGACTAGTCTGGCGCTTCAAAACAGACTCGCTCCACTATAGACACAAACCCTTGGCTCCAGAGCAAGGAAGGTCGGCGGCGATACCGACCACCAGACGGAGTGTGTACAGAACACTCGCCAGACAATATGACCCGTTGGGATGTATTCTACCTTACACCACCAGGGCAAAGATGATTGTACGAGCACTATGGGACAAGGACCAGGGCTGGGACGACCCAATACCCGCACACCTTGCCTCAACATGGAGAGAGTGGGAGACGGAACTCCGCTCACTCCCAGGTGTCAATATACGCCGCAGCTACTTCCCATCCACAGTGAGGCCAGAGACATGCGAGATTGAGCTACACGTCTTCAGCGACGCCTCCGAAGTAGCCTACGGATCGGTGGCCTATTTGCGTGCCCAAGAGATGGGAGGAAAGATACACACTGCTTTCATCCTGGCCCGCTCAAGAATAGCCCCACGTAAGCAACAATCTATCCCACGTCTAGAGCTCTGCGCAGCCCTCGCAGGAGCGCATCTAGCCACGTTAATCCAACGTGAACTCACCATTCCGGTGCATAGAACAATCTTGTGGTCAGATTCCACGACAGTACTCACATGGATCAAATCTGATTCATGCAGATACAAAGTCTTCGTGGGAGTCAGAGTCACCGAGATTCAAGAATTAACAGAAGAAGCAAGCTGGCGGTATGTGGACACCAAACACAACCCAGCTGACGTCATCACCCGGGGAATGTCTCTGGATGACCTAACCCGTCGCAACATCTACAGTGACGGACCAGCATTCCTCAAGCTCCCGGAAGGAGATTGGCCTACGCCCACCCCGAGGGAAGCAAGTAACGAGGAGGCTGAGAACAAGAAACCTATGTTCTGTGGACTGAGCACTGTCGCCTCCACAGACCCCAACATAGATGACTGCATTACCCTAGAGAGTGCGCAACAAAGAACATTCCTGCGGCACCACCCAGACCAGCAGGGCTGAGTCGTCCGCAAACAGGAACAAGTTGCAGTCACAAGCTGACGACATGTCATTTGCATAAATTAGGAACAGTAGCGGTCCTAGTATGCTTCCTTGTGGAACACCACAGCTCACTGTGAGGGGGGGGATAGGGTACCGTTTACCTCCACCATCTGTTCCCTCCCCTCAAGGTAGGATTGCATCCAGCTCACTGATAGACTATCAAAACCAATTGCTTTTAGCTTGTCAATCAGAATGGAGTGATTGACCGTGTCAAAGGCCTTTTGTAGGTCCAGCATGACCATGCCGCAGTATTTGCCTGCGTCCACCTCTTGTTTGATGTGGTCATTCAAATAGAGAAGGCATGTGTCAGTGGAGTGGGATGTTCTGAAGCCAGATTGGAATTCGTAGATTAGATTTTTTTCCGCTAGGTACTTTTCGACCTGTTCGTAGACTATTTTTTCCATGACTTTCGAGATGGAGGTGAGAATAGAAACAGGGCGGTAGTTGCCTGGGTCTAATTTGCTGCCCTTTTTGTGCAGAGGGGTCACCCTCGCAATTTTGAAGTCCTTGGGGACGTGTCCCTGTTTTATGGAGAGGTTTATTATGTGTGTGATGATGGAACCCAGGTAGGTAATTTCATCTTTCCTTCTGACAATATTGTCACCCACTGGCCACTGTAACTGAGAAGCCGTCGGTCTTGCTGAGTTTGTTATTTGAACCTAAGAGAATGGACTCTGTTTTGCCCATGTGTAATGATAGTTTGTTGTCGGCGAGCCATATGCAGATTTTGCCTAGTTCCGAGCTGAGGGTTTTTTCAACCTGTAACTTTTTATAGACGTTTTATAGACGTAATATTGTCATATCTTACAGGTGAAAGGTGATCCCACGTCTTCTTGATTCTACACCACGGCGAGTAGAGCATCCATAAGCTGCACAAAAGTCAGGCATGTTCCACTGGTAGGTCGCGTACTTCTGTAAACACAAAGCCAGCAATGTCCTCCTGACCTGCATCATAAATGTATCTAAAGATGTTTTTTTACAAACCGCTTGAATCATAGCCACGTTAATAATGCTTGTAATAAACCAAACCGTTTGTAAATCCGTCAATATTTCAGCGAGTTATGAGTATTTTTGTCTGTGCAGATCACTCACCCTCCAACAGCTACCATAGAACGTAACAGAAAGGCTGACTGGGGCAAGATGGCGGCGGTTCAGCGACGCTGGTGACTCCGCCTTAAGCTATCTAGTGTTCTATATATATCTATGGTTAAAACTAGCAGCTAACGTTTCTACAGCCAGACTGTTTACATTGAGGAGCTTTTAACTCGCTTCTCTGCTACAAAACCCTTATCAAAGGACACGTTAAACACAACACATCTGTGATCGCTCACCGTCAACTCCTCCGTGCAAACATGACTGCCTTTTAACCCGATTGGGAAGCAGATCAAGTGTGTTGTTGTCTTTGTTGTGAGTCGGAGCAGAGACATCATCCATGTTGGAGACGATGAAACGAGTCTCTTGCTAACGTCTCTGTGGAGAACAGAACTGTACTGGAGCAAGACTTCACATCTGATCCAAACCTTCTTCTTGTGGAAACAGATCACACTGTGGACACCACAACATCTGTAAGTAGGCTACATTATGTTCACATTGTTCTCCTCTTATTGCTGCTTCCTGAACGGAACTGTTGCGGCGACATGTTGATTGATTGAACACTTTATTAACAGATTGCAGAATACAGTACAGCTCAATACACACAATTGTTAATGGGATGCAGACCAGATAAATACTTTCGTCTTGTTTACATCAATCAATCAATTCCACACTTCAAAATTGATAAAGTAAGTGACTGACGATGGACATCATAATACGTAAATGAACACTTGTTGTGTCTATGATCATACATACGAACTATCCTACATGGCTGTGGTCAATACATAGACCTATCCTACATGATGTCTCTGATCAATACTAGAACTATACAACATTCTGTGGTCAATACATAGAACGTTCCGTATGTCTGTGGTCAATACTAGAACTATCCTACATGTCTGTCGTCAATACATAGAACTATCCTACATCATGTCTGTGGTCAATACTAGAACTATCCTACATGTCTGTGATCAATACATAGAACTATCCTACATGTCTGTGGTCAATACATAGAACTATCCTATATCTGTGGTCAATACATAGAACTATCCTACATGTCTGTGGCCAATACTAGAACTATCCTACATGTCTGTGGTCAATACATAGAACTATCCTACATGTCTGTGGTCAATACATAACTATCCTACATGTCTGTGGTCAATACATAGAACTATCCTACATGTCTGTGGTCTATACATAGAACTATCCTACATCATGTCTGTGGTCAATACTAGAACTATCCTACATGTCTGTGGTCAATACTATCCTACATGTCTGTGGTCAATACATAGAACTATCCTACATGTCTGTGGTCAATACATAGAACATGTAGGCTGTCAATAAAAAGGCTGCGAGGAGTATGCACACTGTGACGCACATCGTATAATAATTCAGTTCCACGTCCAGAATATGCTTTTAAATAATTTATTCTTTCACTTAATATAGTCAAGTTAGACCGCGCTCTCAAGTTCTCACACTGGGTGCTGCAATCCCATAAAGTTCAGTATATCAAAAAGCAGGGTAGCCGGACCAGCACTCTCAGTTTCAATGTTTTTAATGGCAGCCTGAATGGATAGCAGACATGTTTCGGACAATGTCCTTCTTCAGTGATATGGCTATGGCTTCACTTAATGAAACACACGTACAACTAATACCCCTCCTAATGTGTTCCCTCCCCCTCGTATGTATATATAAATGTACTGTTAGGATCTGTTTAACAGTACTGTATATTTGCATATCTTGTATCTCACAAATGTAACAGTACTGTATATCTGTATGTCATAAATGTCATGATTAGATGATTAGATTAGATTATCATATCTCTGTATGTTGTGTATGTCATAAATGTCATGAATTGAAAATGGGGGACCCTGATGTAAACGAGACGAAAGTCTTTCTCTGGTCTGCATCCCCTTAACAATTGTGTGTATTGAGCCGTACTGTATTGTACCCATTCTGCAATCTGTTAATTAAAGTTTTCAATCAATCAATTGCGATCTTGCATTACTTGCGCTCTTGCAATACTTGCGGTCAATAGAAAATAATACGCTCCCTGAGCTCACCCCTCTCTCCTGAACTCACCCTCTCTCCTGAGCTCACGCCTCTCTCCTGAACTCACCCCATCTCTCCTGAACTCACCCCCTCTCCTGAACTCACCCCCTCTCCTGAACTCACGCCTCTCTCCTGAACTCACCCGCTCTCTCCTGAACTCACCCCCTCTCTCCTGAACTCACCCCCTCTCCTGAACTCACACATCTCTCCTGAACTCACCCGCTCTCTCCTGAACTCACCCCCTCTCTCCTGAACTCACCCCCTCTCTCCCGAACTCACCCGCTCTCTCCTGAACTCACCCCCTCTCTCCTGAACTCACCCCCTCTCCTGAACTCACCCCCTCTCCTGAACTCACGCCTCTCTCCTGAACTCACCCCCTCTCTCCTGAACTCACCCCCTCTCTCCTGAACTCACCCCTCTCTCCTGAACTCACCCCCTCTCTCCTGAACTCACCCCTCTCTCCTGAACTCACCCCCTCTCCTGAACTCACCCCCTCTCCTGAACTCACCCCCTCTCCTGAACTCACGCCTCTCTCCTGAACTCACCCCTCTCTCCTGAGCTCACCCCTCTCTCCTGAACTCACCCCTCTCTCCTGAACTCACGCCTCTCTCCTGAACTCACCCCTCTCTCCTGAACTCACCCCCTCTCTCCTGAACTCACGCCTCTCTCCTGAACTCACCCCTCTCTCCTGAGCTCACCCCTCTCTCCTGAACTCACCCCCTCTCTCCTGAACTCACGCCTCTCTCCTGAACTCACCCCTCTCTCCTGAACTCACCCCCTCTCTCCTGAACTCACGCCTCTCTCCTGAACTCACCCCTCTCTCCTGAACTCACCCCCTCTCCTGAACTCACCCCTCTCTCCTGAACTCACGCCTCTCTCCTGAACTCACCCCTCTCTCCTGAGCTCACGCCTCTCTCCTGAACTCACCCCCTCTCTCCTGAACTCACCCCTCTCTCCTGAACTCACGCCTCTCTCCTGAACTCACCCCTATCTCCTGAGCTCACCCCTCTCTCCTGAACTCACCCCCTCTCTCCTGAACTCACGCCTCTCTCCTGAACTCACCCCTCTCTCCTGAACTCACCCCCTCTCCTGAACTCACCCCTCTCTCCTGAACTCACGCCTCTCTCCTGAACTCACCCCCTCTCTCCTGAACTCACCCCCTCTCTCCATTTTCAACACCAGTTAAAAGGAAAATGAAATCCCATATGAATACTACTATTGCCGCCAAACCCCAGTGAACATGCCCACCACCTAAAGTGACAGTATGACTAACAATACAATAATTACACAACTGTACAATTATGTAGGAGACCAACAAGTAAACATTACAGATATAGTACAATTATGCAAAAACAAAAGGCCAGAGTTTACTAGCACTTTCAAAAAAGGAGTGATTTTTCCCATCACTTGGTCAGTCAAGTTAGAAAAACAAAACAAAAAACTGTAATCTAATGTTCATGTGTCAAAGTCTATGAAGTTCAATGAATGTGAACATCTGATGTCCTCAGCTCTTCTGCCTCCTGTAGAAGGCAAAGCTTGGTGATAAGCCTGTCCAGATAGCTGGTCTTGGTCTTTATCCGCACTTGACGGACAAGTCCTCTTCTGTCTGCGATAGCTTTCACCGTCCTTCCTGTAAGCCATGAGTTGCGAGGTGCCGAGTAGGGCTGCAACTAACGATTATTTTGGTAGTTGACTAATCTAACGATTATTTCTGTCACACCCTCCATCTCTGCTTCCTGTGGCTCATTTTCAGGGCTCCAGTGCATGTTTTACCTCACATGCTCAAGTCTGCACACCTGTGAATGTCACCCTCCCTCTGCCTTAACATGATCCCATAGCAAATTTAAATAAGGACTCATTAAACATTTAGATCTTAATTAAGCTACTTGCTTAATCAAATGTATTTTAATAACAAATACAATAATCAATCATAATAAACAAATTAAAGTGCAAGTTTAAATGTAAAGATAATGTTTTAAAAGTAGCAGCCTCTGCCCCAGCACTGTGGTTCTGATGGGGCTGTAAACCTGGTCCAAGAGGGTGACGTGGATCCACTCACTAGGCTCCACCATCTCCAACAGCTGTAGGGGGAGAGGAGAGGAGGTGGATGAGTCAGATCAGACAGACTTCTAGGTCTTTTGTTTGCTGTGTGTGAGTGAGAGGAGCTGTGTGTGTGTGTGTGTGTGTGTGTCTTACTCTGATCTCCTGCAGAGGAACACACCATTTACAAATGACAGCATCCATAAAGGAACCTGTGATTGCATTGATAGCAAACTTATAAATCATCAGATATAAGATAGCTAGCACTAACGTTCCCTGTCTCTGCAGTCTTAGCCCAAAAAGTTCAACTTTTTTCAACTGAGAAAAAAAAGCAGCCTAGTCTAGACCATGGTGCTATATAGACAGTGGACGTTAGCACTAGCTATCTTAACTTACCTAATTAATACTCCAGTCTGCAAAAATACGACACTTGGTGCTAATTCACGCAGCTGTAAACACCGGTAGCCTAGCCAAGCTCTAGTAGCCTGTAAGCTTGGCGCCGTTTAACATTAGCTAACGTTACATAGTAGTTGGTGGACACGCAGCCTCAACATATTAACTGAAATAGCGTTCGCTTAGCAAGCATTATCCATGGGACATTCTGTTTGTGTAAAATGTATCATGCAAGTCTTGGGACCGCCCCTGATCACCAGGTGGGGCTGATATTCAATTTAGTTCACTTCCTGTATAAAAAGATGTCAGTGTTGTGTTGTCTTATGCTTGAAGAAGACCGGAAGGGTCGAAACGTTGCATCTGCCTTTTTGTCAAATAAACACCTTGGGACTACAAATTAGTTGCGAGCCCCGCTTTGTCTTACATTCTGTTTTCCAACATGTACGCTAAAACGTACCCATGATCCGAATAGCTGTCATCACGGTTCCAGAGTGCTCGCTGCTGCTTTCTTCTTCTTTGTCGTTAGTACACAGAATGCATGTGGCAGACAAGGGAAATGATACTGCCCCAGCACTTCCTGTGGTGCATTTGCGCAGTATTGAATGAACGTCACCGGCTCTACGTTTACTTTTTATATGACACATCGACACAAAAATTCTGCGTCGACTAATTTTTATGATCGACGTCGTCGATTATGTCGACTAATCGTTGCAGCCCTAGTGCCGAGTCATCAACTATGAGCACAATGAAGTTGCGCTCGACACTTCACCACTTGTGACGTTCCTGTAGTAATATAATAATAATAAACTTTATTTGTATAGCACCTTTCATACAGAAACTGTAGTTCAAAGTGCTTCACAACAGAAAAAAAGACAGGCATAAAATTAGCACATAAAGTGCAGACATATAAAATCACAGTTTTTCACATTAGGATCTAACATCCCAACAGGCCACCTTGTTTATGGTTTGATTCAGTTTTAAATAGACAATAATAAAAATAGTAAGATAAAATAGACTGAGTAAAATAGTTCTGGATTACTGTTCAACAGTTCAAAGTCGTCTTTACCTTCTCTGTTTGGTATCCACAGTTTAAAACTTGACAGTCTTCCCTCCTGTTTTATACCCACTTTGACCTTTTGAACCTTCCACCCAGGGCAAACCTCCCTCTCAGGGCGCAGTTCCCTCTCTCAGGGAGCAGTTCTAGGCCTGGGTCCTACACAGTTTTAAAGCCTGACAGTCTCTTGTTTGATACCCACACAGTTTAATACCTGACAGTTTTGAACCTGTAATAAAAAGCAATGGACAGAGTAAAATAATACAGTGCAATAATAGAATAGTAGAATGGAGAGAGCAGGCAACTGCACCTCCTCATCCATCACTCTCAACATAGGGGCCCCCCAGGGCTGTGTTCTGAGTCCCCTCCTCTACTCCCCGTACACACATGACTGTGTGGTACAGCAGAACAACAACACAATCATCAAATTAGCTGACGACACAGTAGTGGTGGGCCTGATCTCCGCAAACGACGAGAGGGCCTACCTCGAAGAGGTAAAGGTTCTAGCGGGATGGTGTCAAGAGAACAGCCTCTCCCTAAACGTCAGCAAAACAAAAGAGATGATTGTGGACTTTAGGAGGTCGGGTGTCAGGGACTACAGCCCCCTCAGCATCGACAGGGCACCGGTTGAGAGAGTGAACAGTTTTAAGTACCTCGGAGTCCACATATCTGAGGACTTGACATGGACCACACACATTGACAGTGTTATCAAGAAGGCACGGCAACGCCTCTACTTCCTTAGGCGCCTAAGGAAGTTCAACGTGAGTCAGAAGATCCTCAAGAACTTCTACTCATGCACAATAGAGAGCATCCTGACTGGCAATATCACCTCCTGGTTTGTGAATAGCACTGCACAAGACCGTAGCAGACTACAGAGAGTGGCCCGTTCAGCCGAATGCACAATTGGAGGTGGGCTTCCCACTCTCCAGCCATCCAAACAACTGCCTCTTTGAACTGCTGTGGTCAGGCAAGTGATACCGGAGTCTCATGGCAAGCACAGAGAGACTCAGAAGGAGCTTCTATCCCCAGGCCATCAGGATGCTCAACGAACAATGAACAATAACAACCATCAATACACCCACAGCACACACACCCACACACACACACACTCACTTTAAATAAACAACACACTGTAGCATAGGGCTGTCGCGATAACCGCATCACCGCAATCCCGCCATTCATTTTGAAAATGAAATTTAACACCTGAATATATTGGAATGATGATGATCCAAATAAAATGGCTAGGTTAAGTTATGAAAGCTGGAGGGAAAACAACATGGTATTTGAAGTTACTGCACTTTGCCTGTACATTACCTGTATAATTATTTAAGGAAATCGTGCAGCAGAGTGCAGTATCTGATTTTTTTGGGGTTAATTAAAATAATTACGTCATATTTTTGTATGCCTAAAGATTACTTCATTACTATATGTTAAATCTGGGTACTATCATCTATCTACCTCTAACACATTTTGGATGGCAAGTCAAAAAACTTTAAAGCCATTTTTCTCAGTTTCACTGTTTGGAAGTTACTGCGGTTAGCCTTGACAGGGCAGTATGGATCTCAGGGAATGTATTCCCTGTGTCAGAAATAATGTGTCTGTTACTAGGCTTGAGTAAATTGTAATGAACCAAATGAGAATATCAATTAAATCTTTTTTTATCTTTGACTGTGAATAACACCATGCAAAAATGTACCAGACCTGAAAAATCTAAGCAAATGAATAAAGGGAAGATGATTAAACAGAAGGTTTTGTAGATACAGTACTGAATTCTGCCATCCGGTCACATGCAATTTGAAATATGATTATAGAATATAAAATATCAGGCCTAAAATGGTTATGCGATTAAAATGCAATTAATTACATTAATTCATTACAAATCCTGTAATTAATTAGATAAATCTTTTTAATCGCCTGACAGCACTAATATATATATATATACTTTTCTTCTTTTTTTTGTTAAGTGAAGATTGATGAAAGTTAGGTTTGCACTTCAAATTCATCTTGGTTTGATAATTTTCTTGTGTCAAATGAAAACAAAGGTTATTTGAATGATTTCCTTGGTGTTTCTAGTTTTCAAGAGAAAAAAATCGATTAAAATCGTAAATCGGATAATCTGAGATTACATTTTTAGGCCATATCGCCCAGCCCTAATTTAAGATGAGGTAGATGGATCTGTCACCATAGCATTTCCATACCTGATGCACTTAGAACAGCTCTCACTTTGACTGGTTTATGTTCTTGAGTGTAAAAAGCTACACCTCCTCCATGCTTATTTCTATCATATCTGTAAAAGTTATTCCCCTGTATTGCTACCTGGAAAAAATAGTCTATGAACAGGTCGAAAAGTACCTTGCGGGAAAAAATCTCATCTACGAATTCCAATCTGGCTTCAGAACATCCCACTCCACTGACGCATGCCTTCTCTATTTGAACGACCACATCAAACAAGAGGCGGACACGGGCAAATACTGCGGCATGGTCATGCTGGACCTACAAAAGGCTTTTGACACTGTCAATCACTCCATTCTGATTGACAAGCTAAAAGCAATTGGTTTTGATAGTTTATCAGTGAGCTGGATGCAATCCTCCCTGGAGGGGAGAGAACAGATGGTAGAGGTAAACGGTACCCTACCCCCCCCCAGTGAGCTGTGGTGTTCCACAAGGAAGCATACTAGGACCGTTACTGTTCCTAATTTATGCAAATGACATGTCATCAACTTGTGACTGCAACTTGTTCCTGTTCGCGGACGACTCAGCCTTGCTGGTCTCTGACAAGAACAAGTTACAGGTTGAACAAACCCTCAGCTCTGAACTAGGCAGAATCTGCACCTGGCTCGCTGATAACAAACGAAAGGTTATCCTATAACCTAGTTATATGAATACTGGCTGAGCGTCTCGCTCTTTGCCATTATGAGATATCTCTTATCTCCTAGCACCTACTGTGCTCACGAACAAACAATTTCACTCCATGCACGTGACCAGGCCACGCCCCCGCGTCCTGCTATATGACGCCGGACATGGTCACACTCTACCTTCCTCAGAAAAAGTTTCCAACACTGAAAACCCAACCAAGGGACCTCAGGGCGCTAAGAGCGAGACGATCAGCCAGTATTCATATAACTAGGTTATAGGATAACCTTTCGTTATATTATCATACTGGCCATCGCGTCTTGCTCTTTGCCATTATGAGATATGGGACAGAGCAGATGCGTGGCCCGACAAGTAAGCCCCAACCAGGGAGGAGGGGAGTCCCGTCCACCCGCCCGTCCTAACGAAGGGGGGGAGGCAGTCAACTCTACTTCCAGTCTACAACAAAATCCAGGCTGGTGAGATACCACCTGCCTGGTATGAGACCTGGCGATCTACCCTGACCGGCCAAGGACCAGAACGTCGTCCAGGGCAGAATACAATTCGTAACCCCCGACGACGCAGAGGCCCCAGCGCGGTCTCCACGCACTTGGTGAAGATGCGGGGAGCCAGAGAGCAGCCAGAGATCATAATCCCAAGCGCACCTGCCGCCACTTGGCGCTGGTCCGCCAGGAACCGTAGATAGGCGGCCCGGTCCCACCCGCTGTGTGTTGTCAACCCTGGACTCGCCAACCGCGTGAGCAGGGCGTCTCGTGGAGCTGGGATATCGCACCCTGACATTACCAACGAGGCAATCGCACCCAAGGGGGGACCCTGACAGAAAGGGCCGGTTTGATACGGGGGAAGCTGACATCACACTGGGTGACAAAAGCTCCCCCACTGAACACCTCCCCGGCATGGATTGCTGAGGAACTGTTCTACAGCTGGACATGCAAGGCGTGAGGTCCTCACACTGCCCGATAGGGTGGGTTCCTACACACCGTAGCCCTGCAGTGATATTACTACCACCCAAATCACGCGTGCCTGACTGACCATCGCCGGTCTTCCGACCGTGGGAGGCACTAACGTGATACCCGGCCTGGCGAGGGCGGGGCTGGGGGAACTCGCGCTGCGACCCCCTGGGCCTCGAGTTCCCCTGCTGACAACCTTCGTCGTTGACAGACAAAACACCAGGCACAACACCAGGCTCACAAACAACACACTGCAGCACCCACTCTCCACACTTTAGATCACCTAAACACACTTTATATTTATTGGTAAAGGATTTGCACTACAACTCGTACACCTTACTGTAAATTGTACCTAAATTGTACCTCATCCCATTTCTGCTTGCACTATATAGTATTGTATATTAGTACATTGCATAGTATATTGTATATTGTATGGTAACTCAGTTACTTCTATTCTGCATCGAACATTGTACATATGTCTATACTGAACACTGTGACCTCTATTTTTACTTCTATTTTACATGCTATACTATTTTATTTCATACTTATCTTGTCTAGCGCAGTCTCTGGAGCGTAACAGTAAGAAGCATTTTGTATAAAAGTATTCTGTACTTCTGTATGACAACTATTAAAGAAACTTGAAACTTGAAACACAGACACAGAACGTGTGGCGTGGGAGCCGCTTGACAGCACATCATTCTCACGGACAGACCCAGGCCTAGCCAGCAACTGGGTGTCAGCCCCTGTCCCCATGAGAAGCGAAACGTGGGGCCGCTCGTGCTTCACTGAAGGCACGCGGCCCGCAGCCAAAGGGAACAAATCAGAGCCCGTATCCCGCTGGTGTTGGGGGGGGGGAGTGACCGGAGAGCGAGCTAGACGGCAACGTTTTTTTAGGGCGTGCTCATCTAATGTAGCCGATCCCTCGGCCGCCAAGGCTGTCGGCCTTGTGATCACCTGTTGTCTTTGTGTCCAGGGTACCTCAGGCGGGGGAAACATGGCCGCTGGTTGGGGGCCTCGCCACAGCCGCTGGCGAGGCCGCGCCCTCACCTCTGGCTGCGCGGTGTGAGGCAGTGTGGGGCCTAGGTCAAATACCGCCCGCGCTCCTGCGGAAAGACCGAAAGGGGAGCCCTGAGGAGGGAAAAATATAGGCTTTAACAGCCCACCTGCCGGGCCGACTCACCTCATGGCGTCGGCCGGGCGGCACACCGTTCCACCATGTCAGAGGCAAAGGACTGATGCCACCTGCTTCACAAGCACGGAGCACCAGTGGTGGCTGCAGACAAAATACTACTACTAATGAAGCACTGCCTCACTAGTAGACATGCAGCAACCTCCACTGTGGTGTGCACCCATGAAGGGGTAAATGAATAAATGAACGAAAACTCTACTAACACACTGCAGAATGGGCTAGCCCATACACACAATTATTAATGGGATGCCAGAGAACACCAGTCCCACTCACAATTCATAGATTCACAAAAAGCACACCAGCCCTGAGCCTCAGCCTATCCACCCATGAAATGGTAAACAAGCCCCTGTTAAACCCCAAACATTAGACACCGATTGACCGTCAGCATGAATGGTTAAAAGGAGGGAAGACCTTTTAGTAAAGACAGCCCTCGGTGGGGAACAAAGAACGGAGACCCAGCATTTTAGCATTAGCCGCGCGCACTAGGATAGTTGGGAAAACACCCAAAACAGAGTCATGACGACCATGTTTTCCCAAATATCCTGCCCCTCGCGCCAATACATCACACGGCTGTCTCACGGGACAACCAGCAGTATTACTCATGCTAGTATCAATGCCTGACAACGCAGGCCTACCTGTGCGCAACGTAGCTCGACTGCTAACTGTTGCACGATGTCCCTCGATCCGCTGTCACGCGATGAGGAACCCCAGGACAGGCCCGATGCGCTGTTAGGATGTGCCGAGAAGATTCCAGGGGCTGGTGAACCTCCGGCGAAAACCCAACATTGTGTAATTTCTCCCTGCGTTTCATAACAACTAGTTCACAGAGTGCACTGCAACGTCCGTGTTGGAAAAAAAAAAGAGGAAGGTAGAGTGTGACCATGTCCGGCGTCATATAGCAGGACGCGGGGGCGTGGCCTGGTCACGTGCTTACTTACTTACTTAGGCCCATCGCTCCCAATGGAGCATAGGCCATCTACGACTTTTCTCCATCCAACACGGCTTTGGGCTGTCCTTTCTGCCTCCCCCCAGGTAGTTCCTTGTCTCTTGAGCTCCGCCTCAGTGTCCCGCCTCCAGGTGTTTTTAGGCCGCCCTCTCTTCCGCTTCCCTTGGGGATTCCAAGTCAGGGCCTGTCGTGTAGTACTGGTAGCCGGTTTCCTCAAAGTGTGGCCTATCCATCCCCACTTTCGTCTCAGGATCTGCTTCTCTACTGGTTCCTGTCTTCCTTTCAGCCATAGTTCCTCATTCTTGATTTTGTTTGGCCACCGGATCCCAAAGATGCGTTTCAGACAGCTGTTTATAAAGGTCTGTATCTTCTGCAATGTTCTTTTCGTCATTCTCCAAGTCTCTGAACCGTAGAGAAGGACACGTGCATGGAGTGCAATTGTTTGTTTGTGAGCACAGTAGGTGCTAGGAGATAAGAGATATCTCATAATGGCAAAGAGCGAGACGCGATGGCCAGTATGATAATATAACTATCATTACACCTGGGTAAAACAGAGTCCATTCTCTTCGGATAAAATAACAAACTCAGCAAGACCGACGGCTTCTCAGTTACAGTGGGTGACAATATTGTCACAAGGAAAGATGAAATTACATACCTGGGCCCTCATTTATCAATGTTGCGTACGCACAGATATGTGCGTAACCCGTGCGTATGATCATTTCTAAGCAAAGTGTGGGACTTATCAATTTGAACTTGTGCTTGACTTTGTGCGTATATTTACGCACAGCTCCGACCGTGCGTACCTGGCGCCCGGTGGTAGAATATGAATATTGCAACGTGGAAATAAGCTTCCGTGCATTCGTTTCAACACTGGCGTGTTCTGTACGGCCCGTAATTCATTATAGTTCATTGTAAAATAGCGACAGTAGTGTAATTATTGTCAAACCCTATAAATATAGCATTTGGAATAGGTCTTTCTTTTCGAATGAATGCAGCATGGTTTATATATAGCGTTATCGGGTGCACTGACTGTGCTCGCGGGGAACTGTTTTCAGAGATAGCAGATAGGGATGAATGAATGAATGAGGGGCAGTCTAATTGCAGAGAGAACATAATATTAACTAGAGTCCGCTATACCCGAGACACCTCCTTGATTTGTACCGCAATTTGGGACCCAAATTGGAGCTATAAGCTTATAGCCTTTTCCGTGCTTATATGAGAAGGGTCCAGCTGCATAACCGGAGAGCAGCGCTCTCAGGGCCAAGATAGCCACTTATACTATTTTGAGAGAGACAGCAGAGAGACAGACAGCAGAGAGACAGACAGACAGACAGATAGACACTGTTCCACAGTGTGTGTGTGGGTGTGTGTGTGCGCGTGTGTGTGTGTGACTACTAGTCTCCTAGTAGAGACTCACCCCCCCCCCCCCCCCTCTGGACCACCTCCAAGTAGAGACTCACCCCCCCCCCCCCCCCCTCTGGACCACCTCCAAGTAGAGACTCACCCCCCCCCCCCCCCCTCTGGACCACCTAGTAGAGACTCAATGTGGCAGGGCCTCAGAACAATGACAGACTACAAAGGAACCCCCCTCAAACTGAACAGTGACATCTCCTTAGCAAATGATCTCAACTCCTTCTATGCGAGGTTTGAGGCTGTGAATAACAACACCAGCCTACAAACCACGGCAATGGGGGGGGGGGGGGTCTGCTGATGGAGACTCAGTGTTCAGGGTAACAGAGCATGAGGTGAGACGGATCTTTAAAAAAGTGGATATCAGGAAGGCAGCAGGACCGGACGGCATCCCCGGCCGCGTCCTAAAAGTCTGTGCCGACCAACTGGCCCCGGTATTCACTGACATCTTCAACCTGTCCTTGGAACAGGCCGTCATCCCCACCTGTCTGAAGAAGTCCACCATCATCCCTGTACCCCAAAAATCTACGCCCGCTTGCCTCAACGACTACCGCCCTGTAGCCCTCACCTCCATAGCCATGAAGTGCTTTGAGAAGCTAGTGAAGGGCTACATCTGTTCCTCCCTCCCCATCAACCTGGACCCTCTGCAATTTGCATATCGCCCCAACAGGTCCACGGAGGACGCCATAGCCCATGTGCTGCACACAGCAGCATCACATCTGGACAAGAGGCAGGGGAACTATGTGAGAATGCTGTTCATCGACTACAGCTCAGCATTCAATACCATAGTCCCCTCCAAACTCATAGCCAAGCTCAGGGACCTGGGCTTGAACTATGACCTGTGCCAGTGGGTCCTGGACTTCCTGACGGGCAGACCCCAGGTGGTAAGAGCCGGCAACTGCACCTCCTCATCCATCACGCTCAACATAGGGGCCCCCCAGGGCTGTGTTCTGAGCCCCCGCCTCTACTCCCTGTACACACATGACTGCGTAGCACAGCGGAACAACAACACCATCATCAAATTTGCTGATGACACAGTAGTGGTGGGCCTGATCTCTGCCAACGACGAAAGGGCCTACCTGGAAGAGGTAGAGAACCTGTCACAGTGGTGTCAGGAGAACTGCCTCTCCCTGAACGTCAGCAAAACAAAAGAGATGATTGTGGACTTCAGGAGGTCGGGGGTCAAGGACTACAGCCCCCTCAGCATCGACGGGGCACCAGTTGAGAGAGTGAACAGTTTCAAGTACCTCGGAGCCCACATATCCGAGGACTTGACATGGACCACACACATTGACAGTGTTGTGAAGAAGGCACGACAACGCCTCTACTTCCTCAGGCGCCTAAGGAAGTTCCAAGTCAGTCAGAAGATCCTTAGGAACTTCTACTCATGTACAATAGAGAGCATCCTGACCGGCAACATCACCTCCTGGTTTGGGAATAGCACTGCACAAGACCGTAGCAGACTACAAAGAGTGACACGTTCAGCCGAACGCACAATTAGAGGGGGGCTTCCCACCCTCCAGAACATTTACAACAAGCGGTGCAAGGGGAAGGCTAAGAGAATTATTAAGGACTCGAGCCACCCGAACAACTGCCTCTTTGAACTGCTGCCGTCAGGCAAGCGATACCGGAGTCTTATGGCGAGCACAGAAAGACTCAGAAGGAGCTTCTATCCCCAGGCCATCAGGCTGCTAAACGAACAATAATCGCTAAACGAACAATAATCACTATGCAACAACCATCAAATGCACACCGCACACACACCCACACGCACACACTCACTCAAACAAACAACACACTGCAGCACCCACTCTCCACACTTTAGATCACACAAACACACTTACACTTTATATTTATTGATAAAGGATTTGCACTACAACTCGTACACCTACTGTGAATTGTACCTAAACTGCACCTCGTCCATTTATGCCTTGCACTATATAGTATTGTATATTAGTACACTGCACAGTATTGTATATTGTATGGTAACTACGTCTACGAACATTGTACATATGTCTAAACTGAACACTGTGACCTCTTTTTTTACTTCTAATTTTTACTATGTTTTTATTTCATACTTATCTTGTCATGCACAGTCTCTGGAGCGCAACAGTAAGAAGCATTTTGTACAAAAGTATTCTGTACTTCTGTATGACAACTATTAAAGAAACTTGAACTTGAAACTTGAAACTTGGACCACCTCCTAGTAGGGACTCACCCCCCCCCCTCTGGACCACCTCCTAGTAGAGACTCACTCCCCCCCCCCCCCCCCCCACCCTCTGGACCACCTCCTAGTAGAGACCCCCCCCCCCCCCCCCTCTGGACCACCTCCTAGTAGAGACTCTACTAGGTGGTGGTCCAGAGGAGGGGGGGTGAGTCTCTACTAGGAGACTAGTAGTCACACACACACACACGCACGCACGCACGCACACACACACACACACACACACACACACACACACACACACACACACACACACACACACACACACACTGTGGAACAGTGTCTGTCTGTCTGTCTCTCTGCTGTCTGTCTCTCTGCTGTCTCTCTCAAAATAGTATAAGTGCTATCTTGGCCCTGAGAGCGTTGCTCTCCGGTTATGCAGCTGGACCCTTCTCAAATCAGCACGAAAAAAGCTATACGCTTATAAAACGATTTAATATGCTAAACTTTGTTTTAAATTCTTTAATTCACATTTGTTTATTTCATAAGAATTTTCCCGACATAATGCTACCTGCCCCGACCAGATCCGTGACTCTGTTGCGATACAGATGTATTATCTACTCAGAATAGTATAAGTGGCTATCTTTTATGTGTATTTTAGCTGCTGTAGATCACTGCTGGTACGTGCGTGCAGAACCTTTATTTCAGCGGGGACTGTACGTGTTTATTTACCGTATATGGTTAATTACGGGCGGTTCTATATGCAAAAACGTAAAATCGTGCATGAGCGCGGAGCGTAGAATAAGTGGCATTTATCAACACGGAGTACTTGATAAATCCCGATTTTTCTGTGCGTACACACATAAATTCCGCGCGTAGGAACGGAAATAGAACACTTTATACGCAACGTTGATAAATGAGGGCCCTGAGTTCCATCCTAGAGGCAAATCTTTCCTGTGACAAGATGGCATCCAATGTAATCAAAAAAGTCAACCAACAAACAAGATTATTGTACCGGATCTCCTTTCTGGTAAACAAAAATACCCTGAAGACTAACAGGAGCACTCATTCAAGGGTACTACGACTATTAGGGCTGTCTTAAATACTTCGAAGCTTCGTTCGATGGGCATGGGATTCGAATGGTAAAATAAATTTTTAATATATAATTTTTTTAATCTATCTATACATATATATATATATATATTTTTTTTTTGCTAAATCAACTCTGCCTCTCTTTTTTTTCTCCCATCCCACTGTTAGTCGTTATGCCAATTCCCAACCCCCTTCCTGGTTGTTGCGCACTTTCCCCTACTGTTGGTCCGAGAGGCCGGAGACTGTCACATGCTTTCCTCCGACGCATGTGCAGCCAGCCGGCAGCCAGCCTGGCCGCGCAGATTCTCACTGGGAGAGTGTAACGTGTGGGAGGCCGCACTACCTCTCACCAGATCCTACCTTCGTTGAGCAGGCGCCCCGACCGAACTGTAGGGGTCGCTGTCCACAACGCCCAGGACCCACCCACGGCTCCCCTCCCCCTAACTCAGCCAAACGAGTTAGTATAGCGATAGCGATCAGCCCGAGCCAAGGCAATGCTGACTCTCCGGGAGTCGAGACTACTCTGCCTCTCTTTGTTAACTACAACAAGCAATGCTGTTTGTTTAAGATGAGGTCGGACTTGGCACTGACAGATTTGTGTTCATTGTGCTGCTTTTATAAAGTCTCAAATGACTGCTTACAATATTTCATGAAAGCAAAGTGTTTTGTTTGTCTAAGATTTAAAAAGGTTTAAACTTTACAGCACTGACAAAGTTGAACAAAGTGCTGTACAAGTCCCACAACATAATTTTTTTTAATGATTATTATTATTATTTTATCTCAAAGCTTTGAATTAAAATCTAATCTCGGCCCCCGAAGCTTTGAATGCCAAACAAATATTCGAAGGTCAGCCCTAACGACTATGCCTGCACCTCATGGTGGTACCAAAGCACCTCAAAGGCACTAAAAACAAGATTACAAACATCACAAAACAAACTGGTCAGACTACTGCTTGACCTTACTCCTAGAACCCACCTCACCCCTGCCCATTTTGACAACCTAGGATGGCTTAGAGTAGACGACAGAGTACAGGAACTTGCAATGGGCCTGGTCTACAAGATACACTACACCACTAAGGTACCCATGTACATGTCGAAATACTTCCCAAAGGTCAGTGCAGGGCTCGAAATTGTGACCGATTTGGGCGCATATGCGACCCAAATTCGATCTGTGCGACCTCAAAATATAATTGGGAGCATTCGTGCGAGTGCAAATAATTGTTCTGGTGTGACCCCCCCCCTCATCCCTTTACCTGTAGGACATTCGCTAGTTTGTCACTCAGTATGTGGCTGTGCCTTGTGAGTTGAGTTGACAGTGACCATTCTAACCAATCAAACGTGAGCTTGACGCACACACATGCTGCTCGCAGTGCCCTCCCCCTCCCCTCACAGACCCGTCTCATTTGCACCGAAGATAGCAAGCGTGCAGGTCCTCTTTTAACACCACTGAAGTAGGGTTGGGCGCAGGGGAGGAAACTAACTTTTTGGCTTACCAGCCAACTGGCGAGTATCTGATTTTTTTTACCAGCCAAACAGATTTTGTCAAGCCGCGTCAATGTTGTGTATGCATCTGGGTAGGCACACTGTGCCTTTAAGACAGCACGGTGGTCTTACGACAGTGCTGTGAAGTACCGTCAAGTGTTGTGGTAACGTCAGTTGGGTTGGTGTGCTGTTGTGCACAGTGCACTGGTTGAGCTAGCCCCTTTCGTGACTGCGATGTGCAAGCCAGGGGCTTTTGAGCATGAAATAAAATGTCTAACCTTACGTCGTAGTCCGGTGCTTTTTTGGAAACATTATAGTCATAACAGATACACCTAGCTGGCTGCTTTGAGCACACTGGGCTAACGTTAGCTAGCAAGCAGCTATAGCTAAAACGCTAACTAGAAGCTAACCACTGTATACAGTTCCAGTAGACTAACATTACACCTCTGTGATTTAAATGTGTCCTTAGTAACTTATACTCGAGGGTTGGATGCAGTTCCCCGTTGGTCAGTCGGTCTGTTTTCCATCTTCTGCTGTGTTTAACGTTATCTGTTTGCGAGTGCTCCTGATGGCTAGCCTAGTACCGCGGGACTTTTATTATTATTATATGTCCGCGGGTTGGCCAGTACTGCGCAAACGTTTATTAAACATTATATATGTCCGCAGGTGGTCTTGTGCAGTGCTCTCGTGGCACTGTCAACTAAAGCGAACACTCAGAAGACGCGCACCGTTTGCCAGTGCAGTGATTGCAGAATGTTTTATTTTTTTGTATACTCGCCAGCAGGGGAGGAAACTAACTTTTTGGCTTACCAGCCAACTGGCGGGTATCTGATTTTTTTTACCAGCCAAACGTAAAAAATACTAGCATTTGGCCAGTAAAGTGGCCTAATTTCCTCCCCTGGTTGGGCGATATGGCAAAAAATCATATCGCAATAACGATATGATAATGTTATCATATCACTCGATATCGATAATTATCGAAATTGTTATAAGTAAAAAAAAATGTAAACAACAGTTGTATGTTTATTTTGCAGCAATTCTTTGTCGTTGCCGCCATCTTTAGTGTTACATCCCCTCACACTCCAGTTCTCAGGCTGCAGCTGGTTTAAAAGCTAAAGTAAACCGGCTTCTCAGCTGGCTGTGGCTCCAGGGGAGTTGAACAGTTCTGGCTCTGCTAGTTTCTTTTCTATTTTTTGGCGCTTTTTTGGTGGACAAACCACCGCACATGTGCACCGTGACCGTGAATATTCTATATATATTTTTTTCGATATTTTTTTTCCGATATCGATTATTCAAATATATCGCGATATTGATCGTTATCGTTATATCGCCCAGCCCTACACTGAAGCATTAAACAATGGCCCAGTAAACTATTCACTTTAGTTTAATACAATAATTATTGCTAGGGCTGAACGATTAATCAAGTTTTTATCGAAATCGCGATTTGAAAGGATGCAATAAAAAATCGCCAGGCCTGCAATAATTTCGTCCCATTGAGATACAAGATCTCCTTTGCAAGGGAGACCTGGCCAAGATGACAGCAATAACATTTGCAATACATCACACAGCAATAAAATGTGCGATACATCACACAAGAACATAATAAATGTGCATGTATACAATATACAATACATCACATGTAAACACAAAAACACAAAGCAGAATAGTCTATGATAGTAAAAGTGTATAATACAGGGTAATACAGTAATGCAGTTGGGACCCGACTACAGAAAGCAGCAACATTCTTCTTGTAGGAAGTTATGTACGTGCGTACGTGCGTGCGTGCGTGCATGCGTGCGTGCGTGTGTGTGTGTGTGTGTGTCATATCTGGTCTGATACGTACCGGTATCGATTCCCAGGTAAAAAGAAACATTTTCAGACTTGGTGTCCCGAACAGACCCACCGCGTAGGCCAGATGCAAGCCGCATTTTACAATAAACCTCTGTGGGGCTGCTTAAAAAAAAATTATAATTGCAAATGTAATCACAATCGCAATATCTGTAAGAAAAATCGCGCAACCCTAGTTGTCGCACGTTATCTAGCTGGCTAGCTACTGATAGCTCATAAGTCATAACATAATTGAAATTCGTTTTTGCAGCTGTGGCTAACATTAGCTTGCTACCGATCTTCGGCTGGCTAACGTTAGCTACCTAGCAACTGTAGCTTGCTAATATGGTCTGCGCTGGCTGGCTAACTTTTAATTCACAATGGAGTGGAGCTAACTAACTGTAAAAATCGATGTGATTGGCTGAGACTGTATTTTGTACGGTTGGCTGCCTGGCTGTTGTGGATTCGGGTAGCCTGCTAGCAGCTAACATCATCTCAACGTCAACACTCTGTTGACACTGAGCTAGTTTGCCAACAGCAATGTAACAAACAATATGGTCCGTGCGGAACTCTTATCCCCAACATATAGTTCCGTGTGTGAGTAATGTTGAGCCACCACAAAAGATGAATCCAAAGTTTAATATAGTAAGAATAGTGCTATATTATAACACATCTTTGCAAGTAGATTACATTAGCAAAATGCCCTTTTGACATGTAGCCTATTATTCATAATCAAATTTATTTGGAAGTATTTTATATTCAAGTTCAAGTTTCAAGTTCAAGTTTCTTTATTAGTTGTCATATGTACAGAATACTTTTATACAAAATGCTTCTTTCTGTTTCGCTCCAGAGACTGTGCTAGGCAAAAATAGACAATAAAATAAGTATAGCAAGTATAAAATAGAAGTCAAGTACGTAGACAAAAATGTTCAGTATATACATATATACAATGCTCTATGTAGAGTAGAAGTAACTGAGTTAACTTACCATACAATATACTATACAGTGCAAAGCAGAAGTGGGATGAGGTACAATTTAGGTACAATATAATTTACAGTAAGGTGTAATGAGGTATGGGTTGTAGTGCAAATTCTTTACAGATAAATATAAAGTGTGCTTAGGTGTACTAAAGTGGTTAAAGTGGGTGCTGCAGTGAGTTGTATGTTTAAAGTGAGTGTGTGCGTGTGGATGTGTGTGCTGTGAGTGCATTTGATGGTTGTTACATAGTGTTATTGTTCGTTGATCATCCTGATGGCCTGGGGATAGAAGCTTCTTCTGTGCTTGCCATGAGACTCTGGTATCGCTTGCCTGACTGCAGCAGTTCAAAGAGGCAGTAGTTTGGGTGGCTCGAGTCTTTGATCATTCTCTTAGCCTTGCCCATGCACCGCTTGTTGTAAATGCCCTGGAGAGTGGGAAGCCCCCCTCCAATTGTGCGTTCGGCTGAGCGTGCCACTCTCTGTAGTCTGCTACGGTCTTGTGCGGTGCTATTCCCAAACCAGGAGGTGATATTGCCAGTCAGGATGCTCTCTATTGTGCATGAGTAGAAGTTCTTAAGGATCTTCTGACTGACTTGGAACTTCTTTAGGCGTCTGAGGAAGTAGAGGCGTTGCCGTGCCTTCTTCACAACACTGTCAATGTGTGAGGTCCATGTCAATTCCTCGGATATGTGGACTCCGAGGTACTTAAAACTGTTCACTCTCTCAACCGGTGCCCTGTCGATGCTGAGGGGGCTGTAGTCCCTGACCCCCGACCTCCTAAAGTCCACAATCATCTCCTTTGTTTTGCTAACGTTCAGGGAGAGGCTGTTCTCTTGACACCATCCCGCTAGAACCTTGACCTCCTCCAGGTAGGCCCTCTCGTCGTTTGCAGAAATCAGGCCCACCACTACTGTGTCGTCAGCAAATTTGATGATTGTGTTGTTGTTCCGCTGTGCCACACAATCATGTGTGTACAGGGAGTAGAGGAGGGGACTCAGAACACAGCCCTGGGGGGCCCCTATGTTGAGAGTGATGGATGAGGAGGTGCAGTTGCCTGCTCTCACCACCTGGGGTTTGCCCATCAGGAAGTCCAAGACCCACTGGCAGAGGTCATAGTTCAAGCCCAGGTCCCTGAGCTTGGCTATGAGTTTGGAGGGGACTATGGTATTGAATGCTGAGCTGTAGTCGATGCACAGCATTCTCACATAGTTCCCCTGCCTCTTGTCCAGGTGTGATGCTGCTGTGTGCAGCACATGGGCTATGGCAGGGATCGGCAATAGGCGGCCCGCGGGCCGAAATTGGCCCGCCAGCAATAATTTCTGGCCCGTCAGTTTATTTTGAGAATATGATATTTATTTTATTTTAATCTTTTTTTTTATTATTATTATATTTATATTATATTATATTAATATTATATATATATATATTCTTTTTATTATATGCATACTTTATGTTTTATCCATGTTGAGAGTGAATAACAGGTGAGTGCAATGTACTGTGCTATAGGCTTGCTCAAAGTGAGGTGGACAGCGCTGGTGCTGAAATGGGAAACACGCAAGTCCATGAAATAAAAACACCAGTTCAGTAAATCATTCAAGCTTTATCTTTACTCGAGTCATGACTGACGGCACCACACATGCATGTGAACAGTAATGCAATAAAAAACAATGGAAAAACAATGCAATTAACTTTAAAGAAAAATAGTGCTTGAAGAAGCTCCTGAAATGACGGCGCCGCGCTATAGGTATTTGAATTAAATGAAAAATACAATTTGGCATTAAACAGTAATGCAATTAAACATCTTTAGGTAGCTTCTTGCAAAGAGGAAATACCAACTCAGGCGCCAGAAGAGGAAACTACGACTTCCAAGACACAAACAAAACGAGGAGTCATATTTAAAATACAGGTTTATCGCAAAACGTGTCTCTTGCGTGTTCACATGGCAACACGAGGCTGATTGATTGATTGATCGATTGATTGATTGAAAACTTTATTAACCGATTGCAGAATGGGTTCAATGAAGCAAGCAACTGTGTTCAAGTTGGGTGGACATGGGTGGGCATTCAACGCGAGTGGACATTTGACATATTTCAAACATTAGCATGGATTGAGGAGGAAGCAGAAACAATAATAAGCCCAGGTCTGCCTGCATTATGGTGAGTTGTACATTCGATGTATAATACACCCGCTGTGGTGCTTCAAATCAAATGCACCCTACTGATCTGTTGATGTGTTATTATAATAATAATAATAATAATAATAATAATAATAATAATAATAATAATAATAATAATAATAATAATAATAATACATTCGATGTATAATACACCCGCCGTCGGTGCTTCAAATCAAATGCACCCTTACTGATCTGTTCATGTGTTATACTAATAATAATACATTCGATTTATAATGCAAGCACCTGCATTAAAATCAAATGACTGATCTGTTCATGTGTTATGCACTGTGTGAGAGGCACTTTATAATAGAAAAAAGACAGTGCAAACATGTATATGTCGTTTATTTTGACAGAGTTAAACATTTTTCATTATCATTGGCCCGCCACACAATGGCTTGGGGAAAATTTGGCCCGTGGGCAAACCTAATTGCCGACCCCTGGGCTATGGCGTCCTCCGTGGACCTGTTGGGGCGGTATGCAAATTGCAGGGGGTCCAGGTTGATGGGGAGGGAGGAGCAGATGTAGCCCTTTACTAGCTTCTCAAAGCACTTCATGGCTATCGAGGTGAGAGCTACAGGGCGGTAGTCGTTGAGGCAAGCAGGCTTGGATTTTTTGGGTACAGGGTAGTGATGCACCGATGTGAAAATTGTGGCCGATACCGATAACCGATATTAATATTGCTGTTCTGGCCGATACCGATATTTACCGATGTCGATATCTCTGTATAGAAAACACTTTTTTATGATAATCAAATAAAGAGCTATTTTCCAAAACGCATAATTTTTTTACTTTTGTAACTTATTTTCAGAAATGACTGATATTTTGAAACTATTTAAGGCCAAAACATGTAAAAAAAAGGATAAAAAAAAAGGGGATTACATTTTTTTAATATCGGACCTATCTTGATATCGGACCGATACCGATGTGTAAAAAAACGACTATATCGGCCGATATTATATCGGCGGCCGATATATCGTGCATCACTAGTACAGGGATAATGGTGGACTTCTTCAGACAGGTGGGGATGACAGCCTGTTCCAAGGACAGGTTAAATATGTCAGTGAATACCGGGGCCAGTTGGTCGGCACAGACTTTTAGGACGTGGCCGGGGACACCGTCCGGTCCTGCTGCCTTCCTGATATTCACTTTCTTAAAGGTCCTCCTCACCTCATGTTCTGTTACCCTGAACACTGAGTCTCCATCAGCAGTGTCCCCCCCCTCCATTGCAGTGGATTGTAGGCTGGTGCTGTTATTCCCAGCCTCAAACCTCGCATAGAAGGTATTGAGATAATTTGCTAAGGAGATGTCACTGTTCAGTTTGAGGGAGGTGCCTTTGTAATCTGTCATCGTTCTGAGGCCCTGCCACATAGCTCTAGAGTCAGCCTGTTCATATTGGAGTAAAATGTTATCCCTGTAGCGCCTCTTTGCTTCTTTCACTGTCCTCTTCACGTTGCATATCGCCACCTTGTGGTCATTCATGTTGCCTGCCACAAGCCCGGCGTTGTAGGCTGAGGTGCGTGCTTTCAGAACCTCACGGACGGATTTGTCTACCCAGGGCTTTTGGTTTGGGTAAACTCTAATTGTGGTAGTGGGGATTGTTTCTTCCACCAAAGTACAAACAAAGTCCAGCACTGTCTCCGTGTAGTCATTAATGTTATCTGTGTTATCGCGGAACACCCCCCAGTCTGTACATTCAAGTGCAGCTTGGAGTGTGCCCTCTGATTCTACAGATCATTTCTGCACCTCTCGCGAGACTACCGGCGCGCGCTTGAGACTTTGTTTATACTCCGGAGAGAGGAAGATAGCGTTATGATTTGCCGAAACCACTGGCAGAATGAGATTTGTAACCACATTTAAATTGCGAGTAACAATGGTCTAAAATGTTACCGCCTCTGGTGTTACAAGTCACATGCTGGTAGAAGTCCGGCAATACTCTTCTCAGGTTGGCGCTATTGAAATCACCCACAACCACAATAGCAGCATCAGCGTTAGAGTTCTGTACTTAGTTTTAATGTGGTGATTGATTGATTGATTGATTGATTGATTGAAAATGTTATTAACAGATTGCAGAATGGGTACAATACAGTACAGCTCAATACACACAATTGTTAAGGGGATGCAGACCAGAGAAAGACTTTCGTCTTGTTTACATCAGGGTCCCCCATTTTCAATTCATAACATAATATGACATACAGATAGGCAGTACTGCTACATCTATACATTTATGACATACCAGATTTACAAATACAGTACTGTTTGTGATACAAAAAGAGTCTAAAAAAGAGAGTATATACATTTGATGAAGAAACTACATTGGAGGAGGTTGGGGGTGGGGTGGGGGGGGGAGACAGTTCCCTCTGTGTGTAATACAGACAGTCTTCACACATTCATAAATAACACTTACAGAAAAGCTTATTGTGCACTATAATAAGTTTTGTTCAATGGGGGATTTTTTTATGCACTGAATACCGTGAAACCGTGGTATTTTTGCCCAAGGTTATCGTACCCTCAAAATGTCATACCGGCACATGCCTAGTTACACTATAGGCTACACTACTAGGTCTACACTATACTATATATATATATATATTATTATTTTTTATCCTCTCTTTCTCTGATTTTTCTGTTTTTCTCCCCGTCCCAATTTAGTCGTTGTGCCAATTCCCCCCCTCCCCTGCCTGGTTTGTTGTGCGCATGTTCTCCTACCGGTCGGTACAAGGGAACCCTGAAGTCATCCGCATGCTTCCTCCGACACACGTGGCGACAGCCAGTGACTCTTTTTTCACCTGGCAGCGAAACCTGGCGCCCAGACCTGACCTGTAGGCGTCGCTGTCCACAACGCCAGATCACCACCCACGGCTTCCCTCCCCCTAACCCAGCCAAACGAGTTAGTATGACGATCAGCCCAAGCCTCAAGCAATGCTGACTCCTGGAGTTGAGACCGCAGCCTCTTGCATTGGTGACGAGCGCAATCTTCACTACGCCACCTGACCGCCACTATACTATAGTTTAAGGCTACTTTCACAGTTTTACTGCATTACAGTACTATTATATTGTTTTTTTTTAATCAATAAAAAAAGATATATTACATATATATTGTTGGTGCTCCTTACATTTTGGTGGGTGCTCCAACATTTTTGCTGGTGCTCCCAACTTTTTGAAGTTGGGAGCACCAGTGCTACCAAGTAAAAAACACCCGAGGGAGTTCCACAAATCATGTCCAACCCAGATTCGGCTCAAACAAGGAACTAAACACGTTCCGCAATTATGCCACATCAATGTGGAATGCCCTACCCACAGCCATAAAAAATGTGAATCACTACCCACCTTCAAAACCGCTCTCAAAGAGCACCTACGGGAGGCTGCAATTCGAAACTGGCCCCCGTAATTGTCTGAACCCCCCGCCCACCCCCTCCTAATGTACATTTCCCTCCCCCTTGTATGTATATATTTACTGTTAGGATCTGTTTAACAGTACTGTATATTCGCATATCTTGTCAGGGCTCTACAGTGCAACCATATTGCTCGCATTTGCCCCTAGAAATATGTGTGTGCGAACCGGAAAAATCAATTACTCGCACGGTGTGCGAGTGAAGATTACAGCCTCAGTCGTGCTTTTTTTTCTCCGCTGATAAATTGTTAAAAAACTACAAGTCCCACATTGCACTCAAGCCAATGGTCCAATCACAGTAGAGTGACGTGACTGGTTTCAAGGGAAATAAAGGAAATTCCTTTTAAGTCCGCCATTGCGATATGCAAGAGTTTTCCGAGACACAAGTAACATTAAATTAATGTAACTTATTCTAGTCTTACCAATAGCAATAGATTTTAGAACACCTAGATTTATCGATAGCAATAGTAATATAACGTTAATGCAACAAAACGAATGCCTTGCTTTGTTAATCATAACGTTGATGCAGTAGCGTATGTCGTTGTGTTGGCTGTAACGGACATGACAATAACATAACACTGTGTACACATTAAAATTGCGATAATCGATTCTAACATTTTGCCTTAAGATGCAGTTTAAGATGGGTCTTGAACATGGTCTCTCTAATCACAACTGGTAGGCTATTCCAGTAGTTACCACCTTTAACAGAGAACACAGTTTTAGCAAAGGTAGTATACCGAAAAGGCACCTTACAGTCCCCTCTACTGATGGCCCTGGTGGTAATGCCAGTGTCTCCTTTTTGTTTAATGTCACTGCCTTTTTTATTAGGCCTAGTTGTTGGCTACAACTTTGCCACAGTAGGCATTAATCACTTAATAGTTCAAATGTCTGTGTCCCATTCCCGTTTGCACACGCAGATACACACACACACACACACACAGTGGGCCAGTGACTTTGGTGGTATGTGCTATTGCACAGATGTGTGTCCCGTTCCCGTTTGCACATGCATGCACAGTACAAATATACATTTATTTTTGAAAAGAATTATAAACTCTGTTACTTGAAATATTTTCACTGTGCTCCTAAATATTTGTGTGTGCTCCTAAATCTCTTTGTGTGCTCCTAAATTTTTTCATTTAGGAGCACATGTGCTCCTTGGGAAAAAGGTTAGCGTAGAGCCCTGCTTGTATGTCACAAATGTAACAGTACTGTATATCTGTATGTCACGTATGTCATTATTAGATTAGATGATTAGATTAGATTATTATATCTGTATGTCATAAGTGTCATTATGAATTGAAAATGGGGGACCCTGATGTAAACAAGACGAAAGTCTTTCTCTGGTCTACATCCCCTTAACAATTGTGTGAATTGAGCTGTACTGTACTGTACCCATTCTGCAATCTGTTAATTAAAGTTTTCAATCAATCAATCAATTAAACCTCTGTATCCTCTATAAATGTATCCAAATGTGTCTCAGATAAGGCCATAACATGTAAATCATTCTCAATTAATACAGAACTCAATTCTTGCACCTTACATTTAACTCAACGTTAGCCAACAGCTGCAAAAACGAACTTCAATGATGTTATCAGCCGTTGATATTATGAGCTATCAGTAGCTAGCCAGCTAGATAATGTTAGACAACGCCTCGTGTATTAAACTAAAGTTAATAGTTTACTGGGACATTTAGTTTAATGCTTCAGTGATGTTGAAAGAGGAGCTGTCACGACAAGTTGCCGGAGGCTCTGCACTTGGAGCGAATGAGAGGATTTGTTGACGAGACGGGTCTGGAAGGGGGAGGGGCAATGTGTGCACTGCAGCAGTGTGTGTGTCAGCAACTTGCTGTAGGAGAGAAGACGGCGAGAAAGCCAGCTGGTATCGATAGTGCAGAAAGTATCGATATTGCGGGAAATTAGTATTGAAACGTTTAAATATTCAGAATCTATATGTATCGAAAAATTTATATTTGACAACACTACTACTGCATCTTAATGTTTGTTATTCATATTATTATTATTCCTCCCTGCAGACCCCCCACAGCTCTCTGTCTGTGAAGAGGAGGTTCCCCCTGAGCAGCAGGAGAGGAGCCCCAGTCTGAGCCAGGAGGAGCCAGAGCCCCTACAGATGAAAGAGGAACAGGAGGAACTCTGGAGCAGTCAGGAGGGAGAGCAGCTTCAAGGTCTGGAGGAGGCTGATATCATCAAGTTGACATACAATCCTGTCCCTGTGAAGAGTGAAGATGATGAAGAGAAACCTCAGTCCTCATGGTTTAACCAAACCCAGGACCCAGAGTCCATACAGATTAAAGAGGAACTACATCAAGGGCTGGAAGAAGCTGATCTCTCCAAGATCACAGTAGACCCAGTGAAATGTGAAGATGGTCAAGAGAACGCTCTGTCCTTCCAGCCTCTTCAAACCCAGAGGGAGAAAAACAGAGAAGCTTACTCTTTACCCAGCACCTCAACTGGACAGATGAAAACAGAACCTGACGGAGAGGACTGTGGAGTATCAGAACCAGCCAGTAACTTAGATCCAGCTGGTGATTTAGAACCAACTAGAGATGGCCAGCTTCTCTCTTCAGACTGTTCTGAGACTGATGACAGTGATTATTGGAAGGAGAGTGGGGAACCTCAGTCAGGTTTAAAGATGCTAATATTAAACAAGAAACAAACAACATTAAGTTTGTCTCATACAGGACAGAAACAATTTGGTTGTTCAGTTTGTGCAAAAGGGTTCAGACAGAAAGGAAATTTGAAGATCCACATAAGAACTCATACAGGAGAGAAACCATTTAGTTGTTCAGTGTGTGGAAAAGGGTTCCCAACGAAAAGAGATTTGAAGAGACACATGAGAACTCATACAGGAGAGAAACCATTTAGTTGTTCAGTTTGTGCAAAAGGGTTTTCACAGAAAGGAGATTTGAAGATCCACATGAGAACTCATACAGGAGAGAAACCATTTAGTTGTTCAATTTGTGGAAAGGGGTTTTCACAGAAAGGAGATTTGAAAAGCCACGTGAGAACTCATACAGGAGAGAAACCATTTAGTTGTTCAGTTTGTGGAAAAGGGTTCACACAGAAAAGAAATGTGAATATCCACATGAGAACTCATACGGGAGAGAAACCATTTAGTTGTTCAGTTTGTGGAAAAGGGTTTTCACAGAAAGGAAATTTGAAGTTCCACATGACAAATCATACGGGAGAGAAACCATTTAGCTGTTCAGTTTGTGCAAAAGGGTTTTCACAGAAAGGAGATTTGAAGATCCACATGAGAACTCATACAGGAGAGAAACCATTTGGTTGTTCAGTTTGTGCAAAAGGGTTTTCACATAAAGGAGATTTGAAGATCCACATGAGAACTCATACAGGAGAGAAACCATTTATTTGTTCAGTTTGTGGAAAAGGGTTCAGACGGAAAGGAGATTTGAAGATCCACATCACAAATCATACGGGAGAGAAACCATTTAGCTGTTCAGTTTGTGCAAAAGGGTTCAGTGAGAAAGGAAGTTTGAAGAGACACATGATGACTCATACAGGAGAGAACCCCTGAATTCTAAGTTTGTGGAAATGGTTCAGGGATAAAGGGGTTCTGAAAAGACAAATGGGAAGTCATACTGGAGAGAAACTCTGTAGTTGTTTATTAGTTGGAACGGGTTCAGAGATGAAGGGAATGTGAAAATGCACAAGAAGTCATATTGTAGACGATTTAGCTGTCCAGTTTGGCAAAATATTTACTCAGAAAGGTACCTATAAAATTACTTTTTGAGTGATAAACCCTGCTTGTGGTAACTATTTTCACATTGGTCACACCAATTACTATTTTCTTAGTCTCCTAGTTTATAACAGAAGTATTGGGTTAAAAGCCCATGACTTGATGCAGTAACATCATTCTCCTACACAAGAGCAGAATATGTCAGGTAAACTGGCTCCCCCTTGTGGTTGATCCTTTATCTCAGATCTACAGTCAGTAGCCACTAGCCAGAGTATTGAAACAATTCCAGTCATAGAAGTTATCGAACCTTTTATAAACCAATTTAGACTTGTTATTTCTTGAATCACAGGAAAAACCATTGCATTATACATTAGTCTGTATTTTACTATTACAAATAACAAATTTGAAATGCAGTAGGGCTATTATTATATCGATCAGGTAGGAATATCTTGTATTGATCAGGTTAGTAGATATTGTACCAATCAGGTATTACAGATCATATGTGCATGAAATAAGCTAAAATTTTATAACCCATTTAGACTGTGTTTCTCATTCCTGTACTGTTTATACTCTGCTCCTGTGTTGACAGTGTTTGCTCTGTACAGTACCTACCTGTATTCCAATAATGGATCTGTCCATACATGATATAAAAACATTCATAAAGTATTCTGTATAGGTAGGTAGGAAATATCTTGTATTGATCAGGTAGTAGTATTTCCAGGTGAAACTAATTGATATATTATCAACCACCATGGGGCCTGGCGCTAACAAACAAGTAAGTTATAACACAATTACTGGTGTAGGTCCATACAGAAAACATTATTATAAAATACAGAATACTTTATAATGCAGAAAACTTGAAACTTTGATGAAGTGAAAAACATATTTTTACTTCAGAAGATGCACAATAAACTGGGTGACTGTCATCAGAACCAACCATTGTTTCTGTGCATTAGAAAAGTATGATGGTAACATTCACAATACAGTATACACACCAACAGTATACACAAGACTTTATAAAAGTATAAACTGGGTGACTGCCATCAACCATTGTTTCTGTGCATTAGAAAAATATGATGGTAACATTCACAGTACAGTATACACTGATGTACTTACCAACAGTATACACATAATACTTTATAAAAGTATAAACTGGGTGACTGCCATCAACCATTGTTTCTGTGCATTAGAAAAGTATGATGGTAACATTCACAGTACAGTATACAATGATACTTTATAAAGGTACCAACAGTATACACATACGACTTTATAAAAGTATAAACTGGGTGACTGCCAGTGCCATCAACCATTGTTTCTGTGCATTAGACAAGTATGATGGTAACATTCACAGTACAGTATACATTGATGGTACTTACCAACAGTATACACAATACTTTATAAAATAATAAACTGGGTGACTGCCATCAACCATTGTTTCTGTGCATTAGAAAAGTATGATGGTAACATTCACAGTACAGTATACACTGAACATTTTTATAAAAGTGCCATTCAGTAGCGGCCAGATGATTTCAAACCGGTTCATTGCCATTGTGGCGGAGAAAAACGGTGTGTAAACCATTTCGTCCATGGACCAAAACATATGCAAATCCGGCTTCTTTAGTATGCCGGTTAGAAAGAAGAGGCCAAATAAGTGCAATAAATTATATATACACAAAATTATCACCAGCCTCCACAGGACAAATGATGAATGGTGTTGACAAGGCTAGATCACTAATATCACTACTCTGAAAGTGGTCCAAAAATGCCTATGCAATATTTACAACAGTGGCCCAAATATATTTGTGCAACGCATTTGTCTGGTACAGAAAACAGTACAACTACCCACTATGCTATACTATATACACTCAGCTAGCTATACTATCTACTATATCGGAGTGGTACACATGGTATGGTGAAGTACGCATCCGCATGTTTCTCTCTATATCACACAATGATGGATTATTTAGAATAATCCTTCTTTGTGTGGTACAGAGCGAAGCATTTCCCACGATGCAGGGGGACATTGCATGATGTGCAATAATATCTTGTCTCACTCCTGAGGCCACGCCTATTGCATACCCGACAAGGTAGCTTTTTCTTCGGGGTGGCTGCGTACGCCACCATACCATGTGCCCCAAGGCCACCCACTAATCTGCTCTTTGGGGCTCTGGGGTTGCGCTGCCTGCCATGCCCCACCTCCTCAGCCCCTGCCTCCTCCTCACCCCCACCTCCCTCCTCCTCACCCCCACCTCCCTCCTAACCCCCTGCCACCACCTCACCCACTGCCACCGCAGGACTGAACTCCTTAGCCCCTGTATAGGTCCGTGCCACAGCCATCGTGTACTGGAGGAGTTTCCTATACTGCCCTCTGGGGTTCCTGGCTCTGTACAAGACAAATGAGTTGAACAAACATATTTGGAACAGATACAGCACAAACTTTTTGGTCCACTTCCCAGTCTTGCGTGTACACGGATAGTATGAAATATTTTGATCTAATTTATCAACGCCATTCATGCATTGATTGTACGTGATCACAGATGAGGGTTTCAGTAACTCCGTCCTCACTGACCGACCTTTCTGCCACACCTGTGCCACTTCCAATGTGTCCTCATGGAAGCTGGTGATCATTTTCACGATCCTCTTGTCCCGCCATGCCACGATCATGACCCTCTGGTTGTGCACGGCAATGGTCTGACCCATCTCCATGTCAGCAATGGTCAGGTTTTTGATCAGATCTCGCTCCCCCCGGTTCTGCCTGAGGGTACCACAGACGTGGGTCCTCAACTGTAGCAGCCTGTCGGACAGGGCCACAGAGTTATAAAGATTGTCCATGAAAAGTCTGTAACCCTGCCCGCACAGCCGTCCAAGGAGACCAACGACTGTGTCCCCCAGGTGCCCCCCCTCCCCACAATACGGCTGCATCGAAAAGCAATATCCTGTGCGTGATTCACACATGAAATATGACTTGATGCCATATCTGGTTGGCTTGTTTGGGTTGTAGAACCTGAATGCCAGGCATCCTCGCCATGCCAGCATCCCCTCATCGATGGAGATGTCGCGGCTGGTAAAGATCTCTACACCGCGACATCACATGATCCACTACAGGGCGTACCTTATAAAGTTTGTCTCTCGCATCGATGTCTGCATTGTCTGAGAAGTGGAGGAAGCGCCAGATGATTTCAAACCGGTTCCTTGGCATGGTGGCGGAGAAAAACGGTGTGAAATTTTTTTCGTCTGTGGACCAAAACATATGCAAAGCAGGCTTCCAAAGTACACCGGTTATAAAGAAGAGGCCAAAGAACTGCCTGAGCTCCTTCAGACAGACGGGCTTCCAAGCCAGTGCCCTGCTGCTAGTTAGGTTAGGATCCAGCAGGGCAATGGACTGCTCAGCGTAAAGGTTAGTCTGAGCAACGATCATGGAGAGGAACTCATCTGTGAGGAACAGACCTAGGAAGTCTGCAGGCCGGTCAGACACCAGTGCCGCAGCATCCTGGTTGGGCTGTGAAGGCTATTTTCTGTGGCACCCAGCCCTTCCGAGACCAGTCATCCTGGCTCTTACGACGCGCCGCCGACCTGCTCCTCACTCCTCGTCCCCGTTGCATAACACGTACACCCTACTGTAGACAAACATTCATATAACACGTAGTTACAAACTGTGTGTGAGTGAATGAGTGAGTGTGTGTGGGGTTCAGAGGTCAGAGCTGGACGTGGTGTGGGGGTCAGAGCTGGACGTGGTGTGGGGGTCAGAGCTGGACGTGGTGTGCGGGTCAGAGGTCACAGCTGGACGTGGGGTTCAGAGGTCAGATCTGGACGTGGTGTGGGGGTCAGAGGTCAGGGCTGGATGTGGGGTTCAGATGTCAGAGCTGGACGTGGGATGCAGAGTGAGGCCAACTTACCCCTCTGGCTCGGGTGTGCCGTCCCTGCCTCCGGTTCTGGAACATCTGTCCCCTCTTGTTCTGGAATCACAGGAAGGTAACACATATATACATTATATTAGATGTATTGTCCTTTTATTCACATGATATATATAGCATTATGTATTATTATGTAGAAAGGGTCCTCACCTGTAGGAGTAGGTGACAAGCTCCTGCTGCCTGGTTGCACCGGCGGGGCATCACCCTCTGCTCCAGAGCTGGGAGATCCAATTCAGTCCGTTTTATTGTCACATCCGCACAATTTACACAAATATCTACACATACAGTAAACACACACATGAATGCAGTATGGTTATATATTATTAGTCCTCACCTAAAAATCTAGGCGTACCTCCGCCCTCTCCGCCTGATACTGAATCAGTATCTTCTGAACCTAGAATCCAAACATCATGGTCAGCTGCATTTATTCTAAAGACACAGATAATTGCATTTCACACTTCCCACGGTGTATATAAAAAAAAAATATATATATATATATATATACAGAGAGACAGAGAGGGAGAGAGAGGGAGATAGAGACACAGATAGAGACAGACAGAGAGGGAGAGAGAGACAGAGAGGGAGAGAGAGTGTCTGGTCAGATAAATACATATTTAAATTAACTCATGCAATCCAATACATTAGAATGTTTAGCTGCATTGATGAAGTACTTTGTGCAAAATGAACCACAGCATGACTCAAATAAGAAAGAATAACCAAAGCACCGCAGGGCTGCAGGGGGGAGCGTGTCTGTGAGCGTGTCTGTGCTCTAAGTGCCAGCCAACACACATACACTCACAGTAACCAAGACAAGGGAAGACACACAAACACACACACACACTATAGGCCTCTGAGCCTAGTAATGTAATATAAATGAGCCACTCAGTCATCATGTAATCATGAAGAAGGTGTGTCAGTAGGGTGACCAGGTCCCAATAAACCAAATGTGGGACAAAGGGTATGTTTGTGAGGGACAATGTGGGACACCCTCCCCCCCCCAGCGTGCAGCCCCCCGCCCTTTTGGTGGACTGTCCCTGTCCCCTCCTTCAAGGCTCATCCGCATAATATTAGGCTTGTGGTCATTTTAATGAGGACAGTGGCTGACGAATGTCACTGTAATATTATTACAGTGACATTCATACAGTATCCTTTGATTTCACATAATTTAATTATTATTTCACAATAAAATACTGTAATCAAAATCCTCTGTAATATCACATCAGATTTTGTAATCTCACAATAACATAGCTATATTTCACATAATTTTATTATTATTTCACAATAACATACTGCAATCAAAATCCTCTGTAATATCACATCAGATTTTGTAATCTCACAATAACATAGTAATATTTCACATAACGACATGTTGAATGCAACTAAACTCCCTGGCCTCTCACTCCCTTGTCCTATAGGGCCTACTGATTGCCTGCCTGAATTTTCCGGCCGGCACGACGCCGACGAGGCGTACAGGAAAGTAATCTGCACTGACGGGTTCAACCTCTCCCTGTATAGGTAGGCCTATATGCAACACAGATCGTAGTTTATAGACTATTGTTTCCTGTGCAGTACACCTGAGATTAATCAGCTCATCCAGTACTGTTTGACATGCATTTATGCATCGTTCCCTGTGTTTTTTTTTCTTACTGCCTTGCCTCTAATCCACATTTGACATCCTCTTGGCATGTGCCAGCCATTAAGAAATCTATAGCGACTGTTCAAGTTTGAGTATCACCTAAGGTAGTTAACAAATATAAGAAATAAATGCATCTTTGATATGTTGTGAGGTGATATTTGGAACAACTTTTAACCTTTATTTATACAGGTAGGTTATTGATAACTAATTCCCTTTTGCAATAACGACCTGTTGAATGCAACTATATAGTTCAATAGAATTAGTTTAAGAGAATCTCAAATACATTCTTTTATTTAAGTGTATAGATAGATAATTTTTAATTGCAGTCCTCGGAACACTGTGGAGGGTGACTATAGCACAATGGATGATACTCTTTATATATGGATTACCAAACTCCCTTGCCTCTCCCTCCCTTGTCCTCTAGGGCCTACTGATTGCCTGCCTGAATTTCCCGTTTCCGGCGGGCGCGACGCCGACGAGGTGTGCAGGACAGTAATATGCACTGACGGATTCAACCTCTCCCCAGATCCATGCACGGATTGCTTCCTGGTTGTATAGGTAGGCCTATATGCAACACAGATCGTAGTTTATAGACTATATTTGTTTCCTGTGCAGTACACCTGAGATTAGCCTATAGTATACGTTCATAATCTGCATGCAAATTGTAATCTCTCCTTTCTCTGGTTTCCTTTTTTCTAGGTCATCAGAGAGGTCTTTAACATACAGTATCCTGTTCAGTGGCAGCCAATAACCATCTTGTTCAGTGTGAGGCAGCCAGGCTAACCATCTTGTTCAGTGTGAGGCAGATGTAATGATTGGGTAGGTAACTAGTTACCATGCACAACAATGTTCCACTGTAAATATATTTGATGTCAGCATGTGTCTGAGAGTGTGCATACCTTTGTCCAGCACACACAGCTCCACAGTAATGGCCCCAATTATCACTATCAGTGTGGGGTACCTGACTGCTCACAGAGGTTCAGAAAACATGCAGCACTGAGATCTCATATATATAGGCTGCATAGGTGCTACCTGCAAGCTGGTCAGCCGCCTAGACCTACATCAGCTCTACCACCTGACACATCCTTGAAATGTGTGCTTGAGGCTTGTGCATTTAAGTGTGACACTTTAGCCTCTTTTATCAAGCATTTGAAGACACACATAAAGGGAGGAATGGAATCGCCATGTCCATTTAGAGGTTGTGATTGCAGGTTCACAAACGTAATGACTTTTGCTTCACATATTTCCAGGAAACACAAGGATTCAGTTTTAGATGACTTGGTACTAGACAAGTCTACAGAGTCATTGCCAGAACCCAGTCAGTCGTATTCAGAAGCTGCTGGTGCACATGATGATGAACCAGAAGTGCCATTAGCTGTGGACGAAACCCTTTTTTTACAGAACCTTACACTTTTCTATTTGAAATTGCAATCTAAGCTACTCTAACCGGCAAGCACCATACAAACCATTATTGAGGACTTTCAAATTGCTCATGAACTTGGCCTGTCTCATTCACTTAACGTTCTGAGTGAGAAATTGAAGAAACTTGGAATCCCTCAGGCCACTATAAGCAGCATGGTTGATGAACTGAACAGAGGATCTACTCACACTCTATAACAGGGGAAGACTCAGTACAGATGCAAAGAGGAAGGCTGCTTTTAAAGAGTGTTTCAACCATGTTCATCCCGTGCCTTTGCTCTTGGGCAATGATGAAAATGACAAAGAATGCTAATATTAGGCTTGTGGTAATTTTAATGAGGACAGTGGCGGATGAATGTCACTGTAATATTATTACAGTGACATTCATACAGTATCCTTTGATTTCTGCTCTTGGGCAATGATGAAAATGACAAAGAATGCTTTGCTCAGTATGTACCTATACATGAGACATTGGTGACACTGTTCAAAAATGAGTCTCTACGAGAACAGTATACCATGACACGTTTGCAGCAATCTACTGATGCTGTCTATCAGGATGTCAAGGATGGAGAAGGATTTCAAAGTAATCCAATGTTGAAAGCTGACCTTTCCTCACTTTTGAGGTTTGATACTGTACCAAGATGCCTTCGAGGTTGTTAATCCACTGGGCTCAGGGGGGGGAAAGCACAAGGTCTTAGCTGTTTACCTAACCCTGACTGACATCTTGCCTCACAATAGATCTTCTATAGATCAGATGCAACTTGTTCTCTTATGTAGGGAGCAGGACTTTAAGTATTTTGGGCTAAACAATTGAGGACCTCAACATCCTGGAGGAGAGAGGTGTAGTCATATCTGATGGCACTGTACTAAAGGGCTCTTTGGTTGCCATTGCAGGAGACAACTTAGGATCCCATTCTATTGGGGGATTTTTAGAAAACTTCAGTCGGTCTAATTATTTTTGTCGCTACTGTCAGGTACAGAGAGAGGATTTTGTGAAGAATCCAGTGTTGTGTGGTGCCACAAGAACAGTCCAATCATACACAAGTAATTTGCAAGACCTGGAAACTAGTGCCACAGACTCTGTATGAGGTATCTAGTTTGACTCTCCTTTCAACCAGCTTTCTCATTTCCATGTTTGCCAGCCTGGCCTCCCACCATGTCTAGGCCATGATTTATTTGAGGGAGTCATGGCTTATGACCTTCCTTTATATATTCGCCATTTAGTCCAGGAGAATCATTTTACTTACCTGCAGTTAAATCGGTGCAAAAACAAGTTCCGATATGAAGGGAACGATGGTAGGGACAAACCAGCAGACTTCTCTCCCAGCAGTGACAAACTAAGTGGGCATGCAGTTCAAAACTGGTGTTTCCTTAGATTAATCCCTCTCTTGGTGGCTGGCAGGATTAAAGATCCCTGTGACAATGAGGTGTGGCAGCTCATTTTGCAGCTGAGAGAGAGGGTTGAGCTTATCTGTGCACCAGTCATTACAGAAGGCCAGGTAGCATATCTGAAAGTCATCACAGAGGAGTACATATGCAACAGGAAAAGGCTATTCCCCAATGCCCCCCTGAGGCCAAAGCATCACTAGCTTGGCCATTATCCAGATCTAATCATCCACTTTGGCCCACTTATTCACATGTGGACTCTGCGGTTTGAAAGCAAACATTTTTCAAATATCTGTGCAAAACACTAGCAGAGAGACACCAACTCCTCCAGGCCTACCTGAGTGCGGGAAACTTGTTTCCTCCTGTTATACAGGTAGAGAAGGGGACTGCCTTTTATTTGGATGATTACAACAACAAGATCAGGGCATCTGTAGCCAGTTGTCAATTTGAGTCTCAGTCTGCAGTGGCTTGTAACAATGTTATAGTCAAAGGCACAGACTACAGAAAGGGGATGTTCATCTTGCTTGGGAACAGTGATGAAGGACTTCACATGGGGACGATTATGCTGGTCATTGTTGCCCATAACTCTGTCCACTTTGTCTTGGAGAAACACATTTGTGTGAAGTTTATTGACATGGGTGTGAACTGTGACTTAGGAGTGGCCCAAGAGGATTATGTGTGCATTAAGCACGAAGATGTACTGGACTACTATCCTCTTCCAGCATACAACGTGCACGATCAGATGCTTATTGCGCTCCACCATTCCTTTCCAGGAGCAGTTTAAACAGGAAAGGGATGATATGACAGACGTGAGGACAGACGTAAGTGGAGCAGGATATTAAGTAACCTTAAGATAGTTGATTTTGTATTTAAATTTGTATTGTTGATTGTATAGCGAGCACATGTTGGCAGTTAACCGCATATAGTGCACTGCAAACAGACAAGTAGGGAATATGCACAAACTGATTCATGATTGACCCTAATGGAAGCTATAAAGGAAGCAGTTTGGTCATATTTACCGGGCCTCCCTGATGACTTACTGACCACCCTACTTGAAGATCTTGGAGTGGAGAGTGTCGAAGATCTGGCCTTAATGGAGAGGGTGGATCTGGTCCGACACCTCAAACCAATCCAGTGTCGGAAGCTGATGGATGGTATTAATAAAGGTAAATTCATATTTAGACTCACATGACACTTGGAACTATGCCCTTGGAACATTGGCATAACTGTTTTTGTCCCTTCTAGGATTATTAACCCTTAATATGGAGGTAAAGGAATGAGTCATGACTTTCAAAAACCTACAAACTATGCCAGATTAAATATAATTATTAAATAGGTGTTATTTACTCTGTAATAAATGGAGCAGATAGCTTTTAGATAAAGGATCAAATGTCTCCTCTTATCAATGTTTTGCACTGCCTAAATAACACTAGGAGAGAAAGGCTGTACAGTTTACAAAACAATATGACTTGGGTGCACACTATCATTAATAAGGGGGGACCCTGTGTTTTCATGTTCAAATACATGACCAGCAGCAAAATGGGTATGAAAGGCTAATCTCTTTCATCTCAGATATTAAACAGTCAACCTCACACCAGAAATAACAACCATCTATTGTCGTTGAATTGTTGTTGTTTCAATACACTGGCTAGTGGCTACTGACTGTAGATCTGAAATAAAGGATCAACCACAAGGGGGAGCCAGTTTACCTGACATATTCTGCGCTTATGTAGGAGAATGATGTTACTGCATCAAGTCATGGGCTTTTAACCCAATACTTACTAGAAGACTAAGAAAATTGTAATTGGTGTGACAATGTGAAAATAGTTACCACAAGCAGGGTTTATCACTCAAAAAGTAATTGTATAGGTACCTTTCTGATACAATATTTTGCACAAACTGGACAGCTAAATGGTCTACAATATGACTTGTGCATTTTCACATTCCCTTTATCTCTGAACTCGTTCCAACAAATTAAACTACAATTTCTCTCCAGTATGACTTCCCATGTGGGTCATCAAATCTCTTTTCTGTCTGAACCCTTTTCCACAAACTGAACAAATAAATGGTTTCTCTCCTGTATGAGTTCTCATGTGGTTCTTCAAATTTCCTTTGTGAGTGAACCCTTTTCTTCTCTGTTTTTCTCCCTCTGGGTTTGAAGAGGCTGGAAGGACAGTATTGAAGATATAACGTGTGGTAATGTTATTTGCTGGAGCCACTTCATCCACAACAGCGCACCCCGGTCAGAGAGTGGACACAAGACAAGAGAACAGTCCCTTTGTATTTTATTTAGGATTCCGTTGTTGAATGAGATCTTTCAAAATTATGTAGTGTTTCAGAGTGGTTTCTGCAACACAAGCAGAAACAAGGAATTATAATACATAATTAGCAGAGGTAAAGGTCATATGCATCATGCACTATCCACTGCCTGCATTAGGCCGCTAGGTGACCCATATGCACGACCACGACTAGTTGCTACCCTGTGCCATGCCCGGCCCATGCGGCCAACCGAGCCAGCGCCAGTGCTGACATGCCAATGGAAATGCCATATAGCATAGCCAGCTGGCTAGCATTAGCTCAATTAGCGGCACGGACCAAACACAACACAAAGCAGCAAACCCCAAGCCATCATCATACACATGAATCACAACGCCCCAACAACACACAATGCAGGCTACATATGACATTTACCTAGCATAAACCACAGGCATTACATTTTGGAGGCTGGTGATAACTTACTTCCTCAAGGACGCACTCTCAGTCTGCAAATGGAAACACAGGTGCCGGCAATTCACCACCTGAATTTAATTACCAGACTAAGGACCCTTGGGCTGTCCGGAGAGATGCCTGACTAGGAACAAGAATACCCCCTGGGCTGTCCAAAGTAATGCCTGAATGGAAATAATAATACACAGTATGAAAAATAGTGGGGAATTTACAACAGACAGAGCGTTCTCTTGACCATCTTCACATTTCACTGGGTCTACTGTGATCTTGGAGAGATCAGCTTCTTCCAGCTCGGGTGTGCATATTTCGTAATACAATATATATATCGAATTAAAGGCTCATTTGTTGCCTGTCGAGAGCTCTTTCAGTTGACAAAATCCGTTCAGCGGTTCTCGAGTTAGATGCCGGTATTTCAGGCTTGTGCAAAGTACACGGTATTGCGCAAAATACCACTCCCGACTCTTGGGGCTCTAGTTCCGTCAATCATTTGGCGATCACGAAAATGATTATGAGGGTTGTAGCCAATGAGTGTGGCTTTCCAATGATACCCCACGTGGGGATGTATGAATCAGGGATCTAGGTGAAAAACTAACAAGCGAAAACAGGAAGAGAAAAACAGCCAAATGAATTGAAGTCTGAGAAAACTGAGTTATTCTTTTGTACACAGTTTACCAAAATCACTCCTAATCACTCATTTCTCAATGGATATGAAATTTGGACATGTACTACATAAGGCTTCGGGGTATGGATTCTTTAAGCCATACCACCTTCTGGGGAAATACTACCTCTGGACTACTAACTACTACAGAAAAACGTGAGAAACACGTTTTTCTACAATTCAAGTTCAGACCTATGTTACTCTATTTCTTTAGCACTAAAAGTGATCTTTCTTTTTGTATCATAAACCTCAGAATGTTATCTTTCAAAAGAGACCAGGCTCATGCATGTGCTATAATTAAGCATTACATCACGCGCAGGAGTGGTTTGTGAACAATAAACCATGCCTAGGGGTGGTCGTTAGACCCCCCTAGGCATGGTTTATTGTTCACAAATCACGACTGCAAGTGGTGTAATGCTTTTATACAACTGCCATATTCATCCAACCTTATTGCTATACAATAAACACACATTAATCGAAGATTTATTGAAAAAACCATCCGCCAGAAAAAGTAGTTCCCACAACTACAAAAAAAACAAGTTGCCTCCATGTGGAAGCAGCTTGAAGTGCATCCAACCAACTAACACATCCAACTGTGTATTATTGGAATGATTGAGAGAAGTTGCCTCATGTGGAAGCAGCTTGAAGTGCATCCAACCAACTAACACATCCAACTGTGTATTATTGGAATGATTGATTGAACATTTTATTACCAGATGCAGAATGGGTACAATACAGTACGGCTCAATACACAAATTGTTAAGGGGATGCAGACCTACTTTCTATAGAACTTCATTCTTAGATGCTTCTATAGAAAGTAGGTAAAACAAATTAAAAAGTTTTCTTTGCCCTATAGGAAAAAAAAGTTTTCTTCGCCCTATTTTTTTATTTATTTTTTTAAACCTACTGTAGAGGGCCTAAACTTAACCAGTTGGAAACCAAGCGTACAGTAATAAAATTTGCAATCAATCAATCAACTCAATAGGCCATGCTCACTTAGAACAGCGCAGCACCCAGCTCTCTCTCAGTCTGACTATCCCCCGCGTTGCAGACAGGAGTGTGTGTGTGTGTGCGTGTGTGTGTGTGTGCGTGTGTGTGTGTGTGTGTGTGCTTGGGGTGGGTGGAGACTGAGCCAGCGTCGGACAGTGTGAGAGTGAGGGCTGCAGTCAGAGAGAAGGAAAAAGAAATTGAAAAAAAAATTGCAAATTAATCAATCAATCAATCCGCGATTTTTCTTTTGTTACACAATGATTCAAGACCCATCAATTACATCATCCAACATTGTTTAAAGGACTAAGACATTCGCTGTGACAGAATCGCTTGATATTTAGTCGTTTAGTCGTTATCAACATATCCATTTGTTAAATTATTGTCCGGCATCTTGTGATCCGGCGGAGTGATGTGATGTGATTCGGTTGTAGGCGGGTCCTGGGCCAGCAGCGTGGAATTGTGAAGAATAAACACGTGTAAAATGACTGTTTCAGCCAATCAGAATCGAGAAATTTGCATGCCGTTGTATAAGTATAAAGTATAGTATTTTGGTTTGCAAAAAAGGTATGCAGTCCTCAAAAAACGAAAACTAAAATGGCCACTTTTGGGGGCGCAGGTTAAAAGGGACCGTGTTTTCATGTTTAAATACATGACCAACAGACCAGCAGCAAAATGTGTATTAAAGGCTAATCTCTTTCATCTCAGATATTAAACAGTCAACCTCACACTAGAAATAACGACCATATGACTGTAATTGTTTCTATACTCTGGCTAGTGGCTACTGAGTTATATATATGGGGTAGCCTATATATGGCTATATACCCTCACCACCCCAACAACAGCCTGTTTAAGCTGCTGCGGTCAGGCAAGCGCCTACAGTCACACGTTGCAAGAACAGAGAGACTCCGACTCAGCTTCTTCGCCCAGGCCATCAGAACACTGAACTCTCCACTTACAAGTACACATGAGCACACACACACACACACAACACTAATGCGGCAACCGCTAAAACAATCACTTTAAAAAATAGAATCTTTAGAAAGACTTTAAAAGAAGGAGGTACTGTATAGTTTAGATACATTAAGAGTTAACATTGTAAATTGTATATTGCATAGTAGTGTATATAAGAACCCGTTTCTCAGGAACCTAGCATGTATTTTTTTTTACCATGCATATCTTGTGTTTTATCTATTTTATTTTTTCTATGCCTATTTTATTATTGCATTTTGCACAATCAATGTGGGCATGACCACCCGCATTTCACTATATGCCCTGGTATGTATGTGACAAATAAACCTCTGGATTCTTGATTCTTCTTGATTCTGACTAGATCTGAAATAAAGGATCAACCACAAGGGGGAGCCAGTTTACCTGACATATTCTGCTCTTCTGTAGGAGAATGATGTTACTGCATCAAGTCATGGGCTTTTAACCCAATACTTCTGTTATAAACTAGAAGACTAAGAAATTAGTAATTGGTGTGACAAATAACTGTGCTGTCTGGGATTGCAGTGTAACTTTGGTTCAAAATCATCAGATGGATTTTATTTATATATTTTCTTTTACAAAATTATAGCGTAACATGAATTGATGTTGTGAGCTCCCCTCCATCCAGGATATATACAACATAATATATAATGGGTTAACCCTAACATCTGTGGTTGTCCCCTCGCTCCAGGATATATACAACATAATATATAATGGGTTAACCCTAACATCTGTGGTTGTCCCCTCCATCCAGGATATATACAACATAATATATAATGGGTTAACCCAAACATCTGTGGTTGTGCAGCTTTCTATTGTGGTGGTGGAGTTTAGGTGCACTTTAGTTCTGTGTGTTTAATAAGTAATGTTATTTTGTGTTGTTTTTTATGCTGTGCGTTTATGTGAATGTTGAGCTATGATTATAATTATGTTTTCATTTCGGATGTATGGAGGCACTGTATGCTTGGTTAAAGTTGTGAATGGAGATGTATTTATAATTCACATGTGATCCAGGGACGTAGTGGGGAGTGGGCTGTAATTGGTCGAGATACATCACGTGGTGTCAGTGAAAGTAGTAAACAGGAAGTTGCAGGTAATTTGACAGCAGAGAAGGGAGACGAGTGGGAACTGGTGAGTGGATGCGTGTAAGCAATTTGTTTTAAGGATGATAGTAGTGTTGTGGTAGTTATTGATTGAATGTGTGTTTTGTTTCAAGGTTTGTAACCTGTTGGAGAAAGAATTAAAACCTTTTTACAACTGAGTGGCATCCTGTCCATCCCTTCACCCCAGCTGCGGGAGTAAAGCAGCACAGTGGTTGTCCCCTCGCTCCAGGATATATACAACATAATATATAATGGGTTAACCCTAACATCTGTGGTTGTCCCCTCCATCCAGGATATATACAACATAATATATAATGGGTTAACCCTAACATCTGTGGTTGTCCCCTCCCTCCAGGATATATACAACATAATATATAATGGGTTAACCCTAACATCTGTGGTTGTCCCCTCCCTCCAGGATATATACAACGGACGGTGTGTCAGCAAAGCCAGCAGGATTATTAAGGACCCCAGGCATCCCAACCACAAACTGTTTCAGCGGTTGTCGTAAGGCCCGGACCAGCAGACTCAGGAACAGTTATTTTCCCCAGCGGTCATCTACCGGCCTGTGACGGAGGAAGACTCTGTGCTATTCGATCGCTGAGAGAAGGCTGTAGTTTACAGAGAAATATGACTTATTGCACACTATCATTAATAAGAAGGGACCCTGTGTTTTCATGTTCAAATACATGACCAGCAGCAGCAACATGCGTATTAAAGGATAATCTCTCTCATCTCAGATATTAAACCTCACACCAGCAATAACGACCATCTCTGACTGGAATTGTTTCAATACTCTGGCTAGTGGCTGACTGTAGATCTGAAATAAAGGATAAACCACAAGGGGGAGCCAGTTTACCTGACATATTCTGCTCTGTAGGAGAATGATGTTTCTGCATCAAGTCATGGGCTTTTAACAAAATACTTCTGTTATAAACTAGAAGACTAAGAAAATAGTAATTGGTGTGACCAATGTGAAAATAGTTACCACAAGCAGGGTTTATCACTCAAAAAGTAATTTTATTAGGTACTTTTCTGAATAAATATTTTGCCAAACTGGACAGCTAAATGGTCTACAATATTACTTCTTGTGCATTTTCACATTCCCTTCATCTCTGAACCAGTTCCAACTAATTAAACAACTACAGAGTTTCCCTCCAGTATGACTTCCCATGTGTCTTTTCAGAACCCCTTTATCACTGAACCATTTCCACAAACTTAAACTTCAGGGGTTCTCTCCTGTATGAGTTCTCATGTGTCTCTTCAAACTTCCTTTCTCACTGAACACTTTTGCACAAACTGAACAGCTAAATGGTTTCTCTCCTGTATGAGTCTTCATGTGTCTGTTCAGATGTCTTTTCTCACTGAACCCTTTTGCACAAACTGAACAACTAAATGGTTTCTCTCCTGTATGAGTCATCATGTGTTTCTTCAAATTTCCTTTCTCACTAAACCATTTTCCACAAACTGAACAACTAAATCGTTTCTCTCCTGTATGAGTTCTCATGTGTCTGTTCAGATGTCTTTTCTCACTGAACCCTTTTGCACAAACTGAACAACTAAATGGTTTCTCTCCTGTATGAGTTTTCATGTGGCTCTTCAAACTTCCTTTCCGTCTGAACCCTTTTGCACAAACTGAACAACCAAATAGTTTCTGTCCTGTATGAGACAAACTTAATGTTGTTTGTTTCTTGTTTAATATTAGCATATTTAAACCTGACTGAGGTTCCCCACTCTCCTTCCAATCATCACTGTCATCAGTCTCAGAACAGTCTGAAGAGAGAAGCTGGCCATCTCTAGTTAGTTCTAAATCACCAGCTGGATCTAAGTTACTGGCTGGTTCTGATACTCCACAGTCCTCTCCATCAGGTTCTGTTTTCATCTGTCCAGTTGAGGTGCTGGGTAAAGAGTAAGCTTCTCGGTTTTTCTCCCTCTGGGTTTGAAGAGGCTGGAAGGACAGAGCGTTCTCTTGACCATCTTCACATTTCACTGGGTCTACGGTGATCTTGGAGAGATCAGCTTCTTCCAGCCCTTGATGTAGTTCCTCTTTAATCTGTAGGGACTCTGGGTCCTGGGTTTGGCTGAGCAGTGAGGACAGAGTATTCTCTCCATCGTGTTCATATTTCACAGGGTGTAAGGTCATCTTGGAGCCATCAGCCTCCTCTAGATCTTGAAATAGTTCCTCCTGTTCCTCTTTAATCTGTAGGAGCTCTGGGTCCTGGGTTTGGTTAAACCATGAGGACTGAGGTTTCTCTTCATCATCTTCACTCTTCACAGGGACAGGATTGTATGTCAACTTGATGATATCAGCCTCCTCCAGACCTTGAAGCTGCTCTCCCTCCTGACTGCTCCAGAGTTCCTCCTGTTCCTCTTTCATCTGTAGGGGCTCTGGCTCCTCCTGGCTGAGACTGGGGCTCCTCTCCTGCTGCTCAGGGGGAACCTCCTCTTCACACACAGAGAGCTGTGGGGGGTCTGCAGGGAGAAATAATAATAATATGAATAACAAACATTAAGATGCAGTAGTAGTGTTGTCAAAAATATCGATTTTTCGATACATATCGATTCTGAATATTTAAAAGTTTCAATACTAATTTCCTGCAATATCGATACTTTCTGCACTATCGATACCAGCTGGCTTTCTCGCAGTCTTCTCTCCTACAGCAAGTTGCTGACACACACGCTGCTGCAGTGCACACATTGCCCCTCCCCCTCCCAGACCCGTCTCGTCAACAAATCCTCTCATTCGCTCCAAGTGCAGAGCCTCCGGCAACTTGTCGTGACAGCTCCTCTTTCAACATCACTGAAGCATTAAACTAAGGCCATGGTTAGACTAGTGTATTCCTGCCGTTTTTTTATACGTTTTTGAATACGTTTCATGTCCCTATTACACAGAAATGCGTTTTTTGGCGTTTTTTTGTGGATACGGCTGAAACGCAAAATTGTGTTTGCGTTTTGGAGATATGCAAAAAAACGCGTCGACAACAGCGTGTAGTCTGCACGGAGCCGTTGTTGCGAAAACGCCCATGCGCAGTAGATACCATCTGCGTGCCCTTCCGGTGACAACAGTGTGTGTGTGTGTGTTTGTGTTTGGGACATAGCTCCGTGTCCCAAATAGCTTCAGCTACCATGTGTTGTCAAGTTATTGTTATAAGGACCCCAGTCCAAGCTACAACAGTCTGCATTCCCTTAACAATTGTTTGTATTGAGCCGTATTGTATTGTACCCATATGCAATATGTTAAATAAAGTTTACATCCATTCATTCTGCTAGCATTACCGATTGCATGAGCAGCTGGCTAATGTGAGCTATCAGGATTCAGACCCTGTTAGCTCAGAGCTCCTCTTTCAACTTAACAAGCATTAAATAAAATGGCCCAGTCATCTATTCACCTTTGTTTAATACACACAGCGTTGTCTCTAATGTTATCTAACTACTGATAGCTCGCGATATCATCAGTTTGGTGCTGGCTAAGTAGCGTGAGCTAACGTTAGCTTCTAGCCACAATGCTATATTGTTATAATGGCATACTCCATTGACGTTAGCATGCAGCTAACAATGCTACCGATCTTTTTTTAGACTAAACTATCCGCTCTTGGTGGTCACTTGTGTTGATGTTAGTTTTGTTTCATCAACAAATGACAGGCAGAACACACAGTGAATGTATCCGTTTTGTTTATTGCACTTTTATTAGGCTTTGCTGAAAAAGAATTGCTGCATTGGGTAACTAGGCAAAAGATGGTGGCCGCCTTGTTGACATTTGCTTTGCAGGCACATTCAAGTTCTGATTGGTTGAAATTGCCTTCATGTTTGCCACCTACTGCCACCTACTGCTTTGGCAGTGTACTACATCAGTGTGCTCGGGTGACAAAAACGAAAAAAAAAACGAAAGTGTGACTCGAGGCGCACAACGTCGCGGCGAAACGCATATGACAACAATACGAAGATGAAACGAAAGGTGTAACCGCACCCTAAATGACCCAGTAAACTATTAACTTTCGTTTAATACACGAGGCGTTGTCTAACATTATCTAGCTGGCTAGCTACTGATAGCTCATACAGGGTATCTGCAGGTTTAGCCCAGTCAGATTTAAGGCTTTTTAATACTTTTTAATGCCACTCAGAATGAAATTTAATACCGATTTCACAATAACAAAATGGCAAAAATCACACAACGACACCAATTAGTTTAAGTTTAGGGACACATTGGTCGAAAGATGTTTATTAAAACATAAAGGAGTAACTGGATTGGATGAAACAAAGGGGTGACAAACATAAATATCTCTCCATCTCTCTCCCTCGCTCATGTCAGAAGTCACCTCGCTGGCAGACTGCCGTCCCTCGCTCTCTCTCTCATGTCAGAAGTCACCTCGCTGGCAGACTGCCGTCCCTCTCTCTCTCTCATGTCAGAAGTCACCTCGCTGGCAGACTGCCGTCCCTCTCTCTCCTGTCTCTCTCTCATGTCAGAAGTCACCTCGCTGGCAGACTGCCGTCCCTCTCTCTCATGTCAGAAGTCACCTCACTGGCAGACTGCCGTCCCTCCCTTTCTATGTCTCTCTCTTCAGGGGTTTTGCTGCCACTTCCTCCATTAGAACAGAATCGATTAGATTCAAATGTATTGTCATTAAAAAGCACTTAGTAGTTGTACAGTACAACTAAAAGAAGTTTGGCCTTCAACCAGAGTGCAACTGTAACAGTAAAGTGCAAAAGTAATATACAATGTACAGGTGATTAAACTGGGTATATAGCATATATTCATTAGTACTACTATTGAGTAATAGTGCTAATCAGATGTATGTACAGAGCTGTATTAGAGTAGTATTAATTAGTGTACAGTGATACAGGTATAAAGACACTAAGACACCCACCCACCCTCTCCTAATGGACAGTCTCCTCCCCATCATATGTATATATTTTCTGTTAGGATGTCTGGGTAACAGTACTGTATATTTGCATATCATATATGTCACAAATGTAACAGTACTATATATACCTGTATGTCCCTATGTCATAAATGCCATGATGTCACGTACAGTATGTTCAGTTGTGTACTGTATGTCATAAATGTGACTATGAATTGAAAATGGGGGACCCTGATGTAAACAAGACAAACGTCTTTCTCTGGTCTGCATCCCCTTAACAATTGTGTATTGAGCCGTACTGTATTGTACCCATTCTGCAATCTGTTAATAAAGTTTTCATTATATTTTTCTTACAAAATTATAGCATAACATGAATTGATGTTGTGAGCTCCCCTCCATCCAGGATATATACAACATAATATATAATGGGTTAACCCTAACATCTGTGGTTGTCCCCTCCATCCAGGATATATACAACATAATATATAATGGGTTAACCCTAACATATGTGGTTGGTCCTCCATCCAGGATATATACAACATAATATATAATGGGTTAACCCTAACATCTGTGGTTGTCCCCTCCCTCCAGGATATATACAACGGACGGTGTGTCAGCAAAGCCAGCAGGATTATTAAGGACCCCAGGCATCCCAACCACAAACTGTTTCAGCTGTTGTCGTAAGGCCCGGACCAGCAGACTCAGGAACAGTTATTTTCCCCAGCGGTCATCTACCGGCCTGTGACTGAGGAAGAATCTGTGCTATTCTATCGCCGAGAGAAGGCTGTAGTTTACAGAGAAATATGACTTATTGCACACTATCATTAATAAGAAGGGACCCTGTGTTTTCATGTTCAAATACATGACCAGCAGCAGCAACATGCGTATTAAAGGATAATCTCTCTCATCTCAGATATTAAACCTCACACCAGCAATAATGACCATCTCTGACTGGAATTGTTTCAATACTCTAGCTCAGGGGTCAGCAACCTTTTTGACATGGAGTGCCTGTTTGAAATATAGTTGTAACTAGTGTGCCTCAACAATATTCCATGCATCATAATTTTTTTTCTCATAATCAGGTATTTTTAATGATAATTTTTACATTATTACATCATTATTGTTATTGTTATTATTAACAATATTATTATGATGGTTGTATCAACCCTAAATCTGAGTTGGGGGGGGGGGATGCAATGCAGACAAACAGCTGCATACAGTGCGACCATTTCACTCACATTTGCCCATTCATTTTTGGACACATCACACACCATCTGTGTGTGTACTGTACGTGTGCTGTCATAGCTCCACCTACAGGCCTAATGGAGAACACCAGGATGTGAATGGAGGGTGAATGTGAGGTATATCGTGTAAATAAGTTTTGATTGATCGCAAGACTACACTGTAAAAAAATTAATAATAATAAGTTACCAGAACTTAAAAATATTGAGTTCAGTTACTGTGCATTAATGTTTTCAATCCATAATAAGTTAACAGAAAAATAAGTACACAACCACATTATTTCAACCTAATAAAACTATGTTTATTGTCATTGTTTTACCAAGTCATTACAAGTTGACTTGGTAATACTCACATTTAGAGTAAAAAAAATTGCTTTTAACATGTGCAATGTTCAATGAAATAGACAAATAAATAATAAAATGTGTTGATTAATCCCACTGGTCACAATGGTGACCGTAATAATGTTTTTTGTTATAAGGCTCTGCAAATATTACTGAATGATGTAGCAATGTATTTCCAGCTAAATTGAAATAATAAACAAATAAAGGGTCTCAATTAAATATGTGGTAGTAAAAAGAACCTGTGGGAGGATTTCAACAAGATAAATGCGACAACAGTGCAAAATAGTTCACTATAATATAAAAAAATAAAAAAAATTATGTTTTTTTTAATGCTGCCCCCTGTGCCTATGAAAATGCCCACACGCGTGCCTAGGGTTGCCTACCCCTGCTCTAGCTAGTGGCTGACTGTAGATCTGAAATAAAGGATCAACCACAAGGGGGAGCCAGTTTACCTGACATATTCTGCTCTGTAGGAGAATGACGTTTCTGCATCAAGTCATGGGCTTTTAACAAAAGACTTCTGTTATAAACTAGAAGACTAAGAAATTAGTAATTGGTGTGACCAATGTGAAAATAGTTACCACAAGCAGGGTTTATCACTCAAAAAGTTATTTTATTAGGTACTTTTCTGAATAAATATTTTGCCAAACTGGACAGCTAAATGGTCTACAATATGACTTCTTGTGCATTTTCACATTCCCTTCATCTCTGAACCAGTTCCAACTAATTAAACAACTACAGAGTTTCCCTCCAGTATGACTTCCCATGTGTCTTTTCAGAACCCCTTTATCACTGAACCATTTCCACAAACTTAAACTTCAGGGGTTCTCTCTTGTATGAGTCATCATGTGTCTCTTCAAACTTCCTTTCTCACTGAACCCTTTTGCACAAACTGAACAGCTAAATGGTTTCTCTCCTGTATGAGTCATCATGTGTCTGTTCAGATGTCTTTCCTCACTGAACCCTTTTGCACAAACTGAACAACTAAATAGTTGCTCTCCTGTATGAGTTCTCATGTGTCCGTTCATATGTCTTTTCTCACTGAACCCCTTTGCACAAAATGAACAACTAAATGGTTTCTCTCCTGTATGAGTTCGTATGTGTTTCTTCAAATTTCCTTTCTCACTAAACCATTTTCCACAAACTGAACAACTAAATGGTTTCTCTCCTGTATGAGTTCTCATGTGTCTGTTCAGATTTCTTTTCTCACTGAACCCTTTTGCACAAACTGAACAACCAAATTGTTTCTGTCCTGTATGAGACAAACTTAATGTTTTTTGTTTCTTGTTTGATATTAGCATCTTTAAACCTGACTGAGGTTCCCCACTCTCCTTCCAATCATCACTGTCATCAGTCTCAGAACAGTCTGAAGAGAGAAGCTGGCCATCTCTAGTTGGTTCTAAATCACCAGCTGGATCTAAGTTACTGGCTGGTTCTGATACTCCACAGTCCTCTCCATCAGGTTCTGTTTTCATCTGTCCAGTTGAGGTGCTGGGTAAAGAGTAAGCTTCTCGGTTTTTCTCCCTCTGGGTTTGAAGAGGCTGGAAGGACAGAGCGTTCTCTTGACCATCTTCACATTTCACTGGGTCTACGGTGATCTTTGAGAGATCAGCCTCTTCCAGCCCTTGATGTAGTTCCTCTTTAATCTGTAGGGACTCTGGGTCCTGGGTTTGGTTAAACCATGAGGACTGAGGTTTCTCTTCATCATGTTCACTCTTCACAGAGACAGGATTGTATGTCAACTTGATGATATCAGCCTCCTCCAGACCTTGAAGCTGCTCTCCCCCCTGACTGATCCAGAGTTCCTCCTGTTCCTCTTTCATCTGTAGGGGCTCTGGCTCCTCCTGGCTCAGACTGGGGCTCCTCTCCTGCTGCTCAGGGGGAACCTCCTCTTCACAGACAGAGAGCTGTGGGGGGTCTGCAGGGAGGAATAATAATAATATGAATAACATTCAAAGATGTAGTAGTAGTGTTGTAAAAAACTATTGCCATAGATAACTTTACCATTAAGTGAAACTCTGCAACTGAGAGTAAAACATCCTATAAATTGTCTACAACAATAAACGGCCACTTATTGTCTGTCTCACCACTACCCGTCTCACTACTACCTGTCTCACTACTACCTGTCTCACTACTACCTGTCTCATCACTACCTGTCTCACTACTACCTGTCTCACTACTACCTGTCTCATTACTACCTATCTCATTACTACCTGTCTCACTACTACCTGTCTCACTACTACCTGTCTCATCACTACCTGTCTCACTACTACCTGTCTCACTACTACCTGTCTCATCACTACCTGTCTCACTACTACCTGTCTCATTACTACCTATCTCATTACTACCTGTCTCACTACTACCTGTCTCACTACTATCTGTCTCACTACTACTTTTCAAATACACCAGCACATTCATACAGGAGAGAAGCCCTATAACTGTGACCAGTGTGAGAAGAGCTAAAGTACCTAAACCATATATCTATGTGCCTACTATCCCTCCAAAATGCTGTCTCCCTCTAAAAGGCCCCTCTGCTGCAGGCAACATTCCAATGGCACATAGAGGGGCTTTCCAAGTACAGTAGTCAGTTTCAGTTACTGTTACTGTTACTTTTCAAGTAATAAGCCAATGGTAAGCCGCAACACTTGAAAGAAGGAGTGTTTATCCTTTGCTGTTGTATGTTGATTGGTTGCTAGAATGACATCACTGTTTTCAAACCCATAGTAAGAAGCTTTGAAATTTTGAAGATATGATGCAGACTTGTCTATAAATATGAATGTCCGTGCATTGTGTCTCCTCTCCGCTCTTCTCTCCTCCCTCTGCTGCTTTTTTGCGTATTTTGTTAGAGAGCTCCTCTCTCTGCTCCTTTTTTAGATGATTTTTAGACTGTAGAGAAGCTTCTTATATAGAGGCTTCTTTTCTTCTCATTGAGAGAGATGTTGATTTTGACTCTAGCATAGCTTTTGCAGAGACACGCTGGAAAGGACCATTTTTGCTTCGTTGCATTTTGCCTGTCGTTTTAGATTTGAAGTTAGATTCTGACGTTGACTTCTTTTTCCTTTCTATTTCAGAAGATGTTAGATTTACTTTTTCTTTTTCATTCAGTATTATGGTACTTTATTATTTTGTCCTGGACTTGAAGCTTTCTCAAGCCAGTATTACTGTAACTCCTTTTTCCAATTAAAACAAACTTTGTTAAATACTTTATTCAACTTTTTGACCAAGTTCTTTCAACCATAGCTGCTCCATCAAGATTATGATTCAATATTCTTTATTGATTCTTAACTACGCCAGCCATGTCTTGCTTTCACACTGGGAACAACTGAATTCTACAATGGGGTAAGCATGATTTTATAAGACGTCCCGGTAAAGCCATTTAACAAAACAGATTCAATGAATTGCTTTGACTGCTTCTAGCCATTTATACCTCTTATGGCCATTCAGTATTTTCACGTCTGTACTCTGATTAGGGTCCCCTTGTATTGAGCGTGTTCGACCTGGTCTATACATTATCAATAAGTAACGCTGTGATTATGATTGCTCAATGAAAGGAGTTTCTCCCAAGCAGACATTCTGTTTATTACAAAAGAGATTTAACAACATCATTAAGTTATATTTCAAGTGAAATTGATAACTAATTAGTAAACATGTGACAGTGATTAGGATTGAAAATTTACTCAAGAACTTAGTGAGAGTAGCGACTCACTGAGGGAATTCGAGCAGCGACAGGGTCAGTCTCACAGAGGTGTGGAGATTGACGGTAACTTGTAGCTCTTAACAAAACCCCATATAGAATATGTGAGGGCTAAGATGGCAAAGAGCATCTCAATTATTAGTAAGGTGAGACATGTACTCAATCCCAACTCATTGCACACTCTGTAGTACTGTGCAATGATCTTGCCTTACCTGCATTACTGCACAGAGGTACGGGGCAACACATACAAAACAACCATAAATACATTGACTATCCTACAAAAAAGAGCAATAAGAGTAATAAACAATGCAGGATATCGGGACCACACACACTGTTTCTACAATCACACATTTTGAAGTTCATTGATATGGTAAACTTAAAAACTCTGCAAGTTATGTACAAAGCAATAAATAATCCATTACCGGTAAATGTAAAAAGCAAGTTTCTGGATAAAGAGGGGGGATACAACCTCAGAGGACCATTGAGCTTCAAAAAACCTGTGATGAAAACCAACCTGAAAATAATGTGTATCTCCTCTTAGGGGGCTTTCACACTAGCCATTCGGGGTCGAATCAGAGCATGATCGCACCAAAATAGAGTGTGATGAGAACCTGGACGCTGATTCGCTCCAAGATGGGACCGCTGGAATAGGTGGTCTCGGGTGCACGCCAGTGTCCCCGACGACGGAGCAGGGCGTGGTGTGCAAGCAAACCTGTAATGCTTGCATGCTTGCTTGAATTTTGGGAAGATAAAAACTAGGGATGCACCGAATGGGAAATTCTTGGCTGAAACCGAATACCGAAAATAGGCAACAGTTGGCCGAAAACCGAATGCCGAAAATGATTAATATAAATATATATATAATGTATTTTATTTTTTGTTCAGCTACCTGATTATGGCAAAATACATGATTATGGCAAAACTTAACTTAAATAATATTAATAATCACTATTATGGGTCCATAAAACATGTATTCAGCACTTTTGAATGCATACATTAATTCCAGACTGACTGCTGAAAGATTGTACAATTTAAACATTTTCTCTTTGCATACAACAAAATGTGCATTAAAGTCAAGTACATTTTCTTTTCTCTGTAGGATAACTACAACAAGGTGCATTCAGAAGAAAGCCAAGGTGCTTTAAAACTGCATAAAGATCTGCATAAAGACACACACACACACACACACACACACGTCACACATATACACACACACACAAGGGAGAATAGCTTATAGCAGACTGATGATGTTACTGTAGTGGTTACTGAGTCATAATTCACGGCGTTCTAGCCTACATGGAAGGACTGTTGTATTTACTACATCTCCTGTGACTCTTAACACTTTCACTGCCCAAGCTTAATTCCTTTTTACCTCCTTGAATGCCCAGCACCACTTCAATGTTAACGTTAATATCGCCTAATCTATGTTTTAAATTATGGCTATGTGTCTAATCTGCCCGTCGCTTATCAAAGACTCATTTTCCAGTCAACATTGTCGTAGCAGATTGTTTTTTTATCGCTTCATTTCCGTTTTCTAGCATTTTGAAAAGCACTTGTTTTCATGGAAAAATGAAGACATTCCATGATAATCGCCCTTTACTGGAATATTCTAGAACCGCTCGCACAGTGAAACAGCCATATCACATAAAAGCTTATATCTCCGTGAAAACGAGTATGATTATCCTAAGACTGGTAACATAGATTCCTTACCTGAGATCAGATGGTATCCAAATGGATTATTCCAATTCCTGATCGCCATTCGAAAAAAATCGATCCTTTTATTGATTTGATTGATTTGATTGATTTACAGTATTCACCGTGTATACTGTAAAAACACATAATCCCCGCTGCTCTGAGGCTCACTAGTGGAGCTGATCGACCCCGGCTGCGTGAGTGAGAAGTAAAATGTGGAGTCAGGGATTTTTTTTCTCATTCATTTTCATTGAGTTCAATCCAAAAGGGTGAATTACCATCTGGGAGACGATAGGGGGCGCTTTTTCACATCTGAGCGCCTGGAGTGGCTGGATTTCCAACGGTAGACTCGGTTGATGAAATATGATTTCAGATCGCTAATAAAAAAAAAACTAGAAAATACGAGAATTCTCGTGAGTGGGCATTCAACCCGCGGGGGGTAAACCCGAGAAAACTCCGGTTGGGCAATCAAAGTGTTAACGGGGGATGACGTAGCTTAACACTTTCAATGCCCAAAAACGTGATAAGACGTTTTATCAGCCTAATGCCTGAATGCCCACGACGACAATTAGCGTTTTTTTTTTTTTTAGCGATCTGAATTCATATTTCATCAACCGAGTCTCCCGTTGGTATGCAGCCCCTGTAGGAGCTCAGATGTGAAAAAACCGCCCCCTATCGTCTCCCAGATGGTAATGCACCCTTTTGGAATGGACTCAATGAAAATGGATGAGAAAAGAAAAATCCGGAATCCACATTTTACTTCTCAGGCATGTAACCCGAGCCGATCGGATTCATTGTGGAGCCTCAGAACAGAGTGGAATACATAATACAGTATGTAGCGTTGGATCAATAAAAGCGATCGATTTTTGGAATGGCAATCAGGAATTGGAATGATCTTTTTGGAGAACATCTGATCTGAGGTAAGGAATCTATTTTACAAGTCTTGGGATAATCAGAGTTGCATTCGCTGAGATCTCAGCGTTCGCCCTATGTGTGTGTGTGTGGGCGATCGCTTTGAGGAAATCAGATAATCGATTTTTCAGATCGCCTATATAGCGTGCATACGTACACATATACTATCGATAATCTAGTGTTTATTTGAAAACTATTCATAAATAGGCCGAAAAATGACATGTATTCTAGAATATTCCAGTAAAGGGCGATTATCATGGAATATTTATATTTTCCTTGAAAACGAGGGCTTTTAAAAATGCTATAAAACGAAAATGAACCGATAAAAAAACAATCCGCTTCGACAATGTTGACTGGAAAACGAGTCATTGATAAGCGACGGGCAGATTAGACACATAGCCATAATTTAAAACATAGATTAGGCGTTATTAACGCTAACATTGAAGTGGATGGTGGGCATTCAAGCGGTAAATCAAGATTAAGTTTGGGCTCTGAAAGTGTTAAGAGAGACTAGTGAAAGAGGAATGGAAGTGTTGTTAGCTAGCTTAACGCTAACGTTAGTTAAAAAGGTTTTTAACCGCGACAGGCATATAGTAATGGCGAGGATATAAAGCATGTTAAAGATGCATTTATTGGATGCGTTGCTCGCGGAGTTTACATAGAAACAGTGCGATTCCCAAGAAAGAGTTATCACAGGCTGTAGAACGCAGGAAGAGCTGCCAAGCTGCTCACGTTACACGTTACGCATGTTATGACTGTAGCCGTGTTTTGATTACGTCATCACAACAACACGTTAGGTTACGAACGTAACCCTGTTCTTTGACATTCAGTGATATTTTTTCGGTGCTAAAACCCTTTCAGCTGAAAGCCGAAAGTGCCTTTTTAACCATTTTCGGTGGCCGAATATTCGGTGCATCCCTAATAAAAACATACAGCAACAACTGGACAATACCCACAAAAACTATATTTATGGGCAAATTGGCGAGTTCGGACCTCAACCAAACAAGCATGTTGAGCCTCACGGCTCAGTGGATCGATGAAAACTTTGAGATGAAGCCACGTTACTAGCCCAAGACTTCCCTGGCTCGCATACAGTTAAGCCTGGCAGTCTTTTTGCCATTGCTATACATTTCTTGTTCGAATGAATTTATTTAGACTGATGTATTTTTCTTCCACGAAAAATGGAGCCTCTAAATAATTATTGCCCAAAACGTAAGCTGTAAAAGATAAGCTAAAACGCATGCAAAGCCACTTATTCTGAAATGATAATTCATGTATCTGGATAACCAATGCACAGATTTTGTCGAGGCAGGTAGCGTTATTTCGGGAACATTTATATCTATAGTCTGGTATATTTTTCGTCCACGCGAAATGGAGGCTGTAATAATTATTATTGCTCCAGAGTCTCTATGAATAATAATAATTAGAGCCTCCATTTTTCGTGGACGAAAGATATACCAGACTATAGATAGCAATTTCCCCGAAATAACGCTACCTGCCTCGACAAAATCTGTTCATTGGTTATCCAGATACAGATGAATTAGCATCTTAGAATAACAAATAACACATAAAAGACAAACCCAACATCCAATTGGGCTTTTCTCCAGCGCGACCAGCACGTCTTTCGTTGGATTGGCATGTCTAATAATGCTGTTATTAGAAAATGTGCGTGCATGGGTATAACAGATCAGTCAACAATGTCGAGCTAAAAATGAAGAAGATGAGGCTTCAATATATTTTCGTGGTTTGATGCAGTGGACAGCATAATCTGTTTAATCACTACCCACAGTAATGTGGCCGGTTAGCCCATCCAAAGCAAGGGGACGTTGTGACTAGTTGTGTTCAGCAGGACTATAGGATCAAGTATATATGCAATTATCTTTTACGTTGTTCGTTATTTGTTTAGTCTATCTGTCTGTAATCTATGTGGTTAGCGTGCGGCATGGCCATGTTTTTAGTCTAGGAAAAGTATCCAAAATCCCGCCTGTATCTAACCCATCGTGTAGGTTTAGCTGGTACATTACTTCCCGAGGTACAGCGAAAATGTCCCGTGTAACTGTTTTGGTTAATTCAGAAATATATAGACTATAGAGAGTTGCTCTCCTCAATTGTGCCTGGGTGGGAGCGAACCAAGACTGCAGTGTGTACGCAAACCAGAGGGGGGAGAAGGAGGGGGTTCGCACTCAAGGACGGAGCGAGGACGGAGCGGAGCACCGGTTCCTAATGAGAATATGCCCTTACGGAGCCACCCTGTGGAATGGGCTAGAGGATGAACTCAAATATTGTGAAAACATAAATCAATTCAAATCTAGACAAAAAAAAATCTATTTTCGATAGGTACAGAAGGGAAAAAGAGCTTTAATTGCATATTAATACAAAAAATACGTATGATACTGTATTGTACGTTATATCATATTACATTATATAATCATATTATAATTAATTTGTATATTATATTGAACTATATTTACAGTATATACTATTATATTATGGTACTATATTATATTGTATATATCATGTACTATATATCTCATATCACATTATATATGTGTTGTATACACTATTATGTACTATATACTATTATATACTGCAGATATACTATACTGTAATGTGTACTATATGTGTGTACTGTAATATGTACTATATGTATGTACTATATGTATGTAAATGAAAAACGAAAAAAAATAACTAAACCTAAGTCTTCAGGGGTAGGGCCCGACAAGCCTAGTGCTTCTCCCTAGCCCTTTTCGGACAATTGAACAATGCTGCAATAGCAGCTGGTAAAACGTTGGCGATTTATGGAATGACCGTTGTTATGTGTCCAAAGCCCGAAATAAAAAATAACTGAACATAACTGAACTGAACTGAGTATAATAACAATTTCATCAATGTAGTGCAATACTTAACAAAATTACTAAATTAAATCATAAAGTAGAAATCTAACATTGGGGAGCTGTTTGATACTCATCAATTGATGCCCATTATTAACTGCAAATGCTTCTAACCTGGGGAGTCTGCACGCATGTCGCCTCCAATGATGACCTTCTCCTTCTGGCTCAAAGTCTCAAGCTTCACCCCCTGTTCCGTCTTCCATTTGCTAATAACGGCAGGTTCCAAGTACATCCCGGCGTGTTTCCGAAACGCGCTGTACTTCATCGTCTCGACGCGGAACGCATTGGGAACCTAATATAAGAAAAGAATAAATGAATAACGCTTTGTTAATATGCATGTGTGAAACAAACAAAATGGAAACATAATGGATACATGACTTATGCAATCAAATACCTTCTCCATTTGGGTGAAAGATGACCCAGTGAAATACACAGCAGCAGAAAGTTGAAGGTTCCCTGCAGGGGTGCTTCCAATCAGTGGCTGACTCCTCCACTCTCTGCTAAACTGGCAATGGGGGCACCGCTGACTGACAGCCAAGAAGGTCCCTTGCGTCGTCTTCTGGACATCACATGCAGCACTGCACACCGGACACCTTTGGAATAGCTGGAGAAGACAGTCTTCGTATACGATGTATTTAGGTACATCGTATATGGGGGGTGAGGCTTGACTGCTCAAGGGATATGAGCGTAAGAAGAAGAAAAAGGGAAAAGAGAAACACAATGCCGTAAATAAATGGCGTCATCTACATCAGAACTGACACATCTATTCAGCTTTACTATTTACCGGCCATAACCATTAAACAGCTTTGGAGATTTCCCAAGAACTTACGATAGAATCGAGGACTCTGTCATCACTGAGTCAGGGTTGTACGTGGAGTCATGAGGCTCCGGGACCTCAAAAGAGCCTTCATCATCATCTTCATCCTCCTCCTCCAGCCGTGGTCTTTTACCGGGTTGAAAGGCCTTCAGGGGTGTTGCGGTGGAGGGTGAAGGTTCATTGGACCAGTAGCCTGGGGTTCCAACTCCAACAGCCACAGACTCCACTTTTGCCTGAACAGCTATTTAGAAAACATAGTTTAGTCAAAGAAGGCAGACTTTAGTTCAAACTGTACAGATAGCTATATATTCAAGATAGTTTATGGTCATGTGCAGTTAAACAGGCAGTTTGCCATACAATGAAAATCTTACTTTGCTAGTCCGCCCTTCACACAAAATCACACAATACATTTAACTATTTACATTTTATAGTTTATTTGATAGGGACAGCACATGTTAATGAACATCAAGCACAAAAATACAAAATGTAAACATGCCGGGTTGTAGCAGAAATGCTCATTTACACCCGTAGTCCCTAAGCAGGAGACAACAAAAATCTTTCAAATAATTAGCCACATTGGGTGCCGTTAACGTAGAACTACGTTTCTGTCGCCAGACGGTTGAGTGCCGGAAACGCAGAACTACGTTTTTCTCACAGTATTTCTTTTAATCGCTATTGCCATTCATAATTCAGCGGGGCACCTTGTGCATATTGTTCCGAGTGTGTCTGAGCTGGCAGACGGTCTTATACCGCCCTCTAACGCCTTCTGACATTATTGCACTCCATTAGAAACGGGGTAGTTTATTTTCTCTACCGAGCTGCGGTGTGGGGGCGGGTCCTAAACACTCCAGCAAAACACACGCTTGTAGGGATGGTTTGGACAACTGACCCCGCCCGCCCGTTCATGTGCAATGACCAACAACGTCGGAGACAAGATCGCTGTGGATAACTGGAATGGCGATCAGATAATCGGATTCTTTTTTTTGCATTACATCAGAGACCAGGTAAGGACTCTATATATAAAAGCTTACGTTGATCTGATATTTCTTTCTACCGTGATTGAAGCTATCTGTGTTTTATGTGTGTGGCTGTGTGCCGTTGGGTGCAGGGGGGGGGGGGGGGGGGGAGCGCCGCGCTCCAGGGCACATTTCATGTATTCACGAGGAAGGATGATGATGATAATCTAGCGTTGATTTCAGGAAGATTCGATAATCAGGCGAAAAATGACAACGTGTTTATTGAATTACACAAAAATGCTGTTTTCGTGTCTTTTTCCTGGAATTACTCAGAAGCACCCAAACTATATTCATATTCAAAACAGTATAAAACGGAAATGCACGGATGAAAAAATATTCCGTTTTTTGCACGTTGACTGGAAGCAACTCACTGACAATCGACGGCATTATTAGACCCATAGCTATAATATAAAAAATTGGTTTAGCTCTACAAACTACAACTACGTTTACATGGGGTTAATGGACGGCAAGGCCAGGTCACTTCCCGGAAGGGGCGTGGCACTCAATGTGTTAAGGTAAAAGCATTGTGACAATCAATGATAAAAACAAGAAACAAGTTACATAAACTAAATCAGATAAAAAATTATCACAGTTCTGGTTTGCCTTAAGATGCAGTTTAAGATGGGTCTTGAACATGGGGTATGTATGGCACTCTCTAATCACAAGGCTATTCCAGTAGTTACCACCTTTTACAGAGAACACAGTTTTTGCAAAGGTAGTATACCGAAAAGGCACCTCACAGTCCCCTCTACTGATGGCCCTGGTGGTAATGCCAGTGTCTGCTTTATGTTGGATTAACTCATTCAATGGGGGAGGGGCAAGTCCATGCAGAACCTTATACATGAAGCAAGTACATTTGAAAACTTGGAAATTCTCTAAACTTAGCATGTTATGTTTTTCTAAAACCTTACAGTGATGAAATGAAATTGGTTTCCTATCAAATACGTTTACGGCTTTTTTTGTAGAGTAATTCTATTGGTGTAGGAGTAGTGACATATGATAGAGACCAGTTGATGAAACAGTACTCGATGTGTGAGAAAATCATTGAATGCAGAAACATCCTTGCAGCATTAACTGGCAGGCAAGGCCTGATCTGCCTGAAGTTTTCTATGTTAAACTTGACTGTTTAGTGGTCGGATGGCGTAGCGGAGATTGCACTCATCACCAATGCAAGAGGCTGCGGTCTCGACTCCCGGAGTCAGCATTGCCTGCGGCTTGGGCCGATCGTCATACTAACTTGTTTGGCTGAGTTAGCGGGAGAGAAGTCGAGGGTGGTAATCTGGCGTTGTGGACAGCGACGCCTACAGGTCAGGTCTGGGCGCCTGCTCAGCAAAAGGCAGGAAATTGTGAAGGCAGCTTGACCTCCCACGCGTTACGCTTCCCCAATGAGAGTCCTCGCTGCCAGGTGAAAAGAGAGCCACTGGCTGTCTCCACATGTGTCGGAGGAAGCATGTGGTAGACTTCAGGGTTCCCTTGCACCGACCAGTAGGAGGAACATGCGCACAACAACCAGGTAGGGGAGGGGGGAATTGGCATAACGACTAAATTGGGATGGGGAGATATTTTTTTTAAATCAGGCGGAGAAAAAGAGGACAAAAAAATAAAAATAAAAAACTCAACTGTTCACATGACTTTTGAAGGTCAATGTAGAGTCTAATGTGACCCCAAGATACTAATTTACAATGTCCAGCTCCGCCTCTCCCAGAAACACATTAGAGTGAGTGACCTCTACTGGTGACTTTGTGAACATCATACACACTGTTTTCTTGGTATTAGGGAGACCACCCCCATAGGGGAAAAAATTATAAAGGATGAAATCATTTGCAAACATCTTAATTGTTAAAATAGCCAAAAAAAGAAAAAAAAATTATTATAATATTTTTGGCCGCATAATTTTATTACCCAAAAAGGGGCATGGTCTACTCAAAATGGCCCCTTTTTGCATGTTACCGCAAGCAAAATTGTGCAAAAATGGATGATATATACGGTAGATATTTTCTCATGGTTTTTCTACATAAAAAAACGAACTTTTTGTTAGAGGATTTTTTTATATGCCCGATATAAAACCCGATCAGGGATTTATGACATTTTATGACCCCCTAGTCATAAAAAAAATCTATTTTTCGCATACATTTTTTTGTATAAAATGTTAAAAAAATCTGGATGAGTGATATATCAAAAAATCCTCTAACAGAAAGTTGTGGTATATGGATAGGAGGAAACGTGGCCAGTTTGGTGTGTGGAGGTACTAGAGAAATTGAGATTTTTAGTTTTATGTGTAATACAAACTCATAAAATCTCATTTTGAGAAAAACACCTTTAAAGTTTTGTATTGTCTGTAAATCAGGGTATGTATGACATATCAACAAACCATTTGGCACAAAGAAGCAGGATATAGATATGAATAAAGGTGGAAAGTTTTGTGTGTGTAGATGCTAGGGAAATGGTACATGTCTACCCTTTGGGAAAACGCCTTAAAAGTTCTGTATTGTAAAATGCCATAATTATTTTTTGAAACCGCTATTTACAAACACAACACCCAATCAAACCATTAGTAATAGACAACCTAAACACATGCCTGATAACTGAATAAGATAATAACATAATAATAATGATGTAGTAGTAGTAACAGTTTAGTAACAAACAACACAACCGATTACTGTACCCCCTAATAGGCAAACAAATATTTTATCACTATGAAACTTTCCCAGTTTGTTATGTACATATAAACTAAGAAAAAATTTATTGCAAGTTTTCGGAATTTTATGTTTATATATGCAAATGAGGCACTTCCCCATTCGACATGTGCACATTATGGATGCAATCATGCAAAATGAAGCAAAATAAGAAACTAAATGTGTTTTTTGTCACTAGTTTGAAAGAAGACATGTAAAGGGGCAACATTATACAAAAATCTCAAAATTGCCCCAAAATCAGGAAAATGGTATTTTAGGTGGGTGGTCTCCCCTTAACACTTTCAGTGCCGGGCCGTGTTTTCCTTTTTACCCCGTTGAATGCCACCATCCACGGCCAATGTTAACGTTAATATCGCCTAATCTATGTTTTAAATTATGGCTATGTGTCTAATCTGCCCGTCGCTTATCAAAGACTCATTTTCCAGTCAACATTGGCAAGGCAGATTGTATTTTTATCGCTTCATTTCCGTTTGATAGCATTTTGAAAATCACCCGTTTTCCGGGGAAAAACAACCCATGCATATGATAATCACCTTTTACTGGAATATTCCAGAACGTTGTCATTTGTCGGCCTATTTATGAATAGTTTTCAAATAAACGCTAGATGATCGATAGTATATGTGTGCGCACGCACGCTCGTGCCGTGCGCTGATAATCGCTGCACTTATTTCCTCATGGCTTTTACAGTCAAAACAGCCATATCACATAAACGCTTATATATCAGTGAAAACGAGTCTGATTATCCTAACACTGATAACATAGATTCCTTACCTGAGGTCAGATGGTATCCAAATGGTTTATTCCAATTTCCGATCGTCATTCGAAAAAATCGATAAATGTATTGATCCATCATGTGTACAGTATAACACATGATCCGCGCGGCTCAGAGGCTCCAGAATGAACTCTGGTAGACCCCGGCTGCATCAGTGAGAAGTAAAATGTGGAGTCAGAAATCCGTTCTCCCATTCACTTTCATTGAGTCCATTCCAAAAGGGTGATTTACCATCTGGGAGACGATAGGGGGCGCTTTTTTCACATCTGAGCGCCGGCAGTCCCTGGATCTCCAACAGTAGGCTCGCATGATGCAATATGATTTCAGATCGCTAATAAAAAAAATTAAAAAAATACCCAAGAATACTCTGGGCGTGGCATTCAACGGTCGGGTCGTAAACCTGAGAAAAGCCGTGAGTGGCACTCAAAGTGTTAAGTGAAAGACATGATTTCGTTAGCCAGTCTTGAACATGGGTCATTGCAGATGTCAGAGTTGCAGAGGCATCTTGTATTGATTTTGCAGATGTAAAAATTACACAGTTATCAGCATACATTTGGACATTGGTGTTTTGGCATGCATCAGGTAGGTCATTGATAAATAATGAGAACATTATTGGCCCAAGACTTGAACCCTGTGGAAGGCCTGTATAACAGTCAAGGTAGGGAGGTTTGACACCATCAACACAAACACATTGCTTTCTACTGGATATATATGATTTCATCCACAAGAGAGCTCTTTCAGAGAAATTAAGATGGCTAAGTTTGGACAATAGAACCTGGTGGTTGACAGTATCAAATGCCGGCTTCAAATCAACGAAGACGGCACCAAAACAGAAATGTGTGTCCAGTGAGTATTTAACTTTTTCTAAGAACATACAGTTTGCTAATTCAGTTGAATGATGGGCGTGGAACCTGAATTACATGGGGTGCAAGAGGGTACAGCTTTTATTTAGATGTTCATTCAATAGCTTTACTACCCACTTCTCAGCTACTTTAAATATGACCGGGAGAATACTGATTGGCCGGTAGTTAGCAATGTCATTTTTTAGTCTATGGGTTTAAAAAAAAAATTGGTATCAAGCCCACGGGCATCTTTAGCTTTGGAACTGTTGAGTGTACCAATTATATTAGTCACCTCCAACTCTGTTATTTCCTCTAAATAAAAAAATAGGCTGTGCATGATTAATAGTACTATGGATGGCATCAGATGGGGTAAAACACTGTTATCTCCTGGACAGAATCCAAAAAGAAAAAATGTAATTGGGTGGCTAGAGTCAGTGGGGTTTTCACTAATTCATTATTCATTTTTAGTTCTAATTCTTTGTTGCTATGTTTGTTTTGTCTACCAATTAGTTTATTAATATGTTGCCAAATTATCTTACCATTCCCTTTAGCATCTTTGATCATGTCCATAAAATAATTCGCTTTGGCCATTCCATTCACATAGTATTTATTACTTTATTCCTCATTTAAGTCTGTTTAAGTCTGTCAGCCAGGCCAGAATTCAGAAATGTTTTGAGCAGAAGGTCTCTTTCTTTCATCTGTCTCCTACATTCATCATTCAACTTTAGAGAACTTTACTCCAGTCCTGCTCTTTAAGAGCTGCCACAAGATGGTGCTGTTGACTCTTTGAAACTGTGTTCTGATACACAGTAGGTCTAGATTTGAATGAATTGGATAATCGTTGTTTTGTTAGCTTTCTTGAAAAGAAAAATTGCATTATGATCCGATAGACCGGTCAAAAAATTATAGGCCTTAGTTATTATTTCTGGTCGATTGGTAAACAATAGATCTATTCTAGTTTTTGAAGTAGGAGTTATCCTAGTAGGCTTTTCTATAAGTCGAGTAAAACCCAAGTAATCAGTAATCTATTTAAGATTTTTCCTTTCCTTATTTACATCCCAGTTAATGTTAATAAGGTTAATAAGTCTAGGCAGTGATGGTATTATTTCTGGGACATGCATTGACCATATTTATACAAATGTTTCTGAACAATGCTCTAAGGCTGTCTCTGTCCCTGTAGGTTTCAGTGACCTGACCACAATATAATAGCGGTCACTAGAAAGATAAAGGTTCCAAAACTTAAAAGCTAAATTATCATTTTAACATGATCCTATAAAAGATTTAATTAAGATTCATTTATTGATGAAATATCCAGTATAGATTGGAACATGGTGTGTAGTGAGGATGACCCTGAAGCTGCCCTGGATTTATTTATGTCTAGATATATGAGTGTTGTAAACAAGTATGCTCCTTTAAAAAAATTCATGGTCAAAAATAAATCTGCCCCATGGCTTGACAGCAGTCTCAGGACCCTAATGAAAGAGAGAGACATGGCCAAAAAAGCCTCAGTTAGTTCTGGTTCAATTGATGACAGGCATAAATACTGTGCTTTACGCAATCAGGTGACAAAACTAAACAAGGTAAAAAAAGGGACTATTTTAAACAAAGGTTATATGCGAGAAATGATAGCAAACAAATATGGAATGTTTTTAATGAAATGATGGGTCGAAAGACAACTGTGTGCACACCCTTAGTGGAATCAAATGGATTTGTTCTCACTAAACCAGGTGAGATTGCAAATAATTTTAATGATTATTATGTGGGTAAAGTATCTAATCTAAGGCAGGCTATGAATATTTCAAACAACCTTAAAACAAATGACTGTATTAAGTATATTATAATGAAAGACAAAATGGGTGAATTGGAATTTCATCAGGCTGAAGTCAGTGAGGTGGAGCGGTTACTCCGCTCTCTTCCTGATAGTAAGTTAGCAGGCCTAGATAACCTGGATAGTAAAGTGCTGAGAATGACTGCTGGTATCATAGCATCTCCTATATGTCATATTATGAATAGATGTTTGGATGTGGGCCTATGTCCAAAGATGTGGAAGGAGGCTACGGTTTTTCCTTTACCTAAGGATACCAAAGCTGCTTTTAATGAGGGAAATTCTAGACCTATAAGTATTTTACCTGTCTTGAGCAAAATCATGGAAAAGTTGGTGCATTTTCAAATTCAAGAGTATTTTGTTTCAAACAAGCTTGCAACAGATTCTCAACATGGTCACTCACTTCTACTGCTTTGATACAGATGACTGATGACTGGCTTAAAGCTATAGATAACTCTATGCTGGTGGGAGCTGTGCTGTTAGATTTTAGTGCTGCATTTGATGTGCTGGACCATTCTCTACTGGTTGAGAAACTTAAATGTTATGGTTTCTAGGGATGTTCGATGTTGGCTTTTTTTTAACCGATATAGTCCAACTCTTAATTTCCGATACCGATATCAACCGATACCGATATATGCGGGGTTTCCCCCCCTAAAAACACAACATTATGCATACTTTTCACAATAAATAAAATAACAATTTGTTCTTACTTGCTCGCCTGGGTAAATAAAGGTTAAATAAATGTAAAAAAAGAAGGGGAAACAATTATAATTTCCGATATTACATTTTAATGCCAATATCGGCTGATAATATCGGTAGGCAGATAATATCGGACATCCCTAGTTTTAACTCTTCTGCTTTAAAGTGGCTACTAGATCAGGGGTTCCGAAAGTGGGGGTCGCGAGCCGCCGCGCGGGGGGGGGGGGGTCGCCAGATGATTAAAAAAATAAATAAAAAATCCCCCCAAAAAAACACATATATTTTTTAATGCAGTCAGGTCACTGAACTTAGAAGCAGGCCAGGCCAGTGTTTCTAGTTGCAGAAGCGCAATAGTTAGATAACCTAGATGGGGAACAACCAGGATATCACTGCAACTCACACAAGTTGGAGAACTATCTCTCTCTCTCTCTTGCTCTCACACACCCCCTTCCTGCACCCAACGGTAAACAGCCACACACAGCACACACAGATAGCTTCAATCACGGGACAAAGAAATATCAGATCAACGCAAGATTGGATATATAGAGTAGGGATGCACCGATCCGATATTGGTATCGGCCGCCGATATCAGTAAAATAGCTGAATCGGTATTGGTAAATATATATATATATATATATATATATATATATATATATATATATATATCGGATTTATATATTTATATAATAAATAAATAAATAAAATAAGAAATAACCATTCAGTACATTTATATCTATGTGTTAATTTGTTACATTTAGTTTCACTAAGTTAGGAAAGTAATGTTTTAAGTCAAGCCTGATGTTGCCTTGTTGCACAAAAGAATGATCCCAGTCTCTTCCACACAGTGACAGTGAGGCATACAGTTTATTAATTGAATGAATGTTTGAAAGTTTATTTTCTGTCTTTGTTTACAACAAATCAAAAACACACTTGTGATCCTTTACAATTCTTAAAAACAAAATATATTTTAATATAAAAAAATACATCTTTTATTTTTTGTAAATTTTGGGAGATTTTTTTTTGAAAATGGGTATCTGATCGGTATCGGTATTGGCCAATACCCAGGTATCGGGACTGAAAAAGTCAGATCGGTGCATCCCTAATCACAGCACTAACTGGAATACATAAATTGCTAATTGATCAGACATTTTACAAACCTCGACTTTTGACATGATTCCGAAGAGTTTCCTTCGAGAGCTGGGTGCCAACAGATCTCCTCTTTGTGGGGTCAGTCTGGCAACCGATGTCCCGGGAAGGTGGGTGCTGCAAAGGCCTGCTGCCCTGAAAACAAATTGTAATCTGTCAGGGGATGCAGCAAATACTTTGCCATCTTCATTTTCATTGTAAAATCAAAGTGAAGTCTACAGAAGAAACTTAGATAATTAACGTTACCTAGTTTGTTTGTTTATTTACACATATAAAAACAATTACATATATAATACAATACAATCCACAAAGTGATGTGTAGGAGGATTACCTAAAAACCCTCTGCATGTGGCATTCACCAGGAAGCAAAATTACATTGATATTACATCAACATAAAATATAACCCCCCCCCCCCCCCAAACACACACAAGGAACATTCACTCACAAACACACAAGCAGGTCTACAGATAGACACCGAAGCAGGCACCCATGCCATATGATTTTGGGTATAGAGAAAACAAATGACAAAAATAATGTTTTTTTTTAGCAAAAACACAGCTCTCTCACTCCGTCTAACACACACAGGGCTAGATCCACAAAGAATGGATTGCACGGAGCAAGTTGCACCCTTACTTAAAATTCATTATGAATTGAAAATGGGGGACCCTGATGTAAACAAGACAACCGTCTTTCTCTGGTCTGCATCCCCTTAACCCTTTCAGTGCCACGGACGACATATCTCGTTTTATCATCCCCCCCACGACGACAAATATCGTTTTATTTTTTTTATTAGTGATCTGAATTCTATTATGTCATCAACAGAGTCTCCCGTTGGTACACCAGCCCCTACAGGAGCTCAGATTGGAAAAAAGCACCCCCTATCGTCTATCCCTGTGTAACTGCAGGTCAGTCGCTTAGGGGATCTGTAGATATGTAGGGGTGGAGCCAACTCGCTCCTTGTGCTGGCGAGCAGTCTGCTCAAGAGGGATCTGATCGCGGGACGGAAATCGGCCTGGAATATATATTTACAGCAGCCAATAATCAATCAATAAGCGTGATCGATATTTGGAATGGCGATCAGGAATTGGAATAATCTTTTTGGAGAACATCTGATCTAAGGTAAGGAGTCTATGTTACCAGTCTTGGGGTAATCGGATCTGTATTCGCTGATATAACAGCGTGTCCCCTATGTGTGATGTGGCTGTTTGGCTGTGATGGCTGTGATCGCTGATGAGGAAATAAGAGAATCGATTTTTCAGCTTGCGTCTATAGCGTGCATACGTACACATATACTATCGATAATCTAGCGTTTATTTGAAAATGATTCATAAATAGGTCGAAAAATGACAACGTTTTTGTGTATTCTAGAATATTCAAGTAAATGTCTTTTATCATGGAATCTTTATATTTTCCTTGAAAACGAGGGCTTTTCAAAATGCTATCAAACGAAAATGAACCGATAAAAAAACAATCCGTTTCGACAATGTTGACTGCAAACGAGTCATTGATAAGCGACGGGCAGATTAGACACATAATTTAAAACATAGATTCGGCGTTTTTAACGCTAACATTGAAGTGGATGGTGGCATTCAACAGGGTAAATCAACGTTAATCAAAGGCACTGAAAGTGTGGGTATTGTACCCATTCTGCAATCTGTTAATAAAATGTTCAATCAATCAATCAATCTGCACGGTGATTGATTGAATGAACATTTTATTAACATATTGCAGAATGGGTACAATACAGTACGGCTCAATACACACAATTGTTAAGGGGATGCAGACCAGACAAAGACTTTCGTCTTGTTTACATCAGGGTCCCCCATTTTCAATTCATAATGAATTTTAAGTAAGGGTGCAACTTGCTCCGTGCAATCCATTCTTTGTGGATCTAGCCCACAGCGTTTGTACCAACGTTAGATTTTCTTGGTGCAATAAACAGAGCTAAGATAACGTTAGCTAAGCTAGCAACAATTAGTTAGTTAGTTGACTAATTACGACATATGTACTTACTGATTCGATATTTTCTGTCGGGTCCTGAAGACTTGGTACAGCTCCTTTCTTTAGAAACAGCCTAGAAATCACCCTAGCATCATAAAGTGCTTGATTCTCAACGTCATCGTTGCAAAAATGTGCGGTACACACCCGAGTATGAGACGTTGGGACAGCAGCAGGGTCTCCAAAAACGAACTTGGCCCATTGCAGGCGAAGCACGACATCATTAGGAAAAGTGTGCAAAGACTTATTAGCAGCTTGGCAGCCAGGAACAGCACATTTCTTGCTCATTTTGCTCCATGTTTTTTGTTTCTTGTTTGATATTAGCTTCTTTAAACCTGACTGAGGTTCCCCACTCTCCTTCCAATCATCACTGTCATCAGTCTCAGAACAGTCTGAAGAGAGAAGCTGGCCATCTCTAGTTGGTTCTAAATCACCATCTGGATCTAAGCTACTGGCTGGTTCTGATACTCCACAGTCCTCTCCATCAGGTTCTGTTTTCATCTGTCCAGTTGAGGTGCCGGGTAAAGAGTAAGCTTCTCTGTTTTTCTCCCTCTGGGTTTGAAGAGGCTGGAAGGACAGAGCGTTCTCTTGACCATCTTCACATTTCACTGGGTCTACTGTGATCTTGGAGAGATCAGCTTCTTCCAGCCCTTGATGTAGTTCCTCTTTAATCTGTAGGAGCTCTGGGTCCTGGGTTTGGCTGAGCAGTGAGGACAGAGTATTCTCACCATCATGTTCATATTTGACAGGGTGTAAGGTCATCTTGGAGCCATCAGCCTCCTCTAGATCTTGAAATAGTTCCTCCTGTTCCTCTTTCATCTGTAGGGACTCTGGGTCCTGGGTTTGGTTAAAACATGAGGACTGAGGTTTCTCTTCATCATCTTCACTCTTCACAGGGACAGGATTGTATGTCAACTTGATGATATCAGCCTCCTCCAGACCTTGAAGCTGCTCTCCCTCCTCCTGTTCCTCTTTCATCTGTAGGGGCTCTGGCTCCTCCTGGCTCAGACTGGGGCTCCTCTCCTGCTGCTCAGGGGGAACCTCCTCTTCACAGACAGAGAGCTGTGGGGGGCCTGCAGGGAGAAATAATAATAATATGAATAACAAACATTAAGATGCAGTAGTAGTGTTGTCAAAAATATCGATTTTTCGATACATATAGATTCTGAATATTTAAAAGTTTCAATACTAATTTCCCGCAATATCGATACTTTCTGCACTATCGATACCAGCTGGCTTTCTCGCCATCTTCTCTCCTACAGCAAGTTGCTGACACACACGCTGCTGCAGTGCACACATTGCCCCTCCCCCTTCCAGACCCGTCTCGTCAACAAATCCTCTCATTCGCTCCAAGTGCAAGTCCGGCAACTTGTCGTGACAGCTCCTCTTTCAACATCACTGAAGCATTAAACTAAATGTCCCAGTAAACTATTAACTTTCGTTTAATACACGAGGCGTTGTCTAACATTATCTAGCTGGCTAGCTACTGATAGCTCATACAGGGTATCTGCAGGTTTAGCCCAGTCAGATTTAAGGCTTTTTAATACTTTTTTAATGCCACTCAGAATGAAATTGAATACCAATTTCACAATAACAAAATGGCAAAAATCACACAACGACACCAATTAGTTTAAGTTTAGGGACACATTGGTCCAAAGATGTTTATTAAAACATAAAGGAGTAACTGGATTGGATGAAACAAAGGGGTGACAAACATAAATATCTCTCCGTCCCTCTCTCTCTCTCATGTCAGAAGTCACCTCACTGGCAGACTGCCGTCCCTCTCTCTCTCTCATGTCAGAAGTCACCTCACTGGCAGACTGCCGTCCCTCTCTCTCTCTCTCATGTCAGAAGTCACCTCACTGGCAGACTGCCGTCCCTCTCTCTCTCTCATGTCAGAAGTCACCTCACTGGCAGACTGCCGTCCCTCTCTCTCTCTCTCATGTCAGAAGTCACCTCACTGGCAGACTGCCGTCCCTCTCTCTCTCTCATGTCAGAAGTCACCTCACTGGCAGACTGCCGTCCCTCTCTCTCATGTCAGAAGTCACCTCACTGGCAGACTGCCGTCCCTCTCTCTCATGTCAGAAGTCACCTCACTGGCAGACTGCCGTCCCTCTCTCTCATGTCAGAAGTCACCTCACTGGCAGACTGCCGTCCCTCCCTTTCTATGTCTCTCTCTTCAGGGGTTTTGCTGCCACTTCCTCCATTAGAACAGATTCGATTAGATTCAAATGTATTGTCATTAAAAAGCACTTAGTAGTTGTACAGTACAACGAAAAGAAGTTTGGCCTTCAACCAGAGTGCAACTGTAACAGTAAAGTGCAAAAGTAATATACAATGTACAGGTGATTAAACTGGGTATATAGCATATATTCATTAGTACTACTATTGAGTAATAGTGCTAATCAGATGTAAGTACAGAGCTGTATTAGAGTAGTATTAATTAATGTGTAGTGATACAGGTATAAAGACACTAAGACACCCACCCACCCTCTCCTAATGGACAGTCTCCTCCCCACCTTATGTATATATTTTCTCCCACCCACCCACCCACCCCCTCCTAATGTACAGTCTCCTCCCCATCATATGTATATATTTTCTGTTAGGATCTCTGGGTAACAGTACTGTATATTTGCATATCGTATATGTCACAAATGTAACAGTACTATATATACCTGTATGCCATGATGTCACGTACAGTATGTTCAGTTGTGTATGTCATAAATGTCACTATGAATTGAAAATGGGGGACCCTGATGTAAACAAGACAAAAGTCTTTCTCTGGTCTGCATCCTATTAACAATTGTGTATTGAGCCGTACTGTATTGTACCCATTCTGCAATCTGTTAATAAAGTTTTCATTCATTCAAGTCGTACTAGCCAGCAGCGTAACTAAGAGTAAGTAAGATATATGTACAGATATAGTATTAATAGGTTGAATGAATGAATGAATGAAAACTTTATTTAACAGATTTCAGAATGGGTACAATACAGTACGGCTCAATCACACAATTGTTAAGGGGATGCAGACCAGAGAAAGACGTTTGTCTTGTTTACATCAGGGTCCCCCATTTTCAATTCATAGTGACATTTATAACATACATGACAGGTTGCCGGTAGTCCTACCTGAGATGGCGCAGCTGAGGTGGAGGCTGCAGGGGCCGAAAATAAATGCGAAATACTAGTTTGCAGGCGGGTTTTGTTAATAGAGGTATGCTTAGAGCTCAGCATGTGCGACTCGACTGCTTTCACTCCCACCGTCCCCAGTTTAAAATCTTGTTTTACGTTAGCTATAGCCCCTTTCGTGACTGTGATGCACGCCAAAGCATATTGGCGTGCATCACAGTCACAAAAGGGGCTACGTTAGCTATAGACTCCGTTGCTGAAATAGTTCCATGATGCAAACACTGGGTTGTCGAGCCAGTTCTCGTAAAATTTGCACTTTCCCATAACTAAACGCAACGTTAGTGCTTGCTAACGTTAGCTATAGACTCCGTTGCTGAAATAGTTCCCGACAAACATACCTGTTGGTTCCGCCCCATTCCGGTCTGCATAAATAAAAAGTCCAACTTTATCTCCCATTAACCGTTTTTCCCCAGATTTCATAATGAAACATAAGATGACATGGCATTTTATCTTTTCTGTCTATGGCATTTTTTAAGACCTCTGAAAGATGGATTTAAGACATTTTAAGACAAATTAAGGCCTTAATAGTTGATAAACTAATTTAAGACTTTAAGATCCGCGGATACCCCGAGTGTAACTTTGGTTCAAAATCATCAGATGGATTTTATTTATATTTTTCTTACAAAATTATAGCGTAACATGAATTGATGTTGTGAGCTCCCCTCCATCCAGGATATATACAACATAATATATAATGGGTTAACCCTAACATCTGAGAGTGTTCCCTCCCTCCAGGATATATACAACATAATATATAATGGGTTAACCCTAACATCTGTGGTTGTTCCCTCCCTCCAGGATATATACAACATAATATATAATGGGTTAACCCTAACATCTGTGGTTGTTCCCTCCATCCAGGATATATACAACATAATATATAATGGGTTAACCCTAACATCTGTGGTTGTTCCCTCCCTCCAGGATATATACAACATAATATATAATGGGTTAACCCTAACATCTGTGGTTGTTCCCTCCCTCCAGGATATATACAACATAATATATAATGGGTTAACCCTAACATCTGTGGTTGTCCCCTCCATCCAGGATATATACAACATAATATATAATGGGTTAACCCTAACATCTGTGGTTGTCCCCTCCATCCAGGATATATACAACATAATATATAATGGGTTAACCCTAACATCTGTGGTTGTCCCCTCCATCCAGGATATATACAACATAATATATAATGGGTTAACCCTAACATCTGTGGTTGTCCCCTCCATCCAGGATATATACAACATAATATATAATGGGTTAACCCTAACATCTGTGGTTGTTCCCTCCATCCAGGATATATACAACATAATATATAATGGGTTAACCCTAACATCTGTGGTTGTCCCCTCCATCCAGGATATATACTGTAGGAGCCATTTCATTTGATTTAATAGTTTTTGACACTTGTCGCCTCGAAAAATGGCACCATGGTCCTCTATTTTTTTTTTTTATATATTTTTTTTTTTGCACAAATCTCTCCAACATTCCAAACATCTCTTTCCACATCATCATATTCAATTTCCAGGATTTGCCTTTTTCTTTTTTGTAAGAACATACAAAACATGTAAAGGACTCATACAAATACATTAATAACTGACATGGAAAATAAAAAAAGACTTACGAAAAAAGAAACATACTATACTATACATTATGCGTATACATTCCTGATATATATACCTTGCATGTAGACCGAACTACCTTCGAGCAGGTATGTGCTGCATCCTCTATCGGGATGCCACCCTTCTCCATATTGCATGTGAGAGAAAGCGCCCCAGACATATGCAGTTGTGCATGATAACATGCATGCACGCATGTCTCCGACACATGTATGTGGGTACGTGTATCACGTAAGCATGTGTACATGCCTCATATGTGTGTGTGTGCATCTTCCTGGTATGTGACTGTACTCCTATCTCTTGTGTGTGTTTCGTATCCATGCGTGCCTCTGCCCCCTATGTGAGTGTATATCTCAGATGTGTATATATATGTGCGTCTCAGCTACGTATGTGTGTGTCTCCTACATACATGTGTATCCCCCTTATGTGTCAGTGAAAGCTTATATTTCAACTATGTGTATATGTAGGTATGTGTATGCCTATTTCCTATAAATGAGTGTGTGCATGTATGTGTGTCCCTGACGTGTATACCTTATCCTTGTGTATATGAGTGTGTGTAAACCTATTATGTACACATATGAATATGTGTATCCTAGATACTTGTATGCGGCTATACCTGCGCACATGTGAGTGTGATAGAGACAGTGACCGTTCCATAGACACACCATCCGGACATAAAATATATGTACATATATACACAATACATTATAAAGCACAAGTATCATCAGATCAGATCCCCTTTTTCATATTCATCCTTGATAATATTGTAATCCCATCTTAATCAATTGTCCCCAGACCGTTCAGTCAGGTGTAGAAAACTGTCCCATACCTCAGCGAAAATATCCTCTCTCCCTGCGACTCTATACGTCACCCTTTCATATGATGCTGTCCGGAACATTAGTTCCATCCATTCTTTAAAAGTAATATCAACAGGTGATTTCCAATGTCGTAATGCAATTCTACATCCTGATATCATGGCCATTCTATACCACATTACCATGGTCCTCTATTAATTATGGCCCAGCTGTGTGTAGAGAGACGCCAGACGAGAAACAGATTTTCAACCGCTCGCTTGCTACACACACACACACACAGCGCAGATTGATGAATGAATGAAAGACTGAAAGAAAGACTTTGTTTAGAATCAGTGTTTATTTGAAACCCTTTTGTTGCGCCTGTTTGTTTTTAAACCTTTTTAGTTCAAGTCTGGAGCCTGTTTTGTTTCGTTGTTTGCCCCGTTATTATTTGAAACTTTTACACAACTCCTTCCATAAAACTCAACCGGTTCGAACCCATCAGATACAACCATCAACAACATCAAACAGTGAGTAACAAGACAGCCCAAGTCAAGGTGGTGTGAGCACGTTAAAGACGTATTCTGGCTTAGATAGGCAAATTGAGCCTACATATACAACATAATATATAATGGGTTAACCCTAACATCTGTGGTTGTCCCCTCCATCCAGGATATATACAACATAATATATAATGGGTTAACCCTAACATCTGTGGTTGTTCCCTCCCTCCAGGATATATACAACATAATATATAATGGGTTAACCCTAACATCTGTGGTTGTTCCCTCCATCCAGGATATATACAACATAATATATAATGGGTTAACCCTAACATCTGTGGTTGTCCCCTCGCTCCAGGATATATACAACATAATATATAATGGGTTAACCCTAACATCTGTGGTTGTTCCCTCCCTCCAGGATATATACAACATAATATATAATGGGTTAACCCTAACATCTGTGGTTGTTCCCTCCCTCCAGGATATATACAACATAATATATAATGGGTTAACCCTAACATCTGTGGTTGTCCCCTCCATCCAGGATATATAAACGGACGGTGTGTCAGCAAAGCCAGCAGGATTATTAAGGACCCCAGGCATCCCAACCACAAACTGTTTCAGCTGTTGTCGTAAGGCCCGGACCAGCAGACTCAGGAACAGTTATTTTCCCCAGCGGTCATCTACCGGCCTGTGACTGAGGAAGAATCTGTGCTATTCTATCGCTGAGAGAAGGCTGTAGTTTACAGAGAAATATGACTTATTGCACACTATCATTAATAAGAAGGGACCCTGTGTTTTCATGTTCAAATACATGACCAGCAGCAGCAACATGCTTATTAAAGGCTAATCTCTTTCATCTCAGATATTAAACCATCAACCTCACACCAGAAATAATGACCATCTATGACTGGAATTGTTTCAATACTCTAGCTAGTGGCTGACTGTAGATCTGAAATAAAGGATCAACCACAAGGGGGAGCCAGTTTACCTGACATATTCTGCTCTTGTGTAGGAGAATGATGTTACTGCATCAAGTCATGGGCTTTTAACCCAATACTTCTGTTATAAACTAGAAGACTAAGAAAATAGTAATTGGTGTGACCAATGTGAAAATAGTTACCACAAGCAGGGATCACTCAAAGACATTTTATAGGTACCTTTCTGATTAAATATTCTGCCACAAACTGGACATCTAAATTGTCTACAATATGACTTCTTGTGCATTTTCACATTCCCTTCATCTCTGAACCCGTTCCAACTAATTAAACAACTACAGAGTTTCTCTCCAGTATGACTCACCATGTGTCTTTTCAGAACCCCTTTATCTCTGAACCATTTCCACAAACTTAGACTTCAGGGTTTCTCTCCTGTATGAGTCATCATGTGTCTCTTCAAACTTCCTTTCTGTCTGAACCCTTTTCCACAAACTGAACAACTAAATGGTTTCTCTCCTGTATGAGTTCTCATGTGGATCTTCAAATCTGCTTTCTGACTGAACCCTTTTGCACAAACTGAACAACTAAATGGTTTCTCTCCCATATGATTTGTCATGTGGATCTTCAAATGTACTTTCTGAGTGAACCCTTTGCCACAAAATGAACAACTAAACGGTTTCTCTCCTGTATGAGTCATCATGTGTCTCTTCAAATCTCTTTTCGTTGGGAACCCTTTTCCACACACTGAACAACTAAATGGTTTCTCTCCTGTATGATTTGTCATGTGGATCGTTAATTGTCCTTTCTGTCTGAACCCTATTCCACACACTGAACAACTAAATGGTTTCTCTCCTGTATGATTTGTCATGTGGATCTTCAAATTTCCTTTCTGTCTGAACCCTTTTGCACAAACTGAACAACCAAATAGTTTCTGTCCTGTATGAGACAAACTTAATGTTGTTTGTTTCTTGTTTGATATTAGCATCTTTAAACCTGACTGAGGTTCCCCACTCTCCTTCCAATCATCACTGTCATCAGTCTCAGAACAGTCTGAAGAGAGAAGCTGGCCATCTCTAGTTGGTTCTAAATCACCAGCTGGATCTAAGTTACTGGCTGGTTCCGATACTCCACAGTCCTCTCCGTCAGGTTCTGTTTTCATCTGTCCAGTTGAGGTGCTGGGTAAAGAGTAAGCTTCTCTGTTTATCTCCCTCTGGGTTTGAAGAGGCTGGAAGGACAGAGCGTTCTCTTGACCATCTTCACATTTCACTGGGTCTACTGTGATCTTGGAGAGATCAGCTTCTTCCAGCCCTTGATGTAGTTCCTCTTTAATCTGTAGGAGCTCTGGGTCCTGGGTTTGGCTGAGCAGTGAGGACAGTGTATTCTCTCCATAATGTTCATATTTCACAGGGTGTAAGGTCATCTTGGAGCCATCAGCCTCCTCTAGATCTTGAAATAGTTCCTCCTGTTCCGCTTTAATCTGTATGGACTCTGGGTCCTGGGTTTGGTTAAACCATGAGGACTGAGGTTTCTCTTCATCATCTTCACTCTTCACAGGGACAGGATTGTATGTCAACTTGATGATATCAGCCTCCTCCAGACCTTGAAGCTGCTCTCCCTCCTGACTGCTCCAGAGTTCCTCCTGTTCCTCTTTCATCTGTAGGGGCTCTGGCTCCTCCTGGTCCAGACTGGGGCTCCTCTCCTGCTGCTCAGGGGGAACCTCCTCTTCACAGATAAACAGTTGTAAGGTAAGGGAGTCTAGAAAGAAGAAGAATTGAAATGTTATTTGTTGTAACCATTACTTTTGAAAGTAACAAACACTACACTCTTGCCAGGAAAGTAACATGTTGAACGAATAGGCCTATATAGGGATGCACAGATCATATACCCAATATCGCTATCAGGGTACTAGCTACATTTGATTGATCTGTATCGACTACAGTTGGTCAGATCTATTACCAAGTTGTCATGAAGCTTCCTCCTCCAGTAACATCAGAGGAGAAGGAAAAGGTTCCCAGCTTTCCTCCAGAATGGATCTGATTCCACTTGATGAGATATTGGCCAAAGGTTTGACATTTCTATTACATAAGGCTATAAAGTAAGACATGTACATGGGTATCTCATATTTTACAGTCTATGCTCATTATGTTTACAGTCTTGCTTGTTATGTTTACAGTCTATGCTTGTTAGGTCAAGAGTCTGGGTGTCGTCCTCGACAGCACCCTATCATTCCATTCCCACATCAATAACATCATCCGGTCCGCCTACTTCCACCTTCGCAAACATCAACCGCCTCCGCCCTTCACTCACTCCCAACAGCGCCGCAATCCTGGTCCACTCCCTCGTCACTTCCCGCTTAGATTACTGCAACTCCCTTCTCTTTGGTCTCCCCCACAAACTCCTCCATAAGCTCCAACTGGTCCAGAACGCTGCTGCCCGTATAATCACCAGAACCCGTCATCAGTCACATCACCCCCGTCCTACGCCAACTACACTGGCTTCCCATTAAACACCGCATAGACTACAAGATCCTCCTCCATACATTCAAGGCCATTCACAACCTCGCCCCTCCATACCTGTCCGACCTCCTTCACATCAACATTCCCACCCGGTCCCTCAGGTCTGCCTCCTCCATCAACCTGACCGTCCCCCCAGCCCGTCTGTCCACCATGGGGTCAAGAGCCTTCAGCTGCTCTGCCCCTCGCCTCTGGAACTCCCTCCCCCCTGACATCAGGAACATTGACTCCATCATTCCATTTAAAACCCACCTCAAAACCCACCTGTTTAGGCAGGCGTATGTCTGATTTTATTTTGTCTGATTTTATATTTTAAAAATTTTAATGGATTGTGATTGTGAATTTAACTGTTTTTAAATTGTTGTACGGCGACCTTGAGTGCCTTGAAAGGTGCCTTATAAATAGAATGCATTATTATTATTATTATTATTATTATTATTATTATTATTATTATTATTATTATTATTATTATTATTATTATTATTATTATTATTATGTTTACAGTCTATCCTAGCTCGCCAGCAATCTGAGCTGACCAGAGATTCTTCTTCTTCTTAACTTTTTAAGTTAATGTGGAATGTCCAGGGTTTCCCATTAACACTTTCTTCGCCAGGCTTATGTACATCATTATACCATCCTCTGTCAGCTCTATTTGTCTATGGAGAAGTTCCCCTTCTTTGCAGGGCTATAACTTTTTAAATTGTATTGCTAAATTGACATTACTATGGCCCATTCAACATCAAGTATCTATTGTTCAGGGTGTAGCAACGTTATACTTTTTCATTCACATATTCATACTAAAATACGGTCTAAAGCAGGGCTATTCAACTAAATTGTTCAGGGGGCCACATTGTCAGAAACCCAAGGGGCCAGGGGCCGGGCTGCCACGGCGCCTCCCCGTGCTATGAATATATGTACACTTGACACAACACGCAACCACATTTTCACAACTTTTATTTAACTACATTGCAAAAGTAGTATACTTTTCAAAAAAAGTGCTTCATTTATGTGCCACATCTGCAACATCTCCTGCAGAAAGTGCTTCATTTATGACTGTGCAACAACTGCAACATCTCCTCTTCAACATTTCAATATAAAAATAAAATAAAAAACAAACAAGTGCATGATGTGCATGAACATTCTAACATCAACACTTGAACAAAAAAACACATTTATAGTGCAGCTGAGCTTATGAAAAAGTGCTTCATGTCTGTGCAACAACAGCAAATCACAGCATCTTATTAGCACTTATTGTCCACTCTTAGCTCTCAAACATCAGGGGGGTGGGGGGCAGACAGGCCTAGCCTACATACACACATCTAATGAGAGCGATTGCACTTCTTTGACTGGGCAATGGCAGAGAAAGAGGGTTCATAGGAAGTGAGGGCTACCCGCAAACAGTGATGCAAATGCTCATTTGTCAAGGAGGCACGTTGCTTGTTTTAATGGCATTCATGTGAGAGAAACTGGATTCACAGGTGCATGTTGAGCCAAACATTGTTAGCACAGATATTGCCAGCGTTTTTATTTTGGGGAATGTCTTGACATGAATATTTTATCCAAAATGTTGTGGTGGATTCATTCTCAAGTGCCTGCTTCAGAGCAGATGATGCTTGCATGTCAATTATTTCAAGTTGCAGGAGACCTTCATCAATGTGAAGTGATGCAAGGAACTCTTGTCCTTTTGTGGAAATAGCAGCTACATTGGCAAATGGGTTGCTCACAAAATGCATCAATTCTCTGGACATGTCAAATTCATCAAATCGACTTGCAAAGTTTTCCCTCAATTTATCAATGAAATCTGTCATTAATTGAGTGACTTTTGGCTCAATTGTGCGTGTTAACGTTGACATGAAAAAAAAAAACTAAAAAAAAAAATATTATCATGTAATCTTTGGCGGGCCGGTCAGAATCATCCCGCGGGCCGGATCTGGCCCGCGGGCCGCCAGTTGAATAGCCCTGGTCTAAAGTATAAATATGTTTTTATCGTTTTCTGCAGCTTTTTGCAGAACATGATTTATAGCCCTAAATGCATTATATTGATGATTGTATACAGTTTGATAGCGATCGGCGCGAGATAAAAATTTTCAAATGGACGTGCTTCTAGAAGTTACTACTTATCATCTGATGTTGACCGGATGGGGGGGGGGGGGGTTGTTTATAATTCCATGGCCAACGTTAGATGATTCATCTAGTGTGTGTGATATGATCATTAGAGCAGTTTGTATCGAACACGGTAAAAAAAAACGCTGAAACTCACCGTAGCTTCCTCGTAGCGTTGGGCGATGAGCGTGGAGCAAAAATATTCCTATTATCTCAAGTCTCCGGGGGAGAAATATGATTGCGATCACAGATTTTTGAAATATTGATCTCAATGACGTGTTACGGCGTCATTGGCAGAATTAGCATGGCGGGGAATGACGAGTTTAGGCGTCTCTGGCGATTAAAGTGTTAATGACATAGACTAATTAGTCCCACCACAGTTGTATAATGAACAAACAAACAAAAAGTAATAAAATAAAATAAATATATATTTTTTTTTTACTATTTTTTTTTTAATATAAATTTTGCCAATAGGGATGTATCAGTAGTATTGGAAGTGGTAGTAGTGGTAATAATAATCCACTATCTTTTTTTATTTTCTAAAAAATAAACCAGTTCAACACAGGTAACCACTTTTGCTTAATTTCTTTGATGGCTCAAATGTATGCTCTAGTCCAGTGGTTCCCAAACCTCTCCTCGAGACACCCCAGCCGTTTCATGTATTTGTTCAATTCCACCACCAGCACACCTTGATTCAACTAATAAAGGGCTTGTTAACTCTTTCAGTGCCACTCACGAGATTTCTCGTGTTTTTTTATAGGTGGTTGCTAGCCACTCACGAGATTTCTCGGAATTTTTTTTTTTATTTTTTTTTTGCGATCTGAAAAATTATTGCATCACCCGAGCCTACCCGAGTATTGCCGAGCTGCGCCGGAGATCACTGTGGAAAAAAGCGCCCCCTGTCGTCTCCCAGATGACATAAGTGATTTTGGAATGGACTCAATGAAAATGAATGGGGAAAAAAATCCGGTACTCCACATTTTCCAGTTCACTGATCCAGCCGGGGTTACTAGAGTTCATTCTGGAGCCTCAGATCTCCGCGGATCATGGAGAACCACTGTGTCGCGTTGGATCCATACACGTATCGATTTTTTCGAATGGTGATCAGGAATTGGAATATACCAGTTGGATACCATCTGATGTCAGGTAAGGACTCTATGTTATCAGTGGTAGGATAATCAGAGTAATTTTGATGAAGTTATAAGCTGTTTTGTGAAATCTCTTCTTTCGTTTTCACTGTAAAAGTCCGAGAGGAAATCAACAAGGCGATTGTCCGCGCGCGGCCGTAATGTGCGTCCGTGCACGTATAATATTGATCATCTAGCGTTTATTTGAAAACGATTCATAAAAAGGCCGACGAATATCAACGTTGTGGAATATTCCACTAAAAGACGATTTTCATAGAATGCTCCAGAATGAGTTGTTTTTTATATCAAAACGGGGGCTTTTCTAACTGCTCTGAAACGGCAACGACGCGATAAAAAAACAATCTGCCTTCACAGCACTGTCTGGAACATAGTCTTTGATAATGCGATGGGCAGATTAGACACATAGCCATAATTTAAAACATAGATTAGGCGATATTAACGTTAACATTGGCGCGGATGGTGGCATTCAAGCGGTAAAATGGAAAACCAGGCATGGCATTTAAAGAGTTAAGTTGAATCAGGTGTGCTGGCGGTGGAATTTAACAAATACATTGAACGGCTGGGGTGCTTCGAGGAGAGGATTGGGAAGCACTAGTCTAGTCGATTGTGTTTTGAGCACAAAGTTCATCATAGATGTAGCCTCTTTATTTTGCTCTCAAAGTGCACCAGATTGATGCATTTAACTTTAAAATGTACCAAACATATATATATCCGGGGGAGCATGCCCCCGGACCCCCCTAGAGGGACAGAGGTTCACCCCCCATAGTCTCTGAAAATCCTGTGGGAAACACAAGTCTGTTTTCATCTCTGGTCCCATTCCCACACTGGCCTGTTGAGTAGAATCCTCAGTCTTCACACCTGGCTCCAGTGCTCAGAACATAGCGTTCATTGACAATTTTTATCTGTTTTGGGAATGTTCCTCGTTTTTTAGAACTGACAGAGTCCATCCAAATAGACTGGGTAGTGTGAGACTTTGGCTATTTTTGCTAACACAAGGCAATTCTATTTGTGCTCACACAGGGAATGTCATCAAATTCCTATGGACTCACAACAGCCACCTGTTGTGGCAGGAGATGAGAGTCTGTGTTCTAAAACGAAGAACTGTTGAAATTCTAGACCCTCTTTTAAGTCTGCTATTCCAAAAAAAAAAAAGCCTGTCCTTGTTTGGTCTGATACTATTTTCTGAAAGGCCATTTCATTGGCTTAGTAGTGACGATAAGACGCTTGTTTTCTCTGTTCTGGGCAGAATGTCTTGGCGTCTCCATGCTACTGTATATTCTGCCCGGTTCAATGCATCATTTTCCCATTGCAACGTATTATTTTCCTGTTTGTTGTTCACTTTTGAATAAACCTCTGAAAGATGAATTCTACCTTTTATTATTGAAGATTATCAGATAAACGCAACAGCAGCCGTATGCTAGTGGCTAACTTACAGCACGCTGTCCAGTCACCTGATTGACTGTTATTATATTAATTACAGAACCAACATATCTTTAATTTTTCATTGCCATCATGTATATTTCCTAGTATCTGGAAAATAGCTCATGTTGTTCCATTACATAAAGGTGGAGATAGAAGTAATCTTAATAGCTATCGAGTCGACCAATATCCAAGCTCGTCTTGCAAAGATATGTTTCTCTCAGATCACTCTATATTAAGCCCACATCAATGAGTTTAGAGCAACAGCCACTACTCTAGTTGTAAATGGTATAGTATCTGACCTTGACAGAAGTAAACACTGTGCTGCCTTTTTCATTTGACACAGTTCATCACTCTTATATTGCAAAGGTTAATGAATGTTGGCTTTGACACATCTGCTTACAAATGGTTTCAGAGCTATTTATCCAAAAGGCATACTTTTACTAGTTTAGTTTCAAGTGTTGTTTTATTTGTTACATATAAAGTACATGTACAGTACATTACAGTAAAATGCTTGCTTCTGTATGAGCCCCCTGATAATATGCTTCAGTCAAAAAGTAAAAAGAATAGGATCCAAACACTATACAAAATATACAATATACAAACAGTACAACATAAAGTACAAAAATGCTAACTTTTTAAAATGCAAAATGCACGAATGAGGTATGAAAATGCAAATCTTTTTGTAATAAATAGATAAACATATGGTGAGTGTTTGTTTGGACCCCAGGAAGAGTAGTCTCACCTTGGTGTAGACCAGTGGTTCCCAAACTGTGGTGCGCGCACCCCTTGTGGTGCGCGAGCGCCCTCTAGGTGGTGCATGACATGAAAAGGCTAATGGTGGTAAAAAAAAGAAAATTATTTTATTTTTTTTACAATAAAATTTCATAAAAATCGTCAAACCTTTAGTATTATGGATATTAAACATGCTGGCAGAGTACATGCATCCATGTTGTCGTGAACATTTTAATTAAATAAAGAAATTCCCTATCCATAGTTGCCGTAGGAAGAGATCAAATAAAAAATTAAATCTGTGCACGGAGACCAGCAACAATTTTTCCTAACAGAAACCCATTGGGGGGTGAGTCAGCTAGGTCGGGAGGTGACAGGGGGTGCACGGCCAAAAAAGTTTGGGAACCGCTGGTGTAGACTAATGTGGATCCACAATAAAACAATACAAAAAAAGTGAGTGTGTGCAATGAATGTAGATGGATGGATTAGTGTTGCATAGAGTCATTGAGCGTCCTGATGGCCAGGGCCCAGGAGTTCAAAACTTGTAATCCCTATCTGATTGGATCAGATTTGTATTCATTCATTTTAACTCATTATGAATTGAAAATGGGGGACCCTGATGTAAACAAGACGAAAGTCTTTCTCTGGTCTGCATATTGTGGATTCCTTCCCAGCCCTTCCCAGAGACAGGACTTCTCTCCTCTCCCCAGGCTCCTCAAGGCCGTTCCTACCGCCGCCTCTACTGCTCCATGAAGCCCGAGGCTGCTATGCTCTGTGTTTCGTACCGGTTGCCGGACTATACTCAAATCAACTCGAAATGGATCTAATCAGTGGATTGCATACTTTCGTCAAGAAGCAGAATAAGGCTAACCCTCTCTGCCTCTTGGGACATCAAAATCGGGCTATCAACTTGAAGACGTGGTCATTTTTGGATTATCGATGCTTTTGGACTGCAATAAGAAGATTTTGGATCGGTTTACCGCGCACAGGACCTACCAAAATGAACTGATTAAGACACTTGGACACTTGGACTAATGCATTCAGTCATTTGGACGGAGTTGTTAAAACTCACTCCACTCAAATCAATAGAGTTATATTTCACTCTACTCAAATCAAATTTAAAGTGACGTGGCTGGGAGAAATTGTTGCCAGTCAGTTCAGCCAAAACAAATTCCTGGACCAAGGTCGAACCAGGGAGCTGCTGGAGTCGAAGGCCCTCTGGGAGATAAGAGTGGCAAGTGCCCCCCCCCACCTCCAATCCCTATACCCAATCCCCCCTCCCGCGTGTACGCCTGGCGCCTATGACGGCAGCCAACTAGTACGCGGGCTGGAGGGGGGAGCCTAAGACTGTCTCATCACCAAAGTCCTATCCCCCTGTCCCTGCCCCTCCCGTTGCTGGACAATCTTTCCTCCCTCCCTCCCGCCTGGCGCAACGACACCCCGGTGTTGCTGCAGCCGACAATCGCATACGGTGTCTCAGGCATTCTGAAGTCGACGTGTCAACAAATGTACATGCCCGTTTGAATTTATGTTGTGCCGTTGTTACTGTAAACATTTTATGATTGTGATATGATGTTGTTAATGAGACGATGAGCTATATGTGTATGTCACTGGAATTTCCCCAAGGGGATCAATAAAGTATCTATCTATCTATCTATCTATCTATCTATCTATCTATCTATCTATCTATCTATCTATCTATCTATCTATCTATCTATCTATCTATCTATCTATCTATCTATCTATCTATCTATCTATCTATCTATCTATCTATCTATCTATCTATCTATCTATCCCCTTAACAATTGTGTGTATCGAGCTGTACTGTACCCATTCTGCAATTTGTTCATAAAAATGTTCAATCAATCAATAGAGATTCAATGTTTTGAACTCCTGGGCCCTGGGGATAGAAGCTCCTTTTGAGTCTCTCTATACTGGCCATGAGACTCCGATAGCGCTTGCCTGACCGCAGCAGTGCAAAGAGGCAGTTTTTTGGGTGGCTAGAGTCTTTGACTATTCTCTTAGCCTTGGCGCTGCAACGCCTGGTGTAAATGTCCTGGGCCCTCATTTATCAATGTTGCGTACGCACAGATATGTGCGTAAACCGTGCGTACGATCATTTCTAAGCAAAGTGTAGGACTTATCAATTTGAACTTGTGCTTGACTTGCACAGCTCCGACCGTGCGTACCTGGTGCCTGGTGGTAGAATATGAATATTGCGGAAATAAGCTTCCGTGCATTAGTTTCAACACTGGCGTGTTCTGTATGGCCCGTAATTCATTATAGTTCATTGTAAAATAGCGACAGTAGTGTAATTATTGTCAAACCCTATAAATATAGCATTTGGAATAGGTCTTTCTTTTCAAATGAATGCAGCATGGTTTATATATAGTGTTATCGGGTGCACTGACTGCGCTCGAGGGGAACTGTTTTCAGAGATAGCAGATAGGGATGAATGAATGAATGAGGGGCAGTCTAATTGCAGAGAGAACATAATATTAACTAGTCCGCTATACCCGAGACACCTCCTTGATTTGTACCGCAATTTGGGACCCAAATTAGAGCTATAAGCTTATAGCCTTTTCCGTGCTTATTTGAGAATGGTCCAGCTGCATAACCGGAGAGCAGCGCTCTCAGGGGCCAAGATAGCCACTTATACTATTTTGAGAGAGACAGCAGAGAGACAGACAGACAGATAGTGTGTGTGTTGTGTGTGTGTGTGTCTACTAGTCTCCTAGTAGAGACTCACCCCCCCCCCCCTCTGGGCCACCTCCTAGTAGAGACTCCCCCCCCCCCTCTGGACCACCTCCTAGTACTCACCCCCCCCCCCCCCCCTCTGGACCACCTCCTAGTAGAGACTCAGCCCCCCCCCCCCCCCCTCTGGACCACCTCCTAGTAGAGACCCCCCCCCCCTCTGGACCACCTCCTAGTAGACTCAACCCCCCCCCCGCCCTATGGACCACCTCCTAGTAGAGACTCACCCCCCCCCCCCCCCCCTGGACCACCTCCATATCTTAATATCCTTAATATCCATAATACTAAAGGTTTGACTACAATTTTTTTTTACGAAACTTTATAAAAAAAATTTATAAAAAAAAACTCAAAATAAATTGGGTCGCACCTAAATCGGCAGGGTCGGTCGGCAACCGGAACCAAACCATTATTTTTGTTAGGCCTTAGTAGCCTCCAGATGCAGCCAGGATTCTCCGGCGCTGCAGCTGGACCCTATTGGTATACTGTGCTTTGGTCAAATCACATTCAGCATGCCCTCAGCTCGAATATGCATCGAATCAATGTTATAAGACATTGATATCAGGAGCTATCTGTAACTACTGCTAGCCGGCTAGATAATGTTAAGACAACGCCTCAGTGAACTATTTAGTTTACTGGGACATATAGAGCTAACGTGAGCCAACGTTGCCTACCGAGCGAAGGGAGGTATCATGCACTTGACTATTGCTGGAGCATTTGTTGATATCAGCAGCTATCAGTAGCTAGCCAGCTAGATACCGTTAGACAATGCCTCATGTATTAAACTAAAAGTGAATAGTTGACTGGGTCATTGTTTAAACAGTAACGTTAGCTCACGGAGGTCCGCACTAGACTAGAGCAGACTGCCCGAGGCAATAGGAGCCTCTGTGTTGATGCAAGCAGAAGCACGGACTGGGGCGGATATGATTCGTTGCCACGGGTTTTTTCAAAATAAGAGTATCATATGAACCGAACGTTGCTAACTGCCGGAGCCATCGATATTATGACTGGAGCTGCGCTTGGGGTGGAAATGAGACCGCACAGGATTTTCTAAATAAGAGTATCGATCTGAACCTTTCAGTATCACTCGCCAAACCGAAAATCTGCCCGCCAATGGCGGGTGGCGGGCTCCAATTCCATGCCCTGCATCCACTGCAGCATTAAACACATGATGCTAGCTACTCTGTTCACTATGAATTGAAAATGGGGGACCCTGATGTAAACAAGACAAACGTCTTTCTCTGCATCCCCTTAACACTTTGGATGCCACTGGTCCCCGTCTCAAAACATGGTTGAATGCCAGCACCCACTTCAATGATAGCGTTGTGAATGCATAAACTATGTCTTAAATTATGGCTATGTGTCTAATCTGTAGGGCTGACCTTCGATTTTTTTTGGAATTCGAAGCTTCGGCGCAGATATTCGATTTTAATTCGAAGCTACGATTTTTTTTCTTTTTTTTTCAACTTTGTCAGTGCTGTAAAGTATAAACCTTTTAAAATCTTAGACAAACTAAACACTTTGCTTCCATGAAATATTGTAAGCAGTCATTTGAGGCTTTATAAAAGCAGCACAATGAACACAAATCTGTCAGTGCAGAGTCCGACCTCATCTTAAATAACAAATAGCATTGCTCGTTGTAATTAACAAAGAGAGGCAGTTGATTTTGCAAAAAAAATAAAAAAAAAAAAAATCTAATTTTCTTTTCATATTCGATGCCCATCGAACGAAGCTTCGAAGTATTTAAGACAGCCCTACTAATCTGGCCGTCGCTTAACAATTACTTGTTTTCAGTCAACATTGTCGAAACGGATTGTTTTTTTTTAATCGGTTCATTTCCGTTTTATACCATTTTGAAAAACCCTCGTTTTCTTGAAAGTTTCAGGAAAATATAAAGATTCTGTGATAAACAGCCTTTACTGGAATATTCTGGAATACACAAAAAACGTTGTAATTTTTCTGCCTATTTATGAATCGTTTTCAAATAAACACTAGATTATCGATAGTATATGTGTACTTATGCACGCTAGAGAAGCGAGCTGAAAAATCTATTCTCTCATTTCCTGATCAGCGCACACTAGGGATGGGAATCGAAAACCGGTTCCCGTTGGGAGCCGGTTCCTAATTATCCGATTCCTGGAATCGCATGCCTCCGTGACTATCGATTCCCTTATCGCTGCCAGGTTTTTCCTACAGTTGCGCATAACGTTAGCGCCACGCATGTAGCCATGGCAGACTATTTGATTCCTTAAGGGCTCGAAATTGCCTGGGTTTTGGTCATATGCTCCCAAAATGCGTCTATGTGCAGTGAAAACTACTCCAATGTTTTAGAACCTAGTCATTGATTTAGTTCAGGGTAAGCTAAGATTAGCTGCGGAGCTAGCGCTAGCTAACGCAAGCTAATCAAGCTCACAGAGACAGATAAACAGCTGACAGCAGGTAGTACAGGTACAAATACAATAAAAACGGGGGTGGGGGCTGTTGTGTAAACCTTTGTACTCTTTAGTTCACATATAATAAGAGATGGAGAGCGTGTGATGATCACGTTGACTGTTGTTTACTAGTCGGTAAGCCAGGAAGTACCGTGCAACATACAAACATGTCCGTGTAGCAACACAAGCCAATACCTTAGGACAGGGGCCCGGGGAGGGAGCTCTGTGTGTGTGTGTCTCTGAAAGACCAGAGAAAGAGAAGTCAGAGGAATAACGACCTGTTGAATGCAACTACGGTTCAATAGATTAAATTAGTTTAAGATATTGAACTGTAGTTACATTCAACAGGTCGTTATTCAATAGATTAAATTAGTTTAAGAATAAAAAAAAAATACATTTTAAGAGAATCTCAAATACATTATTTTATTTAAGTTTAGGCTATAGTTAATTTTTAATTTTTTACAGTTTGTATTTTTCTGACATGGGGGCTCAACAATAAATGACAATCAGAAATGTCAAGTTGCATGTTGTTATTCTAACCAGCTTAGTTCTGTTGCATTTCCAATTCATTTATTCAAATTATAAATTGATCAGGAATCGATAAGGAAAGCGATAAAGAATCGGATCGATAAGCACAATCGATAATGGAATCGGATCGATAAAATCTCATCAATTCCCATCCCTAGGTGCAAGTGCAGTCAATCGCGCCCACGACATTGGGGAAGCCGACGGCCCGACAGTGTTAAAAAAAAGACAGGTTCGTCACTTATAATTGTACTATATTCTATTGTGCTATATTTAATTTAGTTTATATCCCATTTAATTGTCGCTTATATATATATAAGAAAATAACAAACAGACACAACTTTCAAACTGAAGTGGGAAACCAACTCGGAATAAATAAAGAGTTTATTCTGGAGCATAACGCCGACAACATTGGGAAAGCCCACAACGTTAAATAACAATATTTAAATAATAAATACGATCTCTGGGTGGCTGCTCAATATCATCCTTGATTTCATCCAGAGCGATATTCTCCTTCGAAATATTATTTCGCGGTCACGCTGTTACTGCTGCCATGATCACCTGTAAAGAGGCACCTGTGAAGAGGCTCATTTACATAGAAAGGGGACATGCCAATTGCACCGGACGCAATGCTGACGGAACGCATGGGCCACCTCGTTTCACCCGCTGCGCGTCCTTTGAGAGCGATATGCACCGGCTTTGCGTCGGAAAAAGCCACGCAAACCCTTTGTGGATTCCGCCCATAGTTTATAGACATGCTGCTGCTTCTACTATAAAGCCACTTAAGGTCCCCAGAGTTTGCACTGAATTAGGAAAATCTGCTTTTAGCTTCTGTGCCCCCGACACATGAAATCTTTTGCAAAGCACTTTAAACTCAATACTTGAGTATCCATTGGTCAGTTTAAATAATAGCCAACCAAATTGTTTAAATTATAAACTTTTCTGTTTCTATATTATTTGTGTATAATGTACTGTACCCTCTTAAAGGGAATACGCCAGGTTAGTGCGCTCAAACATGGGATGGTCATTTTACAAATGTGCAAGGATCTAACATGTTGTTATATATATTGTGGATCTAACATATTGTCATTGGCTCAACATCAAAATCCCTCCATAAACTTAAACTAGTTCAGAACACCTCAGCCTGCATCATCACCCGCTGCCCCAAATTCTCCCACATCACACCTGTCCTCTCCTCACTTCACTGGCTCCCTGTCAAGTATAGGATTGACTTTAAGATCTGTCTCCTCACTTACAAAGCCCTCCACTCCCTAGCAATAAACAATAACCACCAACATAGTTGCATGGATGAAATCAACGCTAAACAACTACAACACAGTTGTATCAGTTCCTTTTAGGGATGGCACACAATACCACTTATTCATGTCCGATACCGATCAGTTCACAGCCTTGAGTATCTGCCAATACTGATACCCATCCGATACTCCCTTAAAAAACTAAAACCTGTGTTTAACCTAGCCATCTATAAAACTTCAAAAACTCCCCTAAAGGAAGAAATACATACAACACATGACTCAGTTATGCAATAGTGCTGCTGCTTTTTATTTTGTTCAAATTATTTAGTTAATACGTTAATAAGACTACAGCGATTTCATGACGGCTTCCTGTCCTCGCATCTAAAACGTCTGTTTACCGGTACAATGTGTGGAGATTTTCAAATCATTGGTAAACAAACGTAGTGCTGAACATATCTATATGAACTACACGGCAGGTGGCGGGCAGACCTCTCATTGTTAGTCGCCAAACCTTAAATCTGCCCGCCATTGGCGGTTGGCGCCGGGTACTTATTTTGTTCCCTGCAGGTCCAGCATCGCCTTTTCCATCTTTTTCCTTCTCCCTGTAACCTCTGGATGCAGCCTTCTCCCTCTCCGATAGCTCATCTGACTTCACATATGGAAACTTGCCCTGTTGTTTTCTTCTCTGGTAGCTGAAACAATAATGGTGTATAATGTGATACTGATTCTGGTGGGCTAAATTACATACAAACTTAAGTTCAAGATATTACAGAAAAGGTCATTCCTAATCCTACTAACATGACAGTTTGAAATACACCAGAGAAAGATATACTGCATGTTACCTATAGTTTTTTTTACCTCTCTCTTTTCCTGGCAAGATAGTCGGCTCTTGCTGTAGGGTCTGCCGGTCTGCATTGACCCGCTGTCTGTAGTGAGCAGTCTTCTGTTTGCTTGTTTGTGCCATCTAGAAAATAGGTTAAACTAGTTAACCATGACTAATACATGTACAATTACCTAAATGGAATGTCATGATATACCGTTTAAAAAAGATTCTCATAAGATGGTACAATACTCAAAAAGAAACGTTAATTCCTAAATAGGAATGAAAAATGTCAAATGTTGAAAAATATATGTTAAAGTATACAAAGAGTTATGCTAAAACAAAGAACTCCATGTATATAAATCATGAATAAGATATAAATATACAGAAACTACAAATACAGGACATAATCTATCATGTAAAACACTCAGCAGTGGTCGCCCCACATGATACTCGGTTGCCCAAATTATGTTTTCAAGGTCAGTCAAATATTACAGGCTAACCGTTAGCTACAGAAACCAAAGTAGCTAGCTCTTACCACATGTCACTATCAAATTAATCATCAAAATATAGATTTTCAGATAAAACTTATTATTCACAGTTTTGGGGCGCTCGTCCCACAAGACATCCAAAAGTGGCAACTACATTACAGCAGTTAAAAAAGAGATTTATTAGCAAATATGAAAGATACTTACTAACCTGCTAGTTGTTTCTCTGGGTCCCTCACATGTGACTGGCTGATGCAACATCCTGTCCTTGAGGTGGTTTCAAAATAAAAGTCCCACAATTGTATTTTCTTGATGGTCGCCCCAGATGATATTTCATAAAATTAACATATGCGGACAACATTCGTTTGTATATTATGATGGAACTATATGTGCAAATGCTTCATCATTTTGTCAATGAATGCAAAACATGTTTGAAATTATGCCAAATAGGGCAAGGGAAATATTTAAATAGATTTAAAGTGATTTTAATCCGGTTGTCCAAATAGAAGTCAATGCTGGACGGTCGCCCCACATGGACATTTGACACTTCAGATAGCAGAAAAATTACCAATAACTCAAATGTTTGGAGGAGTTAGAGTGGGTCTGTATATGGGGAAGGTATTAGAGATACATGTTATCTTTTTATGAATTTTTACATTCTTTAAAAACGTATGGGAAGTTATTGTCTTTGCTCCCAGGACTTATTCCTACTATCTGTTTTTTTTCTGGTTTTACTATGCGAATATATATATAAGGAAGCCATGACTGCCTATAACAAAGAAATACGAGTGGCAAGAAAGGACAATTTTTCTAAGATTATCACAGAGAATGTTGGAAACTCTAGAATATTATTCTCAGCCATCGACCAGCTACTCAACACTGCCCCCACCCCTCCACAGTCATCTGCATCAAAATGTGAACTAGCATTATTCTTCAATAACAAAAGAACTTCAATTAAAGCCAGCATTAGTCCTGATACAAACATGGACACAATCAGCAAACCCTGCGAAAAAGTAACCATAGGAAAGTTTGCTTGCATTACATCAACTGAGCTTTACAAAACTGTCATGGAATGTAACTCCTCGTTACGTACAGGCGTGTGTACAGAGCGTCATGGCGGCAGGAAAGTTTGGAGCACTTCTGGCTCTCCTTTTTTATGCTTTTATATTAAGTTTTAACAACACAGGCCCAGACTATTTTAACTTTAAACCTTCTAATGAGTTTAACACAAGTAATACGATGACAGGATTGAAGCACTTTGGGCTGGGGAAGTTGACCCTGCTCAACGCATTCGTTTACCCAAACTGGTACAATCCCTCAAACAACTTGAGCAAAACGGGAAACAAACGCAAAATCGGCCGTGAGCCCGTGACTATTTGATTATTACGCTTGGTTTGCTTATGTCTGGTGACATTCACCCATGTCCTGGTCCGATCTCGGACGGTGTAAACACCACGCAGAACGGCGACAGCAACAACAGCTACAGATGCAACGTACCTGTTTCCCAGGTATGTATGGAAATCAGCGGTGCAGCTCTGCTCCAGATGTTGATATTTGCCAGCCTAACCCCCATCCTTATTTCTGCTTCCCGGGAGCCACAACGGGACCTGAGCCCAAGTCAGACGGCACTGATGGAGTCAGGAATGGAGAAAACATTCTTCCTGAAGACGAGAGGGGAGCGTTGCACGAAATTGCGGGCCGAGGTGCTGCAGCCCCGGGATCAACGCCGGTGGAGCAGAGGAGACCTGACGACGGCCTTCCTAGAACCGCGAGATCTGAGCACGTAATTGCAAACTCGGGCGAAGAAGCCACGGGGCCGGCACGAACGCCGATAGAGCAGCGGAGACCTGGGCCCTCATTCATCAATGTGTGCGTAGAACATGTTCTATTTCCACACGTAAGCACGGAATGTAGAACTAGTGTACGCAAAGGGAAGTCGGGATTCATCACACGTGCGTACGCAGGCTCTACGCACACCTGTCATGATGAATCCCACCTTGGCTCTGCGCCGCGGCTCGTGCACGCTTTCACGTATTTGCATACCAGAAACGCCCCGATTAACCATATACGGTAATGGAATACACCCATGAAATGTGGAAAAATGGACTAAGCCGAGGGAAGCGTGTCATGAGACAGGCTGACAGACGTGTACACTTACGGTGATGTCGGATATGATATCTATTAACCATTGCTGCCTGGGCAGCGCAAACACTAATAAATACCGCGCTGGAATATGACTGCCTTTTCCCGTGTTGTTTGATTAATACCCAGGGATTAAAGTTCTCCTCAATTTTATTCCAAATCGCGATGGATCTCCCGTCAATTTTCTACCTGCTGCATATGATTTCTAGAGGCATACTACAATCTATTTTGATGTCAGTATTGGGTAGCAATGAATCTCACTGCATGTATGATGTAGCCTGCCTTTCAATACATGAACTTGAATTCCATCATGTTTGTGTGCGGGACTCACAAGGCTGTTGTCACAATGGGTGGTACCGGTACAGACAGTAATAATAACAGTCCACACAATATCACAATCCATGCCATAGCCTATGTTCTATTAGGACATGATCTGTGACGACAAATGTTCTGATATCATACTCTGACAGCATGCCTATGATCAACAAAAACGCGAACTTGAATCCCATCATATACATAGTCTGTCCACTATCTGGTGTCATTGCAATGCGTTTTCTATTCTTTCTTATACAGTAAAAAGGGGGAAAAACACTATATTCATATGACTTGTATTCTGCTTACAGCTTCGAAATTCCACTTGTTTCGTTTAACGTAAAGCCTTTTAAATATAATCAAAACGTTCCCGTGTTTCTGCGGTCTGCGCAAAATAATAACGAGTTGAGCTTTATGATTTATGATGAATTGAAAATGGGGGACCCTGATGTAAACAATACGAAAGTCTTTCTCTGGTCTGCATCCCCAATTAACAATTGTATGTACTGAGCTGTACTGTACCCATTCTGCAATCTGTTAATAAACTTTTCAATCAATCAATCAATCAATCAAGCTACGCGGAGCGCAGTCAGTCAGTAGCCTACACCCCGTATATTCCGATAACGCTATATAAACCATGCTGCATTCATTCTGAGAGAAAGATCTATTATTCCAAATGCTATTTATAGGGTTTTGACCATAATTACACTACTGTTGCTATTTTACAATGAACTATAATGAACTACGGTTCGTACAGAACATGCCAGTGTTATTATGCACAGAAGCTCATTTCCTTGTTGTAATAATATATTCTACCACTGGGCGCCAGGTACGCCTGGTCTGACCTGTGCGTAGATGTAAGCACGGAGTCAAGTTCAAATCGAAATTGATGAATCCCACTCTTTGCTTAGAAATGATCGTACGCACAGGGTAAGCACAGATCTGTGCGTAGAACACGTTGATGAATGAGGGCCCTGAACTTGAAGCGAATATCCACGGAGAAGACGAGACACTACCCAACTTGGATAAACTATACGCAAAAAGAGGACTACATTTTTTCCATCTAAACATCAGAAGCCTCCTCCCCAAAATAGACGAACTTCGGCTACTATTTAACAGTTGCAAGGTAGGAGTAATATGTTTCAGTGAAACTTGGCTTGACAGTTCAATAAGCGACTCAGAAATTGAGATTGAGAACTATATAATTGTAAGGAAAGATCGAAACCGAAACGGAGGTGGTGTGTGTGCTTATATTAGGTCGGACATAGGTTTTAATATTAAATCAGATCTTGAACACAACGCGGTAGAAGCGTTGTGGCTTGATATTCTGTTACCCAAAAGCAAACCAATTATCTTTGGAGTCTGTAACTTACAGGCCACCAGATCAGGGCAATTTTTATAGAGGAGATATGCTCCAAGTGCACTGATTTTGAGAAATCTGAAGTGGTTGTCATGGGAGATTTCAACACTGATTTACTTAAGAAGAGCTCTGGATTAAAGTCCCTTCTGAACTATAGTAAATTGTTTGACCTGCACCAGCTCATCACTGAACCTACCAGAGTTACCTCCCTTTCTCAGACCATAATCGACTTAATACTGGTCTCTGATAAACAAAGGATAACAAACAGCGGCGTTGTTGATTTTGCACTCAGTGATCACCTTGCAATTTTCTGTACCAGAAAGGTGCAGTGGGGTCATTTTGAGGGTCACAACAACATAAAAATCAGATCTTTAAAAAATTACAGCAAGGAAATGCTCCTGGATGGTTTAATGGGTGTGGACTGGTCTCATGTAATGCACTGTGTAATAGGTTGATCAAGCATGGGACGGTTTTAAAACAACATTTCTTTTTTTTTTTATATTTTTTTTATTATTGCAAAACAAAAATTATTAAAAGTCAGTACTCAACACACAATGCATAATGAAACTTTCAGTAAAGGTGGTTAAAATATATGCAAGTACAGAAACAAGATAAAACAAAAATAGTCTATAATAACATTTTAACCGTATACAGTGTATATCCAGCGAAATTACAATTATATAAATGTTAGTATATAATATACCCCTAATACCTATTTTCTAAAACCCTACACACATATGCTCCAGCTCGAACCCCCCCCTCCCGGACCCCCTCTTGGATAGTACCTCCATTATCCCTCACTCCTAACCAGACACTACCATTATAAGCTAGCTTTTATTCTCTCCACCACTTCTAACCACATTGACATTTTGGATTCATTGAGACCCAGAATTCTTGCTGTAGATATTTCTTGATATATCACATCGAGATATGTAAGAAACCACACTTTTCGGCACATTTTTTCCGGTTGAAACCAACGTGATGCGATCAGTTTTTTAGCTACTGTGATACCCGATAAAACCAATCTCTTTAGTTGTGGATTCACTGCAAACTCAAAAACATCATTCAATAGTAATACCGAGGGGTGTACAGGTATATTCCAAGATACGAGTATTGATAATTGTTGGGACACATCTTTCCAGAATGCCTTAACTGGTGGGCAGTCCCAATACATGTGCATAAATGTTCCTTCGTCCCCATTTGTACATTGGGAGCATTTGGAGTCTTGTTTAAGCCCCATTTTGCACAGCCTTATAGGAGTCAAGTATGTCCTGTGAATATAGTTCAGATTGATTTGTTGATGATCCGGGTTCCTTGATGTAAGTCGGACATTTGCCCAGGCTCCTTGCCAATCAAAGTCATTTTCCAGGTCTGGTATATCCCTCCTCCAGACAGTGTCTAGTTGAAGGGTTTCATACGAGGACGTTAGTAATTGATAATAAAAACCTGATACAAAACCTCCCAATGTTTCTCTTTCATAGAAAAATTTGTGGTATCTGTGGTGTTCAATTGGTATGAGTAATGGAACACCGTGAGACCTCAGACAAAGTCGTAACTGTATGTAAAAAAGCCATGTGGACTCGGTGAGGTTAAACTTTGTGCATATTTCGACATAACTACAGAGGCCCTGGTTATTAAAAATATCCCCTAATGAGTGTATGCCTTGCTCTTCCCATATAGGGAATCTTATAGGGCGTTTTCCCATTAAGAGTGCATTGTTATTGAATATGGGAGTGTGATTATGCCATTCTTGAGGGTTAGGATATTTCTTTTGTGTTTCCCGCCATGTTCTGATTGCATGGGTAATTATTGGGCCAAATTCTCGCTCACAATGCTTGATTGAAAGTTTAGTGTGTGCTATGTCTTTCAGTCTCTGTGGGGCTACTATGTTTTCTTCTAATTCTCTCCAAGATACCAAAGCCTGGGGGTCAAACCATATCTTCAGTGGTCTTAATGTGAAGGCCTTAAAATATTGTAAAAAATCTGGAACTGCCATGCCACCGTCTGCTTTATTTCTCTGTGCGGTGGATCTTTTTATGCGAGGTGGTTTGTTATTCCAAATAAATTTGTATGTGGAGGTTTGTAATCTTTTCCAGTAGCCCTCTGGAGGAGGTAACGGAAGCATTGAGCTGAAGAAATTGATTCTTGGTAATACATCCATCTTAACTATTGATACCCTTGCCTGTACTGAGTTTTTAAGTTTTGCCCACCTGTCCAGGTCGTCTTTGATTTTGTTCTGTATTTTTGTGTAATTGTGCTTCACCGTTTGTCTTATGGTGGGAAATATTTCCACACCCAAGCATCTAAAATGTTTGACCATGGGTATCGCACCTGGGAGGGTTGTGTCTTTTTTTGCACTGATGTTAAGAGGAAGAAAAGCCGACTTAGGCCAATTTATTTTAAATCCCGATAAATCACCAAAGTTCTCTATCAACTTGAGTATATGCGGCAATGTGTTGTTGGGGTTTTGCATGAACAATATTACGTCGTCCGCATATAAACTAATTTTATGTTGTGTGCCCTTGATTACTATTGGTTCTATGTGTTGGGATTGTCTTATAAATTGTGCTAAAGGTTCTAATGATAGATCGAATAGTCCGGGACTAAGAGGGCAACCCTGTCTGGCTGAGCGTGATACCGGAAAGATATCGGAGATGAATGTGCCTGTTGTAATCCTGGCCGATGGGTCCTTGTATAGTACTTTAATCATATCAATGAATCCTTTTCCTAACCCCATCCTTTCTAATACTGCCCATAGAAACGACCATTCCAACCTGTCAAATGCTTTCATAGCATCCAGGGATAGCATCGCCTTAGGTGTGGTGTCCTCTTTGTCTGCGTCTAGTACGTGCAGTATTCGCCTTATGTTATCATTGATCAGGCGACCTTTTATGAAGCCTGTTTGGTCCGGATGAACTAAAGACGTCATATGCTTTTGCAATCTGATGGCTAATATCTTAGAGTACAGTTTGACATCGGTTCCGAGGAGGCTTAAAGGTCGGTAACTACCGCACTCAGTGGGGTCTTTGTCTTTTTTGTGAAGAACTGAAATGAGTGCGATATTTTGGTGTTTATGGAAGCTTCCCTCTTTGACTGAGTATAAGATCATATTTAGTAATAAGGGTCCAAATATGTCCCAGCAAGAAATGTACATTTCTGATGGGATACCGTCAATTCCCGGAGCCTTGCCGTTTTTCATTCCGGATATGGCCTTCTTGAGTTCTTCTAATGTGATCGGTGCTTCTAACTGTTTAGCGTCGTCCTCCGAAAGTTTAGGGAGAGTAATTTGATTAAGATATGTGTCTAATTTGTCTTGATCAAAGGTCGTCTCTGAATTATACAAATCGGAGTAGAATTCTTTGAATGTATCGTTTATTATTTTGGGTTCTGTTACTAGAGCTTGTTGTTTCCTAATGGCAGTTATATCTGCAAATTTTGCATTAATTCTTAGTCGCATGGCTAATAGGTGACTAGGTTTAGATCCTTGGAAGTACTGCTGTTGTCTTGTGCTGCGTATTTGCAATTCCGATTTTTGTCTGTATATTGCTTTGATCTCTGTCTTTAGAATGTTAACTTGGTTTTCTAGTCTAGTAGAGTTGTTGTATTTTAAAGAATTAAAAAGCGTTGAGTAAAGCGTTTCCATTTCAGACAGTTTTGTGTATTGATTTTTGCGCAATATGGAGGAAAATCTATCCGTGAAATCCTTGATCATACTCTTTACCGACATCCATAATATTCTGGGATCTTGCACCGAGTTTGCATTATCCCGTAGGAATACTGTGAGAGCTTCTTTAATTTGTGTAATGAATTCCTTGTTGTTAAGCAGCATAGAATTAAAACGCCATCTTGGGGCCCGGGAAGATAGTGTACCAAATGTTGCTTTCAGGATTAAGTAGCAGTGATCTGATAGCGCATTGGGTGTCATTTCCACTTCATATTTATCAAATATTCTCAGGGATGCAAAGACGTAATCAATTCTGGATAGTGTGTTGTGTCTCGCCGAACGACAGGAGTACTTGCGGGTCATGGGATTAAGTGAACGCCATAAATCAATTACCCCTGTTGATTTTGACCAATCTTTTAATGCTTTAGATGATTTTTTTTGTTCGCTGGAAAAGGTAAGGTAAGTTTTGTCCATCCTTGGGTTCCAAATGGCATTAAAATCCGCACCTATTATATATGAGTACTCGGGATGGTTAACATTTCTCCGGTTAGTGAAGTGAAGAAACCCACTTCGTACAAATTTGGGGCATATACCGCTGCCAACGCAATTTTCCTGTTATTGTGTATAATCCTAGCTATAGTTATGCGCCCCTCAGCATCCGACCATACCCCTTTCAATTCGATATTTAATTTGCGTCTGACGACTATGGCTACCCCTCTAGTTCTCGTAACAAAAGAAGAGTGACTAATATTATGGTATATGTTATCCGCTGACGTATTTATGTCTTCCTCTAAAATGTGCGTTTCGCTTAATAGAGCCACGTCCACATGTTCTTTTTTCATCAGTGTGAGCACGCTTTTGCGTTTGTGTTGTTTGTTTATCCCACCGGTGTTCCATACCATTATATTCAAACTAGCCATAATCTATGCATGTTTTTGTGTAGTTTTTGGTAATGCTTCTGGAGTGCGAAGCTACAATAGATGTACATCCAATTAATGAGGTCCCGTTGAGAGCTGAGCTTAAAAACATATATATATACAAATAAAAATCCCCTATTTTCCCCTCACCCAGAAAGTCGTACAGGCCTGTGTCCCAAAAACACATCCTCCGCGATTGACTTTCTCCCATAGTCCACCGGATTGCCCAAACTGAGCATTGTAATCTTAATCTTCCTATGCTAATTGCCATAGGATCTAACATTTCCATTCTATTGCAATAGAATGTCGCTTTTGGTCTTGCACCTTCCCTTACTGTAATGAAGTATTGTGATAAATGACAAAAAATTAAAAATAAAAAAAGAGAACAAACTTTCATCGACATATTAATTTGAACCCTCTACTAACGTGTGGGAAAAAAGGAAAAAAGGAAAAGATTGTAGAGCAATATTGACACCTTAATGTGAAGAACAGTGGAAAAGAACAATGTAAGTTAAAATATATATAAAAAATAGAGTAATGAGAAGAAAAAATTAAATAAAATAAAAATTAAAGGAAAGATATAGATAAGGAATGAGAGATAGAATAATTATCAACGTGGAGAAGCCACTAGAACCGAATTAACAGATTAGATAAGATAGAAAAGCAGAGCCTTTTAGAGCTTCAATGTGCCAGTCACCATCAATGGAGTGATTACTTAAATTGTTAGAATAACCTTGTAGTGTTCATACGTTTAGGTGTGGTTAATTTTTAAAGTATTATTAAGGACTGATTGAACTTCATTCAATTGATTATCTGCTATGTGTATACACACCGGATGTTTATTGTTAGAGTTGTAGGCCTTCGTTGTCATGGTGCCTTATATTCTAGAAGGTTGTAGAGTATACTAGTGCAATAGACTATTTTTATGTTCCAGAATGATCTAAGAGACCCAGGGCATTTGAGCGATAAACCCAGAATATTCCAGATAGATCTTTTTGCAATGATATGTATTTTTCTCCCCAGAGACCAGAGTCTGAAATTATAATGTATTACGAATCGTATTATACACAGTACATATTGTTATAGACGGCTTGCATATCGTCTGCTACCTTGATGAACACAATAAAGTCATTCTAACACTGGTATACATTGAGAAAGAGGCTTATCTGTTTCCGGCATTGTCGTCCTGCCTTGGGTTATTTGCTCCATTTCGATTCAGAAAATCCTCAGCTTCTTTAGGTGTGTATACACCAGACCTGTGGCCGTCACTGCCCACGAATGATAACAGCGCCGGGTATGATAACCTTGGCTTGTGACCAGATTTGAACAGCTTTTGCATCACCTCCTTGTATGGTAGACGTCGAATGATGGCTTCTTTGCTCAAATCTTCGTAGATAAATATTGATTTATCACCATAATTCAGATTCCCACGTTGGATGCGAGCAAATTTGATGATGTCATCCCTTGTTGTAGTCTTCCGCAGAGTAACAATGATGACTCTTGGCCCGATGTGTCTTTGCCCCCGAGAACCGATTCTGTAAACATGGTCCACTTCTGGCACTGTGTTTGGATCGTTGTTACCCAAAATCGTTGATAGCACTGTTGGAAAGTTGGCATCTTCGCAGTTTACTGCTTCATCAAGCCCTACAATGCGGATGTTATTCCGCCTGTGGTAGCGTTGGGATTCTAGTAGCCTCTCCGTCGCTTCGTTTTTAAGCAATTGTATTTCCCTCCGGTATTCTTCTTTCACACTTTCTATCTCTTTTTCCATCTCTGTCATGCCACCTTCGTTCGCCTTGACTGCCCGTGTAATTTCTGTCACCGTATTCTCCACTGTCGTGATTCGCATGGACTGTACAGCGACCGCTCTCATAACCTCTTCGAGTTTAGCATCGATGTGTTCGAATTTAGTATCGATGTGTGCAACGTGTAATTTGAAAGCGACCATCTGTTCTTTTATCAGGATAGTCAGAGAGTTGAAGTCGGGTTGTGTAATTGCACTGCTTGTGTCGGTTGATGTTATGGGTGCAGTGAGGGATCCGATGGATATGTTTGCTATTATCTTCTCAAAATCACCTGCTTTATCCTTCACGGTACTTTTTCCTGTCGTTCCTGTTATGTTGTCATCTATTGTCTCCCTCTCGGGGCCAGTGGTCCTTGGTCCCGGTGTATTCTCCTCTATATTCCCCTCGTCGGGGCTTGTCACCGACGGATCTGCCGCAGCGTCGCCTGTTATTTTTCTTGAACGTGTTTCAATCGGCGCCGTTGGAATTGCTGTTTCTTGTTTCTTTCCACCCTTTTTCTTATCCTTATCCATGTTGTCTTTTGATATAGTTAGTAGAAGGTCTTATCAATACATACGATGTGGTTTAATCTCTTTTGGTATTGTCCAAATAAGGTTTTTAAACGAAATTAACGTTAACGGGAGCGGAGCTATAACCAAATGCGTGTGCTACATATTGCAGCTAAACCGGAAGCCTCAAAAAACAACATTTCTTAAAGTAGTTGACAGATTAGCACCCAGGAAGATGGTCAGGATAAAGCAAAGGACACAGCCCTGGATTAATGATGACATTTTAAAAGCTATTAAAATAAGGAACAATCTTTTTAAACAATTTAAGAAGTCCAGGACAGAACAGGCTTTCCTAGATTTAAAGAAACACAAAAACTATGTAAATAGTTTGATTAAAGGGGCAAAGAAGGGTTTTTTAATGAAAAAATAACAGAGTATAGGAACAACTCAAGGAAACTCTGGAGGACACTTAAAGAGGTAGGATACAGTAAGAAATTAAAGACTAAATCGGGCAATATCAGTTTAGAAATTGGAGACAAAATTTCAGCAGACAAATCAGAGGTGGCAGACTGTCTGAATAGCTATTTTACATCCATTGCAAAAACGATATCTGAAAAGATAGCAGTTAAACCCGGCAACAACATAGAGAGTGAAGTCCATAAATTCTACCTAGATCAGGGGGTTAAAGCAAATGCTTTTTCCTTTAGGAAAGTGACTGAGATGGAGGTCCAGGAAAAGCTTAAAAAACTTGACACCTCAAGGGCTACTGGATTAGACAACATCCCTGGTAAATTTTTGCAGGATGCGGCAGAAATCATTGCCCCATATGTAGCTCACATTACCAACCTAGCCATTGACACAGGAACATTTCCAAGCTAAATGAAATCGTCAAGAGTTATTCCTCTCCACAAAAAGGGAAACAAATTGGAACCGGGTAACTACAGACCCATTTCCATCCTGGGCGTTCTATCAAAAACCATTGAGAGGCTAGTATATGAGCAAATAGATGGGTATTTCTCCACTAATAACATCATGTACAAATACCAATCTGGTTTCAGGAGGTCCCACTCCACTGACACCTGCCTGCTGTTCCTCACAGATTACATCCGGAAAGAGGTAGATGAGGGAAAGTTCTGTGGAATGGTAATGTTAGACCTCCAGAAGGCATTTGATTCAGTGGATCACAACATCCTGTTAATGAAGCTTAGGGCCCTAGGCTTTAATGAGGCAGCTCAGAAATTGATTGGTTCCTACCTAACAGGGAGACAAGACAACAGGTGGTAGATATAAACGGAGTACTCTCCAGTCCTCGGACAGTAGAGTGCGGGGTCCCGCAAGGGAGTGTTTTGGGTCCGCTCCTCTTTCTGCTGTATATAAATGACCTAAAAGCAGCTTGCTCATGTGACCTTTTTTTATACGCAGATGACTCCGCCTTACTAGTGTCTCACAAAGACAAACAAGTGGTTGAGCAGACATTGAGTGCAGAACTAGAGAAGGTTAGCGACTGGCTAGGCCACAACAAGCTGTCCCTCCACGTGGGGAAGACTGAGTCCATTCTATTTGGGTCAAAGGTCAGGCTCAGAAAATCGCCAGGTTTTAACATTAGAATAGGGAATAGGAGATACTGTTCTCACAGACAAAACATCTGTGAAATATCTCGGTTGCGTCCTGGGAAACAGCTTATCAGGGGAAAGCATGGCTCAACAAGCACTTACAAAGATAAATAACAGGACTAGATACCTAGCCAAAATCTCTCATTTTTTAGATCAGTCAGCGATGAAGATTCTTGCTGGAGCTCTCATACAGTGTCACTATGACTATGTGTGTGGCTCCTGGTACAACAGTGCCCCCAAAAGTCAGAAAATAAAACTACAGACATCACAAAACAAGCTAATCAGGGTAATACTAAGGCTACCTACCCGAACCCACCTTGACCCATCTCACTTTGAGATCATGAGATGGCTTAAGGTGGAAGACAGAGTAAATCAGATAGGGATGTGCCTAGTTCACAGAATAGTGCACGGGGTAGTGCCAGTGTACTTTAACAACTACTTCAACCGAATCAGAGACACCCACGCATACCAAACTAGGCGCAGCTCTACTGACTTTGTGCCAGTCAGATTCAGGAGCTGTATGGGGAAGGAGTCTTTCCTGTATTCAGCAGCTGTCTATTGGAATAGTCTGCCCAGTGAACTGAAAATCATAGACAACGCCGTTAGATTCAAGTCCAGCCTGAAGACATGGCTCAAAATGGACTATACTTGACCTAGTCACTTAGCTTAAGGCACCCTTGCATGTTGTATGAGTCTGTATGTATATAAATGTTAAATGGTATATGTGATGTGTTGTGATGTCACGATTTGTTTGATGCATGTATTTTAGCATCACACTCCCCCACCCCCCTACAAGGACCACAATGGAAATAAGCTCTGAGCTTTTTTGTGTTTTATCCTTGGCAGTATATCATGACTGTGCTCTTCTGTCACATGTTTATTTTTTATTGTCAAATAAAGTCATTCATTCATTCATTCAACTCCTCCACTTCCTTTATTGACCCTATACCCACAGCATTTTTTAAGCGAATATTCGAGAGTATTGCAAGTCATGTCCTAAATATTATAAATACATCGCTTCTGACAGATATTTTCCCAGACGCATTTAAAACAGCTGTCGTAAGACCCTTACTAAAGAAACCCAAACTAGACAGTAATGTACTAACCAACTATAGGCCAATATCCAACCTCCCATTCACCAGCAAGATACTTGAAAAATGGTCTAAAAAATAAACTCCTTTCTCAAAGAAAACAACATCATGGAGGAATTTCAATCAGGCTTCAGAACGCACCATAGCACTGAAACTGCTGTTACAAAAATAATTAGTCACCTCAGAATAAACTCTGATGCAAACAAAGTCTCAATTCTCGTCCTATTAGATCTAAGCGCAGCGTTTGACACGATCGACCAATCGATCGATAAATCGTCTAGAAAAGTTAGTTGGTCTTTCTGACTATGTATTAAACTGGTTCAGAACATATATCAAAGGGAGAAAATATTACGTCAGGCTTGGAGATCATTCTTCTGAGAAACATGACACCTACTTCGGAGTTCCACAGGGGAGCTGACTTGGTCCATTATTATTCTCACTATACATGCTGCCACTCGGAGACATCATTCGAAAGCACAATGTATGTTTCCATAGTTACACAGATGACACACAATTGTACATCTCCGCTGAACCAAATGATCACACAGCTATAAACTCCATTTCCGCCTGTCTCTTAGCAATAAACAAATGGATGACGAACAACTTCCTAAAATTAAATGAGGGCAAAACTGAAATCCTACTAGTCGGTCCTATAACAAAAAGAGAAATGTTACAGAGCAATATGGGGCAACTTACTCCTTGAATCAAACCCGAAGTTACAAGTCTTGGTGTTATAATAGACTCAGACCTAAGCTTTGAAGGTGACATGCATTATGAATAGCTTTTTTCAGTGTCTAGCATTGTATTATAGTAATAGGAGTTAGTATCAATGTGTCTGTGTCTCTAAATACCATATTGGCGATTGCTCTCATTCAGGTCAGACCATTTCCTCCTGCTCCAGTTAATTAGGTCATTCTGATTTGACTCGCATCGTGACGTAACGAGGCGAGGATGGAGCGGATAGTGATCCGATTGGCTCTGTGGTTATAGCGCATAGTGTAACCCGACACTTCATCAAACGGGGTTTGACAGAGAGCGAGCGAGAGAGAGGGAGAACCAGATAGAGAGAGAGGCTCATACGCTGTGTTTCTCTGAGCGATCTCTCTCAGCTGTCTGCCCCTGCTTAGTTTACACACCCTCGCGACAGAGCACACATACGTGCGTCGTGCTGTCGTCTCTCTCTCACCCCCTCTCTATCTCTCTCTCGATTCGGGAGCATAACTAACGCCCCGTCTATGGCTGTAGCCAGGGGAGGAAACTAACTTTTTGGCTTACCAGCCAACTGGCGTGTATATGATTTTTTTTACCAGCCAAACAGATTTTTTACCAGCCATAAATAGTGGTGATATGGGGGGAAACCCGGTAATAATTCGGTAATAATAAAATGTCACTCGGCTGCATTTAAGCAAAGCCGCTCAGTATAGTCGTCCACTATGTTGAATGCGCGTTATGGTAGCTTGTTACATGCTAGGTAGCTAGCCGGCTAATGCTGGTTGACTTGTCATTCTCATCCGACTCGAAGGAGACGCGTCGCGTGCTGTTGTTCGCCCCCATGTCAGACCGCACTGATGTCCGAAAGCGACGACTCTACGTGCAATTATTTTCATCCACTGATGTGTTTTTGTCTAAGTTTGTCTACGTTGTCAAGCCGGTGACAGGAGTCTGTAGGTCTGCATGCAGTGGTCTATCCACTTCCCCTAGATGGGCGGCATCTTCTAGAAAATGAGTGTTCATTGGAGGAGCTTAGAGCCCAACGATGATGTTCATTGGTTATGGATTATTATGAGGCACAAATGGGAGGAATCATAAGGGGGGAGTCAGAGTTCGGCTTGTGCCAGTGAGCGAATCAGCAGATTGCAGAATGATTTTTTTGTTTTGTTTACTACTCACCAGTGTGGCGAGTGCTCTTCATGAATCACTCGCCAAACATAAAGAATACTCTCATTTCGTGAGTAAAATGGCCTAATTTCCTCCCCTGGCTGTAGCGCACAGTGGAACACTTCCTCAAACAGGAGAGGGAGAGAGAGAAGGGGACCTGCTTATCTCACACACGCAGCTTTGTTTACACAGTGCTCCGTGTCTCTCTCTATCTGTCTGCCGCTCGCAGACTGTGTGGATGACTGTCACAAGTGCTTATGGGTGGAGCCAGGCCAACACAGCCTGAAATCCAAAGTGAGAAAAATGTGGCTTTTGAGTACTTGATTAGAAATATAAAATAATGAATTTTTTTTTTTATAAAACCTTACAGAGGTGTTCCATAGACTCACATGAATTGTGAAAAGTTGCCCAAATAGTGCTAGGAATAGCAATGCATGTCCCCTTTAAATCACACATCAACAAGGTTACAAAAACATCATTTTCCACCTTAGAAACATAGCTAAGGTACGGCCGTTTTCGTTTATAAATCAAAAAGACGCTGAAAAACTGATCCATGCCTTTATCTCAAGCCGACTTGACTACTGTAATGCACTCCTCACTGACCTCCCAAAAACACAGAACGACTCCAACTCATTCAAAACTCGGCAACTAACTAGAACCAAGAGGAGAGACCACATCAGTCCTGTATTAGCTAACCTACACTGGCTTCCGGTAACATTTAGAATTGATTTCAAGGTCCTCCTCCTTATATAGAGCTGGGCGATATGGCCTAAATATGATATCACGATATTTTTTCTGACCTTTCGGCGATACACGATACACATGACAATGTTTTTCTTTTTTCCCCCAAACAATTCAGTATGAGGCTTACCAAGACAGTATTTGAGTTTGCAAGCTAACATTAAAGACAAAATAAAATACCCATGCATTTAGCATTTTTATATTATATATTAGATTTAGATTATTGGATTATTAGATTATATATTGCATATATTTAGCAATGAGATATTATATGATTTAGATATGAAATATGATGAATTGAAAATGGGGGACCCTGATGTAAACAAGACGAAAGTCTTTCTCTGGTCTGCATCCCCTTAACAATTGTATGTATTGAGCTGTACTGTACCCATTCTGCAATATGTTAATAAAGTTTTAAATCAATCAATCAATCAATAAATAGCATTTTAGCATTTTTATGAAACTACTGTATATTTGTATGTCTCTAAATGTTTTGATGAATTGAAAATGGAGGACCCTTATGTAAAAAAGCCGAAAGTCTTTTTCTGGTCTTCATCCTCCAGTTCACTGTTGTTGTATTGAGCTGTACTGTATTGTACCGATTCTGCAATCTGTTAATAAAGTTTTAATTCATTCAGACGGCAAACAGAATAATTTTGATTGACAGTCGAGTCTGCCAATTACGTCACACCGCTTGCACCCGCCCTGCTGTTCTTAGCACCAATCGGCAAGGGCGTATTCATGTTTTACTTCCGCCTTTGTCCGCCATTGATTTTGACGAGAGCTCAACAACATCAACAACGTTAGCTCCCCGCGGCCGACGTTTAGCTTTTAGCTCCGCAGGATGACTAAATGAGGCATAATGATTTTACTGCAACGAATGTTATAATAAAAGCCTTTCCATACATCTGTCTGATTGAAAACTTTATTAACAGACCGCAGAATGGGCACAACTTACTCAGCACGGGCTGAGATATGAACGAGTAATGCTTGCTATCTATCTAGGTTGTCCTCGGACGTTGCTATGTTCGGGTAAATACGCTGATGTTATTGAACGTGTAACTATATAACGTTAATGCCACAAAACGAATGCATTTGTTAATCATAAGTAGTAACTTTGATGCAGTAGTGTGTGTGTGGTGCGGCGTTGTTCAAAAGTTTGAACGTGTGGACCAGATTGACGCAACACAATCCTCTTTGGTAAAACATCACGATATCCACGATACGTTTAAAAAGTGTATCGTTAATGAACTGTACCCGATATTTATATAATATCGTCATATCGCCCCCAGCCCTATCCTTATATACAAAGCACTAAATGGAACAGGACCAAGCTACATTGCAAATTCTCTAGTCAACTATGTGCCTCCTAGAACATTGCGATCATCTACTACTGGTCTATTGAAGGTCGCAGTATTGTCACAGTATTGTTTTTGTCACAGCTACAACACCCGGAAGAAGGCCATGTAGGCCGAAACATGTTGGTTTTTTTAAAAGATTTTTCTAAATAATGTAAGCCAATAATTAAAGGCTTTTTAAAAAAATTGTAGAGCTGCCTTGGATCTCAACCTTTCTTTTATAAGCGAATCCTACCCCGGATTTAATCCAAAGAGCACCTACCTGAAACAAAATAAGAACGCTGAAGCCCTCTCCATATCCTCTGTTTTGTTCCAAGCCACAGTCTAAGGAAAATCGGGGATGCAGCCTTTGCAAACTATGCACCAAAGTTATGGAACACACTACTGTACCTATAGACATTAGGGAAGCTAGATCTCTTAATATTTTTTAAAATAAGCTAAAAACGTACCTCTTCACCATAGCCTTCTAATACACCCCGCTGTTGATTGTACTGGAGCACTATTTTACTCTGTCCATTCTATTGCATAATTTTACTATCTATTCTATTCTACTATTGCACTGTATTATTTTACTCTGTCTATTGCCTTTCAGGTTCAAAACTGTCAGGTATTAAACTGTGTGGGCAGGGACCGAAACTAAAGCCCGCCGCCCGCCAGGGGCGGTCTGTTTTTACCTTTGGCGCATGACACTTAGAGGGCTGCCCGCCGTGTGGCGTGTAGACGTGTAGTTCATAAGCAGGCCCCTAAAAATATTTGTATGCGAACGGTAAAAATCAATTACGCGCACGCTGTGCGAATACAGATTATAGCCTCTCTTGTCTTTTTTTTCCTCCGCTGCAAGATCGTTAAAAAACTACAAGTCCCACATTGCACTCAAGCCAACGGTCCAATCACAGTAGAGTGAAGTGACTGGTTTCATGGGAAATAAAGCAAATGACCAATCGGAAGCTCTCATTTTTCTTGTTTACTTCCTGAAACTCCGCGATCAGGGCTCTCGTTTTCCGAGACACCAACTTATTATAGTCTCTCTTACCAATAGCAATAGATTTTAGAACACCTAGATTTATCGATAGCAATAGTAATATAACGTTAATGCAACAAAACGAATGCCTTGCTTTGTTAATCATAAGTTATGTAGGTAGGTAGTGGAGTAGGAAGCTGTTCCAAAACTTGTCAGCCAATACTTGACTGTACCTCCACCTTCTTCGGCCGCTCGCTTCTTCAGGCCTGTACATTGTCTGGGGTAGCGCGGGGTCCAGCCGCACCATCAAGAGTGTGTTGGGGGTGACTGGGTCGACATCTGCTACATCACTTGAGACGTAACCGAGGGGCTTTGAGTTCAATACTCCCTCGATCTCCGTGAGGACTGTCATTAAGACTTCTTCCGCCACGGTCTGGGCCCCAAGCACGGCGTACAGGGCTGTCTTGATGGAACGTACTTCTCGTTCCCAGGTTCCACCGAAGTGAGGTGCGTTCGGGGGATTAAACTGGAAGTCAATCTGGGATGGAGCGAGGTGGGTCTTAAGTTCTGGGCCCATAGCTTGGAAGCTCTCTCTCAGCTCTCTTTCTCCGCCTTTGAAGTTTGTCCCGTGATCAGACAATAATGTAGACGGTTTTCCTTTCCGTGATGTGAATCTTCGGAAGGCCATAAGGAATGAGTCTGTGCTCATGGTTGGAAGGAGTTCGATATGTATCGCTCGGGTGGTCATGCATTTGAATACAATACCCCACCGCTTCTCGGTTCCTCTTCCTTTCTTTATATACAGCGGGCCGAAACAGTCCATACCGGTGGAGTGAAAGGGCTTGTCGCCGAGTCGGAGGCGACAGGGAGGTAGGTCAGCCATCCGGGGTATACTGGGCTGCGCTCGCCACTTACGACAGTCTAGACAGGTTCGCTGGAAGCGCTGCACTGCTTCTCTCCCTTGCAGTATCCAATAACGACGTCTGATCTCCGCGAAGACTCTCTCTGCCCCGGCGTGGTGCACATCCTCGTCGTATTTCTTTATGATCAGCTCTGTGACCTTGTGTCGGCTGTTCAAGACTATCGGGTACTTGACGTCATCCGGTAAGTCTGGGGCTCTCCGCATACGACCACCCACTCTGATGAGACTCTGGGTGTCGCTCTCGGGTGCTAGGTGGAGCAGTCTGCTGTCTGATGGGACGGGCTTTGCTCCCTGTAGACAGTCTAGCTCGTCGGGGAACGAGTCTCTCTGGGCTCGTTGTAGTAGAAGAAGTTCTGCTTCTTCGTAGTCAGCTGCTGAAATGTCAGTAGTGGGCTGAACCTCTGGGTGGTGCCACAGAAATGTCTTTAGCTGCGCACTCTCTAGGGTGAGGCAATCGTCTATGTCGGGGTCTGTGGAGACGAGTGTGTTCAATCCACAGAACATAGATTTCTTGTTTTCGGCCTCCTCTTTACTCGCCTTCCGGGAGCTTGAGAAACTCTGGTCCGTCACTGTAGAGGTTGTGACGGGTGAGGTCATCCAGGGACATTCCCCGGGTGATGACGTCAGCTGGGTTGTGTTTTGTGTCCACATACCTCCAGCTCGCTACTTCTGTTAACTCTTGAATCTCTGTGACTCTGACTCCCACGAAGACCTTGTATCTGCACGAATCAGACCGGATCCATGTGAGTACTGTCGTGGAGTCTGACCACAAGATTGTTCTTTGCACCGGAATGGTGAGTTCACGTTGGATTAACGTGGCGAGCTGCGCTCCTGCTAGGGCTGCGCAGAGCTCTAGACGCGGGATAGATTGTTGCTTTCGTGGGGCTATTCTTGAGCGAGCCAGGATGAAAGCAGTATGTATTTCTCCTCCCTCCTCTTGGGCACGCAAGTAGGCCACCGAACCGTAGGCTACTTCGGAGGCGTCGCTGAAGACGTGCAGGTCCATCTTGCATGTCTCTGGCCTCACTGTGGGTGGGAAGTAGCTGCGGCGTATGTTAACACCTGGGAGTGAGCGGAGTTCCGTCTCCCACTCTCTCCATGTGGATGCAAGGTGTTCGGGTATGGGGTCGTCCCAGCCCTGGTCCTTGTCCCATAACGCTCTTACAATCATCTTTGCCCTGGTGGTGTAAGGTAGAATACATCCCAACGGGTCATATTGTCTGGCGAGTGTTCTGTATACACTCCGTCTGGTGGTCGGTAGTGCCGTCGACCTTCCCTGCTCCTTGGTCAGGGGTTTGTGTCTATAATGGAGCGAGTCTGTTTTGAAGCGCCAGACTAGTCCTAGTGTCATTTCTTGGGCTTCTCCTGGGATGGTCGCCATCCAGGTCTCGCTGCTCGCTGCCTTGTCCTCGGGGGAGAGGCTGCGCAATACTTGCGGGTCGCTGCTGGCCCACTGCCTGAGATCAAAGCCGCCTTTGATCAGGGAGGCGCGGAGCTTGAGTAGAAGAGCCTCGGCTTCTTCTGGCGTCGAGACGCTTTGCAAACAGTTGTCCACGTAGAAACTATTTCCTACACTTTGTCGGACCTCTTCATCTGCTGCTGGGTCCTCTGCGACGTGTTTCTGCAGTGCAAACGTAGCACAGCATGGGCTGCATGTGGTTCCGAAAGGGAGGACTTCCCATTGATAGATGGCTGGTTGCTCAAATCCGATCCTCTCTCTCCATAGGAACCGCAGCAGGGGCTTGTCCTCCTCCACTAGTCTCACCTGCAGGAACATCCCTTTGATATCTCCGCTGATGGCCACCTTGTCCTGGCGGAAACGTAGTAACACGCCTAGTAGAGAGGGGCCGAGTGTTGGGCCGGGCAAGAGCTCTTTATTCAGATTTTGTGATCCGATCTGGTAGCTGCAGTTGAACACAATACGATCCTTGCCGTTGTGGTGGACCTTGTGGTGCGGCACGTACCATGATTCGGTCGTCTGATCGGCCTCTTTAATGTCAATTTTCGTTATGTGTCCCGCTGTGATTAGCTTGTTAATCTCAGCGCGGTACACAGTCTCTTGAGCGGGGTCTCTGGCTAGGCGCCGCTCTGTGTTCAATAGATACCGCTCCGTCGCTTCTTTTGTGGCGTGAAAGGTAGGCATACCCTCTCGCCTCAGGAGTGGAGTTGCGTATCTCATCACTCCGTTGACGTTGACTCTCTTTGTCCCTTGCTCGAGGAGGGCTATAGCGTAAATGTCTTCCTTGGAACGAATGTCTTTCCTTTCGTTCTTAAAGGGCATTGTCTCTAGTGTCCATAGCCTCTCGACGTGCTGTAGGAGAGTGGTGTCTTCTTCTGTCACTCTGGAGTGGAGGCAGTTAGTGGCTGCTGTTCGGTTAAGAGACTTAGCGAGGGGGCCTTGTAATGTCCATCCTAGGCAGGTCTCGACTGCTGCAGGACAGCCTCTGGGTCCTGTGTGGACCCGGTCTATCGGGACTATGAGGTCTGCATGGTCGGAGCCTATCAGCAGGGTCGGGGTGGCACCGTCTATGAGCGGGATAGGTAGTTGGCGCAGGTGCACATATTTATCCATCAGCTTGGCGATGGGGTAGGTGTACTGTGATAGGCCTATTTCTTGGCTGGTGAAAGCATTAGTAATCCTATACCGTCTCTCTGGCTGCCCGCTTGCTGCGATAGTGAAGGAGACATTCTCGCCCTTTATCGTCTTTAGATCTCTTCTTATTGTCCGAATCGTCATCTGGTTTTCGCTCCCCCGCAGCCCCAGCTGGGCCGCAGCGGACGCGAGGAGAAGGGTCTTCTCTGACCCGTCGTCAAGGACGGCGTAAGTGTCCATGACCTTATCTTGGTAACTCAGTGTTACGCGGACCACCTTTAAGAGCACCTGGGCGCCCCCGCTGCTGGCGGGGTCAATGTACATAACACTTGCCTTTGTGCTGCTGGAAGGTGCAGGCTTTCTTCTGTTACTGTCGTGTAGGACATCTAGGTGGGCTCCGTCACACCGACTACACCTCTTCTTTAAGCGGCAATCGGCTGCCATGTGACTGCGCGCACATCGGTAACAGCGTCGGTTGGACTTTATCCATTGACTCACTTCTTCAGCGGTCATCTTCTTGAACATGTCACATTGTGACAACCAGTGTTCCTTTTCGCAGTACGGGCACACCATCTTCCACTTCTCTTTCATCGAGGGGGTACTGTGGTTCTTGCTGCTCGGTACTGATTCTGATTGGTGCATGACGGTCACCAATCTTCGGCCATCGTTTGCTCTCCTAGGTCCCTCTCTGGAGCTTGGTGTGCTCCGCACGAACGTATCCAATCGTAGGCTGCTGACTTCTCTCGCCAGGAAGTCGGCTAGGTCTAGGAGGGATGGCTCGGGACCGTTAGGATCACGGTGGTCTCTTTGCCGCCTGAAGCGCTCTTGTCGGGCGGGCGGCAGCTTCTCTAAAATCCTCTCGACATTAGAGTTTGCGTATAGTTCGTGCATACCCTTTTCTCGTTGCGCCCCCAGCATCCCTACCAGGGATTGTACTTTGATAGACAGGTCGTCTAGTGAGCGATCGTCTGTTGCTGGGGGTAGGCGGTCAATATGCCTTATCTCTTGTATTACGTAATCCCATATGCGTCCATATCTTTGGTCTAGTGCTGCTAGAGCCGCTGTGTATGGGGTAGTAGAGGTGGCATAGGCCAGCGCTATGTTGTGCGCTCGGGGCACCTTCAGGTGCTTCAATAGGATAGCATACTTGTGGCGTTCATCAGCTACGTCAACCATCATTGTCTCTAAGCACATCCGTAACTCCGTGTACTGTGCTCGGTTCTCATGGGTGAAGTCTGGAAACGTCGGTGTGCCAATGTATGACGCCGTAGATGGCTGGCACATCGGTGAGCGTTGGAAGAGAGGCCTCCTAGGCGAGTCTCCTCTTACGCCTCTCGGTGGGCTGGTACCGGCAGGGTACCATGGCCCGCGTATCCAGGTGCTATTCCTCAGGACTGGTCGTGCGTCATGCTCACCCGTGAATAGAGTCGGGGGTCTGTAGCGCTCTTCTTCACAATGAGAAGAAGAGCTCTAGAGTCGGGGGTCTCTACCCCCTTCTTCACAATGAGAAGGGGGTAGAGCCTGGGCTGTACTGGACCTCCTGGTCCTGTGGAGTACTGTGCTGCTGTCGGGCTTGACTCTCCTCCTCTCCCTCTTCTTCTTCCTCTGTCAGGTCCTGTAGTCGTCTATTTAGCCTCTCCGCGGTGTATACCGTTCCTTCCTTGTAGCTGGGTCTCACTGGGACCGGTCGGGGAAGGAGTTCGGAGGGGGGTATAGGCTCTCTCTGGTGGTCGGGCTCAGGGTCGCTTAATCGGTTAGGGGAGGGTGCCCTTGACCCGTGTCTTGACGAGGCCCTGGAACCCTGTGTGGAGGGAGGGGGTGTTGCCCTGGCGATCAGCTGCTTCATTAGCTGCGCTTGTAATCGGTCGCGCTCGGCTTCGCGCTTGGTGAGAGCGATGTCGCGCTCTGCTTCTCTTTGGGCACCGGCAGCGGCGCGCTGGGCTTCGGCGGCGGCGCGCTGGGCTTCGGCGTGGTCTCTTACCATATTCTCTTCCGTCTGAAGGCGTCTAATCTCTAGACGTATACGATCTTCGTCGCTCCGTTGCCGCGCTTGAATGCGTTCTCTTTCCATGGAAGAATGTTCGCGCTCACTAAGCGTCTGTGCTTGGAGTCGATCGCGCTCTGTTGAGGCTGCTAGGCTGGCGAGGAACGCCTGTGCCAGCATCTTGTCCGCCTCGCTGGGGGAAGACGCTGGTTGAGGTGATCCGCTCCTGGCAGTACTCGTTGGAGATGCGTTCTCCTGCGGGGAGTCCTGGAGCTCTATCTCCGCGGCGCTCTCCTCTTCTTGTACCGTGCAGAGTTCCATCTCTGGAGGGTTGTCTTCCTCCCGGAGCTCTCCGGGGACTACTTCTTCGGTCTTGGCGGGGGGTAAAGTCGTGTCGGTTCCCTCCTGGTCCCCACCGTGAGCTTGGTCAGTTACATTAGAACCCACTAGGGCCTCTGTGGTCGGGGTATCCTGGTTGATAGGGTCGGACATAATTTTACTTTCTACTTTTACCGCGTTTACCGTCTGTAGAAGGCTAGGTAGTATACTGGCAGCGTAATCCTCTAAGTACTGAGGTGGCTGCCGTCTACGCTGCGGGCGATCTACTTTAGGAGGACCGTTTTGTGGAGTGTTCATCATAGGCCATTTCAATATTAATACCACTATATTAATATTACACTAGTTATTCTCCGGCTCGAAGGACCAATTGTAACTGAGGGGTACAATTCCCTGACTGTATTGATAAGTATGGTATCATTAAACCACTACCGCTTTATGTACTTTAACTACTGGCCATACAGTACACAATATATGAATATGATGAACACTTCCCACAATGAAATCGGTTCCAGTCAAAGGTATTAATCAAGTATTTAATGGAGCAAAAGGTACATATGATACTTATATTACATTTGATTGCACTTGTAAGGCAAATGAGTATTCGTAGGCAAATCAACACTGAATGTCCATTCTCTGGTTACGCAGGAGGCAAGTATACAACCTGGCTCTTAGGGAATTATATCTATGGTACACTTAATGATATAGCGGGATATACTGGAAGGGGTCCTCCCGGTTGTAAGCCGGCAGGGGGGGTAGGAGAGCTGTCGGTAGTAGAACGTCTGGTCAACGATATCTAGGGAGACTTCGAGTACAGAAGACAGTGCGATAGACTCTTGATCCGCAGACGAATACAGCTTGGTTCTCTTGTAGGCTGTAGCTCCACAGTGAAGAAGAAAACTAGGCGGCCTCAGGCTCTCTGAGCGCCGACTCGACCTTGACTCCTCTCGGGGGTAAATCCAACACTCACAGGCGTCGGCGATTATCCGCTCCACAAATCACAGTACCAAAGCAAATATATATTCCAGCCGCACAGGGCTATGCAGACGTCGGGTAGGTAATCCAGTGTACATGTCCATTCGGTCCTCGCCTAGATCTCCTCGGATGAAAGCGCCATGTGGTCGGCCCAGCCTGGATAAGAATCTAGCTAACACGAGGAAGCGTTGGAGATGCTGGTCACTTTAGAACTCTAACCGCACGATGCACCATACACAATAGACTATTATTAACTTAATAGAAATACGTCGCACTCGACGGTACAGTGCCAAACTCTGACAATTCAGTTATTAATTCGCACGCGGTCTCAATGCTATTCTGGGGCCAAACAGGCCATACTTCACCGCACGTCGTATCGTGGGTGAGGCTTCACGTTGGTTACTAAGTTTCTGACTAAGTGCCTCTGTATTCACTTACGCCATATTTATATGCACGTGAACAAATAGTGCCACTCTCATTTCTGTCGCCGTATCCCTGGGCAGGGCCGGGGCTAGTACAGACATGTCTTGTCGGTAACTTTGAACTTGACTCCGGGGGCTGGTCCCCTGGCGCCTGGTCCTTTGTCCAATAGGAGAATGAACTATTATGGGCTATAGTAGGCTAAAGGGATATTCCGTGTATATGTACAAGGAATATACAAGGGATATCAAACGATATACAAATACTATTCAATATATATCAACAAATAAATATATATACTCGGTTTAATCTGATCCTTCGTAACAACTATCACCACCATCACTATCACCACCATCACTATCACTACCATCACTAACACCACCATCATTATCACTATCACCACCATCACTATCACCACCATCACTATCACCACCATCACTATCACCACCTTCACTATCACCACCTTCACTATCACCACCATCACTACCACTACCATCATTAACACTATTACCACCATCACTATCACCACCACCATCACTATCACTACCATCACTATCACCACCATCGCTATCACTACCATCATTAACACTATCACCACCATCACTATCACCACCACCACCATCACTATCACTACCATCATTATCACCACCATCACTACCACTACCATCACTATCACCATCACCACCACTAGCACCACCACCACCATCACTATCACCATCACTATCACCACCACTATCACCACCACCATCACTATCACCACCACCATCACTATCACCACCACCATCACTATCACTATCACCACCACCATCACTATCACCACCACCATCACTATCACCACCACCATCACTATCACCACCACCATCACTATCACCACCACTATCACTATCACCACCACCATCACTATCACCACCACTATCACTATCACTATCACCACCACCATCACTATCACCACCACTATCACTATCACCACCACCATCACTATCACCACCACTATCACTATCACCAGCACCATCACTATCACCACCATCACTACCACTATCATCACTATCACCACCACTATCACTATCACCACCACCATCACTATCACCACCACTATCACTATCACTATCACCACCATCACCTCCGGCTCCACCACCACCACTATCATCACCACCACCACCACCAGCACAATGAAATAGCCTGTGTACTTATCAAGCATCTCAAACTAGGAGTGAGTATTGGGCCGACAGTGGCAGTAATTGACTACCTAAAAAAAATACATCATCCAAAGTAGTTAACTGCTGAAAAGGCTACTGAGATTTGAATGTAAACTACCACCCAACTACTGAAAAATGTAGTTAAACTAGTAATTAAACTACATGCAGGCTAGTTAACTACTATACTGTCCAATGCCAGGATGTATATGATATTAAACTATATTTACACTATATACTATTATATTATGGTACTATATTATATTGTATATATCATGTACTATATATCTCATATCACATTATATATGTGTTGTATACACTAGTATGTACTATATACTATTATATACTGCAGGTATACTATACTGTAATGTGTACTGTAATATGTACTATATGTGTGTACTGTAATGTGTACTATATGTATGTACTATGTATGTATGTAAATGTAAAAAAGAAAAAATACAGAAAAACGTAAGTCTTCAGGGGTAGGGCCCGACAAGCCTAGTGCTTCTCCCTAGCCCTTTTCGGACAATTGGAGATTTATGGAATTACCATTGTTATGTGTCCAAAACCCGAAATAAAAAATAACTGAACTGAACTGAACTGAGTGTGCTCCCCCCGTCTGCCGCAGGTGCCAGAGTTTCAGAACGACAACGTGGGAAACATGATGTGGAGAAATCACAACGAGGTACGAGCAGCCGTGAGATATTATCTGACATATCTGCTGCCAAAGAATTATAGGACACTTTTACCCTTTCACTGCCACATGACAGAAGGTTTACCCTTTACTATCACACAACCGTCGGTCACCGGTCACTGCTGTTGTGCGGCAGTGAAAGGGTTAACCTTCTGTGAATTGTCACAGTGAAAGGGTTAACCGTTTTGGTAGTGCGGCAGTGAAAGGGTTAAAAAGTACATCTTGGAAACGGAAGTTGACACAGCTATTGTTAAAGTGAACATGGCAACATTATGGGGACTGTGCTTACTTTCAGGAAATACTCAATATTTAAGTTACATATTTGAATGTAGTTATTATGTTGTGTTGTGTGTCTGAGGTGTACTTATGTTCCCTGTCTCCATTGTCCTGTCTGCGCCTTGGGGGCGCATTATAAATGAAAATATCATATCATATCATCATATACATGATTTAATATTTAAGTTACATATTTTAATATAGTTATATATATATATGATTTAATATTTAAGTTACATATTTTAATATAGTTAAATATATATGATTTAATATTTAAGTTACATATTTTAAGGCGGTCAGGTGGCGTAGCGGAGATTGTGCTCTTCACCAATGCAAGAGGCTGCGGTCTCGACTCCCGGAGAGTCAGCGTTGCCTTGGCTCGGGCTGATCGCTATACTAACTCGTTTGGCTGAGTTAGGGGGAGGGGAGCCGTGGGTGGGTCCTGGGCGTTGTGGACAGCGACCCCTACAGTTCGGTCGGGGCGCCTGCTCAGCAAGGGTAGGATCTGGAGAGAGGTAGTGCGACCTTCCACACGTTACACTCTCCCAGTGAGAATCTGCGCTGCCGGCTGGCTGCACATGCGTCAGAGGAAAGCATGTGACAGTCTCCGGCCTCTCGGACCAACAGTAGGGGAAAGTGCTCAACAACCAGGAAGGGGGTTGGGAATTGGCATAACGACTAACAGTGGGATGGGGGGAAAAATCGGGAAAAGAAGGAGGGGGAAAAAGATAATAATTTTTTTTTTTTTATTGTTTACATATTTTAATATAGTTATATATATTCATTCATATTTAAGTTACATATTGTAATATATAGTTATATATATATATTAGTTCATATTTAAGGAGCAGCAAGAAATTGTTAATACTTAAAAGAACACGCCAACATTTTGGGAAAAAGGCTTATCGTCTTCTCCAGAGATAAACAAGAAGATAAATACCAGTTTCCTGTGCATTCAGTAGAAAGCTATCTGGCTGCATGTTAGCCTAGCTTAGCACAATGAATGGAAGCGGACATGTACAGGTAGCCTTCGGGAGAGGTGTTAGTTGGACAATGCGTAGGCTACCCGTACATGTGCGCTTCCATTCATTGTGCTAAGCTAGGCTAACATGCAGCCAGATAGCATTCTACTGAACGCATAGAGAGGAAGCTGGTATCTATCTTCTTGTCTCTCTCTCTGGAGAAGACGGTAAGCAAATTTCCCCAACAGGTGTGTTCCTTTAAAGGAACACAGCAACATTACGGGGAATGCATCTATCGTCTTCTCCAGAGTCAGACAAGAAGACTGATACCAATTTCCTCTCTTTGCATTTAGTAGAAAGCTATCCGGCTGCAAGCTAGTCTAGTTTAGAATAGAATAGAATAGAATAGAATAGAATAGAATAGAATAGAATAGAAATACTTTTATTATCTCGAGGGAAATTTGACACTGCAAATCGGTCAACATTAAACATTTAGACAGAACAGGTCACGAATAAGAATAACAAAACAAATCTAATTGCCTAAGATAAGAGTAGAATAAAATAGAATAAAAATTGAATAAAATATACAGTAAATAAATACATAAAAAATATACTGAGGTCTACAGTAGGTGTAATATTGCACAGTGCTGTTTCAAAAGTAAGAGTCCAGGAAGATGGTAACTGTCACTCTGTGCTCAGTGTGATGCAGTGAGGCACAGTGATGCATTGTATAGTCTGATGGCTGTTGGAATGAAGGACTTCCTGTGCTGTTCAGTGCTGCATTTAGGTAGTGTGAGCCTAGCACACATGAATGGAAGCGGATACGGATCAGCTAACCTAGCTGTTGGCCAAAAACACCTCTCCCAGAGTTTTAAGCTAGGCTAGTGGTTTGTATCCGCTTCCATTCATTTGTGCTAAACTAGGGTAGCTTGCAGTCAGATAGCTTCCTACTGAACACAATACAGGAAATTGATATTCATTGGTATCTCTGGAGAAGACGGTAAGGTTAAGCACATTTCCCATAATGTTGCCGTGTTCCTTTAAGACCTTTGCTTACAAAACCATACCATTTTAGAGGATGTAGACAATGAAATAATAGATAAAACTAAATAACAAATGTAAACTTGTGTTTGTATATTTATACCCTTGATTTAATCTGCATTTTGTTTGCCCTCACAGGAGCAGGTTCAGAATGTTTTCAAAAGAGTAAGTTTCTCACACAAATGAACCAGGTGACCCGTTTCATGTTTTCTTCTGGAGATGGTTTTAAGTCTAAATGTGGATGTTCTCTTCTCCTCAGTTCCTGTTTCACTACTCTAAGGCTCACAGCTCTGTAGGCGCCGTCCAGCACGAGGTAATCAAATATACATCACAGCCAGTGGCTCATTGAAGAAACGATTACTGAAAATTACAATGTAGGGTTGTCTTCTCTTCCAAGGGATAATGTTGTTACCCTGGATAATAATTAGACCCCCGACAATCAAATGTGCAACATTGAGGCATTATCTTAGATTTCCGAATGAATAATGTACATGTAATAAACATGTGTTTTAATACTTTGGATACTTTTAGAATTACTAGAGTTTAAATAGATTTATTTAGAAAATGTTAAGACTCTGGCTATAGTTAGCCACAAAACTAATAGCAACACTTAAGGTTATAATTCATATTTAATATCTGCTATATTTTATTGTTAATACTGTAGTATGCTGCTATTTTAAATAGTTGTATTGTTTACACTGTTCTTATTGTCTGTACGACTGTGTGATGTTGCTGCTATAGGAGGCAGATGATCCAAGAAACAACCATTTCACTCCTCTTGTAAAAAGTCAGGGATGTGAAACTTGAACTTGAAACAAATGCAAAGTCAATGAATGAATGAATGAATGAATGAATGAAAATGAATGAATGAATGAAAACTTAATTTAACAGATTGCAGAATGGGTACAATACAGTACGGCTCAATATTATTGTTAATGGGATGCAGACCAGAGAAAGACGTTTGTCTTGTTTACATCAAGGTCCCCCATTTTCAATTCATATTGACATTTATGACATACTCAACATACATGACACATGACATACGGTATTTAGTACTGTTACATTTGTGACATATACGATATTCAAATATACAGTACTGTTACCCATAGATCCTGACAGAGTATATACATATGATGGGGAGGGGACTGTACATTAGGAGGGGGTGGGTGGGTGGGTGGGAGAGAAATATACATACGGTGGGGAGGAGACTGTACATTTGGAGGGGGTGGGTAGGTGGGAGAGAAATATACATATGGCGGGGAGAGAATATATACATGCGGTGGGGAGGAGACTGTCTATTAGGAGGGGGTGGGGATGGGGGGTTTGGACATTTACGGTGGCCAGTTTCGAATTGCAGCCTCCCGTAGGTGCTCTTTAAGAGCAGTTTTGAATGTGGGTAGGGATTCACATTCCTTTACAGCTTTGGGTAGGGCGTTCCACATTGATGTGGCATAATTGCTAAACGTGTTTAGTCCCTTGTTTGAGCCGAATCTGGGTTTAACATGATTTGTTGAGCTTCCTCTGGTGTTGTGGTCGTGGTATTCACTGACCTTTGGGAAGTATTTTGACATGTACATGGGTACCATAGTCGTATAGTGTATCTTGTAGACCAGGCCCATTGCAAGTTGCTGTACTCTGTCGTCTACTCTAAGCCATCCTAGGTTGTCAAAGTGGGCAGGGGTGAGGTGGGTTCTAGGAGTCAGGTCAAGTAGAAGTCTGACCAGTTTGTTTTGTGATGTTTGTAATCTTGTTTTTAGCGCCTTTGGTACCATGAGGTGCAAGCATAGTCGTAGTACCCTTGAATGAGTGCTCCTGCCAGTCTTCAGGGTATTCTTGTTTACCAGAGAGGAGATCCGGTACAAGAATCTAGTTCGTTGGTTGACTTTTTTTATTACATTGGATGCCATTTTGTCATAGGAAAGATTTTCCTCTAGGATGGAACCCAGTAGGTAATTTCATCTTTCCTTGTGACAATATTGTCACCCACTGTAACTGAGAAGCCGTCGGTCTTGCTGAGTTTGTTATTTGAACCGAAGAGAATGGACTCTGTTTTACCCAGGTGTAATGATAGTTTGCTATCAACGAGCCATATGCAGATTTTGCCTAGTTCCGAGCTGAGGGTTTTTTCAACCTGCAACTTGTTCTTGTCAGAGACCAGCAGGGCTGAGTCGTCCGCAAACAGGAACAAGTTGCAGTCACAAGCTGACGACATGCCATTTGCATAAATTAGGAACAGTAGCGGTCCTAGTATGCTTCCTTGTGGAACACCACAGCTCATTGTGAGGGGGGTAGAGTACTGTTTACCTCCATCATCTGTTCTCTCCCCTCCAGGTAGGATTGCATCCAGCTCACTGATAAACGATCAAAACCAATTGCTTTTAGCTTGTCAATCAGAATGGAGTGATTGACAGTGTCGAAGGCCTTTTGTAGGTCCAGCATGACCATGCCGCAGTATTTGCCCGCGTCCACCTCTTGTTTGATGTGGTCGTTCAAATAGAGAAGGCATGTGTCAGTGGAGTGGGATGTTCTGAAGCCAGATTGGAATTCGTAGATTAGATTTTTTTCCGCCAGGTACTTTTCGACCTGTTCGTAGACTATTTTCTCCATGACTTTCGAGATGGAGGTAAGAATAGAAACAAGGCGGTAGTTGCCTGGGTCTAATTTGCTGCCCTTTTTGTGCAGAGGGGTCACTCTCGCAATTTTGAAGTCCTTGGGACGAAGAATGGGGCCACACTAGTCTATACAAGCCCTGAAATAAATGCAGAAATGTAGTTTGGGTGCACCGTGGAGTAGGTTTCAGCATTTATTTCAGGGCTTGTACAGAATGGAGCATGGCCTCATTAGCTGCGGGTGTATGAAAAACAGTGTGCGTTGTGCTGAGACGCTCATTAATAAGTAGGAAATAGACCTTACCCTTTAACATCACCCACACGACCATCAAAACCCAGCAGTCGTTGGCGTTGTGTGACCCTCTTCTTAGTCATATGTCATACTTACCAGTCCTTTCTCAGCACAATCCATGCCGTTCCTCATACTACCACAAACGAATGCAAAGTCAATAGGGTCAAGCTCCGGTCTGTACAAACTGATTGAGTCTCACTGGAATCTATACTTTGTGTGCACTGTGGAGTGAGCTTCAGGCAATTTATACAGGCAGGAGCTTGACCTTGATGGCATGGACTCTGCCATCAACATCATCATTTGATTGATTGATTGAAAACTTTATTAACAGATTGCAGAATGGGTACAATACAGTACAGCTCAATACACACAATTGTTAAGGGGATGCAGACCAGAGAAAGACTTTCGTCTTGTTTACACCAGGGTCCCCCATTTTCAATTCATCAGGAAATTGTTGAATAGGAAATGGGACTAGATATCCCCAAATCTTGGTAGAAAAAGTCACAAAGAACCCATTTGTAAACAGAAGCCACGGCACGAGCTGAAGCGGATGCAGTGACCTTACTCTTCCTCTCTCTCTAGTCTCATTCAGTTCACCCGCTGATGCGCCTGTCCCCAAAGCTCTCTCAGAGGAGGAAGAAGTTGGTGCTTATGGTAAAGAAAAAACATCTTAAATACTATTTATTGGGCCAGTGAGCTGAATTTGGTGTTTAAAAGAAAAAGTATATACTTTATATATATCTTTATTTTTTTTAATGGCGGCAAATTATGAGCAACCAAAAAACCCAATCTGTGAATCATAATCTATTGATTAACTCTTAAAACTATTCAACTGTATATGTATTACACCAAAACAGAAAAAATAAACTAAACATCTCCCAATGCAAATGCTATTGATGCTTAGAATATTGAACAATTACAGGGCGGTTAGGTGGCCGAGCGGAGATTGCGTTCGTCACCAGCCCCGGAGCTGTGAGCTCGATTCGCCTGTTCGAATCCAGCTCACAGCTCCGGGGTTGTCACCAGCTTGGCTGGCCGTCTGCACTGATACAATTGGCAGTATCAGAGGGTGGGAGAAGCTGGCGGGGTGGGTCCGGGTCGTTGTAAACAGCGACTCCTACAGTTCGGTCGGGGCGCCTGCTAAGCGCGGATAGGACTCGAGGGGGATAGTGTGATCCTCCCACACGCTACGCCCTCTCAATGAGAATCCGCGCTGCCAGGTGAAAAGAAGCGGTGATTGGCTGGACGTGTGTCGGAGGAAGCACGTGGTAGCCTCCACTCTCCCAGATGATCTGACTGTGGGGGGTAAGTGCGCAGCGATCAGGAAGGGACTGGGAATTGGCATACGACTAACATTGGGATGGGAGAAAAATCGGAGGAAAATGGAGGGGGAAAAAGACCAATAAAAAAAAAAAAAAAAATATTGAACAATTAAATGATTCTATAAGCACAAGAAAGATAATATCTTATTTAATAAATTATATTAGCTTATAAGAAGTTTAAATTAGGCATGTTGACCCAAGACTTCTTTCTCTTCCGATCTGGCTCGTGGGAACAGGGTCTCCGAGGTCTCCCGGACAAGTTGTAGACATGGTGGATGACGAGAGGATGAGCACCCAGGAAGCTGCATCGCCTCTGGACAACAGGCACAAAATGGCGGATGGAGAGACACGCAGGATCATCGAATGTCTCTCTGGCAAAAATAAAGAGACCTTCATTTTTCAGAAAATAAATTATTGTAGATAAATAATAGTCATGCATTGTCGTAATTGTCATGTGTCTTCCTGCTCTTTAATGTAGCAGACTGAATTATAAAAAAAACATACTGTTTATACTTGCAGATACAAAGTATTATTGACATCTTTGTACTATTAAACAGGCGACAGAAAATACACAATGCATCTTAGAATACAAAACAAAAAAGTCACAAATACCTCAGGTCTGTCTTCTCCCTTTTTTTTATAGAATAATCCTTTATGCAATCAATTAACGACACAGATAAATCAGAAGGGAGACATTGGTGATGATTTTTGGCATGGAAGTGAACTCTACTTGAGGGGGACTTTTAGAAATGTACACAAGCAGTTTTGTCAAATACATTATTATATCAAAAAAAATTAAAAAAAAAATGACCCAGAATTGTCTCTTTGACAAATGTGTTGAAATGGCAGTTATTAATGGATTAATTCACAACTGGTTCACCAGAAGGTAAAGACATACACACACACACACCCCCACCCTGGAGCTTGTGTGATTGACACAGATGGATACTGGAAAAGGTGTGTTGTGTGCCACAGAAGAACAGCGATGAGATATTCTACTTTTTGAACAGTGGTGTGGCGTGTTGCGTCATTCCTCTCTCCATGTCATCCCAGCATGCTCCACATGGTGGCACCAGAGCCTCATTATATTCATCACGTTTGGAGCTACAGGGTTTGATTATTATTATTATATAAAAAAATTTAATAGTCCTCGTCTGAGTCGCTGTCGTTCCGCGTGGGGAGCGAGCATCTGATGGAGGACAGCAGCTTGTCTTCGATCTGCTTCTTGGGGTTCTCCTCCAGGTCCGTCTTCACCGCGCCGGACTCTGATAACCTCCACTCCAGCTCTGGACGACGGGGGAAGACGGATACAGGAGGAGACGGGTGAGACCAGAGGATTTACAGAATAGTGTCGATAACAAGATTACCGGTAGTACGAAAAATGTAATGGGTTCTTCTTAGCCGGCGTGCAGCCTGGTAAAATGTATGTCAACACAGACACTAACTTCATTCAAATCGAATACAAATGTGTCTAGGCTCATTCTTACCTGCTTATCCACCCAAATAAATACTGCAATTTGCTTCTTAGCTAGCAGCCCTTATCTTTTACCATCTACTCATAGGTTTGTACTAGGCTTATACTAGCATTATTCTAGGCTTATACTAGCATTATTCTAGGATTATACTAGCATTATTCTAGGATTATACTAGCATTATTCTAGGATTATACTAGCATTATACTAGGCTTATACTAGCATTATACTAGGCTTATACTAGCATTATTCTAGGATTATACTAGCATTATACTAGGCTTATACTAGCATTATTCTAGGATTATACTAGCATTATAATAGGCTTATACTAGCATTATTCTAGGATTATACTAGCATTATACTAGCATTATACTAGGTTTATACTAGCATTATTCTAGGATTATACTAGGTTTATACTAGCATTATTCTAGGATTATACTAGCATTATTCTAGGATTATACTAGGCTTATACTAGCATTATTCTAGGATTATACTAGCATTATTCTAGGATTATACTAGGCTTATACTAGCATTGTACTGGCACTGTACTAGTATTGTACTGGGATTGTACTATCGATACGATTCCATTATCGATTCTGCTTATCGATCCGATTCTTTGGCGATTCCCTTATCGATTCTTGATACATTTATAATTTACATAAATACATTGGAAATGCAACAGAACTAAGCTGGTTAGAATGACAACATGCAACTTGACATTTCCGATTGTCATTTATTGTTGAGCCCCCACCAAAATGGTCGCAATTTCGAGCCCTTAAAACATTTAGTGACTGCTCGGTGACACTCGTTCACCTTTTCCTGCGTCAGTTTACCCCGCTGTGCTAGCGCGAAAGGATTTTCCTGAGGTGCGCGAGAACCACTAGCTGCAGCCCGAGTCTATTGTGAGCATCTAAAATGGATGAAATGGGAGAATATGTATACAGTGAAAGCATTCATTTTCATTTAGGTTTTCCTAGTCAAGGGAAGGAATCAAATGGTCTACTATGGCTGCATGCGTGGCGCTAACGTTATTGTTTTTAAATGCGCAACTGTCGGAAAAACATGGCATCGATAAGAGGAATCGATAGTCACAGAGGCATGCGATTCCAGGAATTGGACAATTAGGACAACGTGAACCGGTTCTCGATTCCCATCCCTAATTATAATAGCATTGTACTGGGATTATACTAGGATACTAGTATTAAAACACCATGGCATTAAAAGGCCACCATTGTATTAAAAGCATGGGGTTCTGGGTGGAGGGGACCACAGACGCATCCATACCGTCGAGCTTGAGGTTCATGCCACCAAAGACCAGAGGGCCGATGAACTGGGCCTTCATGTCCCCCTGGAAGTAGACGAAGATGGTGGGCAGGTTTCGGTCGGGGTAGTTGGGGATGCAGGTGGTGGAGATGGATCTGAGGAACTTGGTCTGAGGGAACTTGCTGGCCAACACACTCAGGTGCTGGTTGATCAGAGTACACAGAGGAAGGCTGCAGCAGGGGAGGAGAGACACAGATCACTTGGTTAATCTATGCCAAAATCAACATTCATCGGCATAAGAAATAGCTTACGGAAATAATAATCCAACATCAATTTTGAAAATCAGTTCTCGTGGGGCGGCACGGTGGTGCAGTGGTTAACACTGTCGCCTCACAGCAAGAAGGTCCTGGGTTCGATGCCCGATTGGGGACCAGTTTGCCCAGTTGCCAGGTACCCAGGTGGGGTAATTCGCATGCCTTTTTGTGTAGAGTTTACATGTTCTCCCCATGCTTGCAAGGGTTTCCCCTCCAGAAAAAAAAGGATGGAAAAAGATGCAGAACAGATCGCTAACGCTGTCGCGTCCCTGATGAAGACGGACAGGAGCACTTGGATTGGTCCCCGGACGCCCATGTCTGCTCACGACTGCCCTTGGGGGAGAGGGAAGGACGACGGAAGGGTCTAGCACATGACTGGTTGTACCCCAGCATGTGTATCAAGATGTAGTGTTTTATGTACCCCAGCATGCATATCAAGATGCAGAACTAAAAACGACCATGTACGCTCCAAGCCTAGGACCTGAATCTATCAAGCCTCTGAAAGTAAGTAAGAGTGCTGATCCAAGACCAGATTGGTTCCTAAAAGTCTATAGCGACGTGCAGGGGTGTAAAGTACTTGAGTATTTGTACTTTGTTACAATACTTAAGTACTGTTTTGGGGGATTTGTACTTTACTCTAGTATTATTAGGTTTGTATACTTGTACTTTTACTCAATTACATTTCACAGAAGAAAAAACCATACTTTTTACTCCTTACATTTAACACTTTGACTGCCATGAAACGTGTTTAGACGTCATTGCTGGCCATGCTCAAGTTGCCGGAGGACGCTGTACAGCGTCCTTATATCAATATTTCAAAAATCTGCGATCGGATTCATATGTCCCCTCCGCTGGCCTGAGATCCACCAGCAGGACCCACTGAGCTCTCTGGCGGTTCAGGAGCGCCATCTGGTGGCCGATCGGCGCAATCGCTTAACAGGATGTGCCATAGAGGTTGTGCTAGACGTCCGTAGTACTTCCGGGCACTCGCTATAGGTCCCGGGACTCTGGCTCGTCACGCTACACAGTGATCGATTGCCAATAACTCGATAAACAACATGATTTGGACGTATATACCATTATACAAGCTGGAGATGGACCGGGTAAATTTACATCCCATAATGATAAGACTTCTACTCTACGATGATCGTCCAACGGCGCGCGGAGACTGGGGTGAGTTTCAGCGTGTAACGTTACCGTCTTCGATACTAACTGCTATTATCAACATTTGACCCACATTAGATGATTGGTATAACGCTGCCCACGGAATTATAAACGCCCCCTAGCCCATCCGGTCAACATCAGATGACGTGTAGTAACTTCTAGAAGTACGTCTAGTTGGAATTTTTTATATCGCGCTGATTGCCAACTGTATTGCATCATCAATATAATGCATTTGGGGCTATAGATCACGTTCTGGAGAAAGCTGCAGAAAGAGATGAAAACATACTTATACATTAGACCATACTTTACTATGAATATGTGAATGAAAAAGTTTAACGTTGCTACACAATGAACAATACATATAGGACTTTGAATGGGCCCTAATAATGGCAATGTAGCAATAGAATTTAAAAAGTTATAGCCATGCAAAGAAGGGGTACTTCTCCATAGACAAATAGAGCCGGCAACCTATGGTATATCATGAATTTAACCCAAGGCAACCAAAGTGTTAAAATGCAGACCTACAAAGTACAAATCTCACAGGTCCAACTATTTTAATTAGTGTATTTGTTTCTCTGGCCGAACTAACGTTAATGTTATAAATCCTGCGGCCACACTTTATTTAAAAGCAGCCAATCAAATCCCCATCAATGGAAAATGAACCCACCCATACCCATGCTGATTGGTCCTTGTGCAAGACTAGAAAGCGGGGATCTTTGATTAAACACCTGCTATCAGAAGAATAGACAGTCAGAGTGACAAGCTACAGAAGATGGCCCCAAACGATAGTACGAGTGATGAAGAGGACGAAACGTAACATTTCATTGCCCCGGAATAAAAAAAAGTTGAAAAGTTTTTTACTTTTACTCAAGTGTGTTTTTAGCCAGATTAACTCTGACTTTTACTTGAGTAAGATCTTGAGACGGTACCCATACTTTCACTTAAGTATAATTTCTGGGTACTTTTTACACCACTGGCGACGTGTACATGGTTCCATAGAACGGCACTCCCTCCTCTTAAAGAGCCGTATTGAGGGCGGGACTCACCCTTGTTTGTACAGATGGAGCACCACCCAGATGCCCTCTCCTGCGTTGTTGACCTGCTTGATGTAGTCCTGGCCAGAGATCTCGTCGAGCTCCCCGAACACGTTCTTCATCTGAGTCGCCTTCCACTCCGACAGCCTCTTCTGTCTGATCGGGAAAGAGATGCAGGCAGAGACGGTCTTATGTTAGGGATGTCCCGATACCACTTTCTCTCAGACGGTCTTATGTTAGGGATGTCCCGATACCACTTTCTCTCAGACGGTCTTATGTTAGGGATGTCCCGATACCACTTTCTCTCAGACGGTCTTATGTTAGGGATGTCCCGATACCACTTTCTCTCAGACGGTCTTATGTTAGGGATGTCCCGATACCACTTTCTCTCAGACGGTCTTATGTTAGGGATGTCCCGATACCACTTTCTCTCAGACGGTCTTATGTTAGGGATGTCCCGATACCACTTTCTCTCAGACCAAGTACAAGTATTTACATGTGGGTACTTGTTGATACAGAGTACTGATACCATTACAGTTCTTAACATGTTTTGGTTTCATGAGATGTTCCTAATTTTCTGACTGTAACAAATGAAATATACAACGTGACTCCGTTGCTGATATTCAAACTTAAAATATAAAATAATGTAAATATAATTATATTTTAAACATAAAATGCTATGTTTTCCTGAACAAACATGGTACCGAGTAGTAGTATCGGAGTAGTTTCACGAGTACAGGTAGTACATGAGCACAGTATCAGACCCGATAGCAATCCTGGTATCTCTATCGGGACATCGAGTCCATGTAATGAGGAGATGGAGCACTGTGGTAGTTTGGAGAAATCTGTAACACTAAAGATGGCGGCAACAATTAAACTACTTGCTACAAAACTAACATATTCAGAGGAAATAATTACATGTCACATCATTTTGTGTCGAGTCAAATTCTCTGCATCTTGAGGTGAAATGTGACTTTTAAAAGATGTTTGAAATGAATCACAATCTCTGCCAAAAGGCTGGGAATTGTAAAGAGAGTTGTCATGGTCTATAAGGACTCTGTGGCAGGTGGTGCACACGTAGAGGGGCGGATTTAAGGGGATACAACTATTTCCATCACAAAATTGTTCTTTTCGACCAAATGAATAATTCTGTTTTCAGTCATTTACTAGTGATTTCAAATGTGAAAGAAAAGCAATGACATGTATGACAGATTCTTAGATGCAGTCGACTCCCCATTCATTATTCCATAATAGAATATTTATAGATTAGAGTTGTATTTTAGTTGTATAGTTAGTTTTATGCTTAGTATAGTAAACCTGACCACATGTCTGCATTTTATGCATTGCTTTTATTTGCACGATTCCCAACACAAGTGGGGCCTCGTGGACATTTTAATGATCTCATGATGCAAATGCTGATTAAAAGATAAAAGAGAAGTGTACTGTGGTAACGACGCACACAGTTAATTTAGACCCAGCTTCTAATAGAGAGACGGCCCTTTATTTGTCACAACATTGTGCCAGACCCAGCCAGTAAAAGAGAGATTTTAAATTAAGTTTTACACTAACAGTAATATCAAATTAACAACGGTCCCCACTAACATGAGTTGCATCAGTCAACTGTTGGTCAAGTTATCTTCATAAAAACACTAATAAGTTAACTTCATAAAAAGGCTCATAAGTTAGCTTCATAAAGACTTATACCGGTAAGTTAGCTTCATAAAGACTTATAAGTTAGCTTCATAAAGACTCATAAGTTAGCTTCATAAAGACACTCGTAAGTTAGCTTCATAAAACATTCATGTTAGCTTCATAAAAACATTCAAAAGTTAGCTTCATAAAACATTCATAAGTTAGCTTCATAAAGACTCATAAGTTAGCTTCATAAAGACTCATAAGTTAACTTAATAAAAACATTCATAAGTTAGATTTATAAAACACTCATAAGTTAGCTTCATAAAACATTTATAAGTTAGCTTCATAAAAACATTCATAAGTTAGCTTCATAAAACACTCATAAGTTAGCTTCATAAAACACTCATAAGTTAGCTTCATAATAACACTCGTAAGTTAGCTTCATAAAAAGACTGCTGTTGTGTTTGTTATTGATCAACTACGTTATGTTCCGTGTTACGTTGTGTTGGCTGTTCAGTTATTACTGATTTGTATGCGTTTGTACGGTGCAGTAAAAAAATAGAAAGAAGAAAAATAACCATAAAAAGATTTACCTATACATCTCGATGGCAGCCTCGTCTTCTTCACCGAACTCATCCTCGTTATCGTCCAGCTCGTCCAGCGTCATGCTCTCATAGGTTTTCACTGAAGAGACAAAAGCACAAAAGGTACATATATACTGTTGATATCAGTATCAGTACTATGGGACGACAGTGGCTCAGGATGTGGAGCGGTCATCTGGTTTGATTTTTTTTTATTTTTTTATTTTTTTTAAATCTTTATTTCGAACATGTAAATGAATACAAACAAAATAAATAACTAAACAAAATCAAAACATAACTCAAACAAAATAAATAACTAAACACAAGCAAAACATAACTCAATGTACATGTTCGAAAAGGAGTAGGAAGAATCAGAAGGTTCAGAACCTTCTGATCTGGTAATCAGAAGGTTCCAGGTTCAATTACAACTCCCCCCGGCAGCGTGTTGAAGTGTCCTTGAGCAAGACACTTAACCCCTAAATGCTCCCAGCGAGCAGGTTGGCACCTTCCATGGTTGCCACCGCCATCGGTGTGAGAATGTGTGAAAGAATGGGTGAATGTCAGGCATAAGTTGTAAAGCGCTTTGGATAAAAATCGTTATATGCAGTCAGGTCCATAAATGTTTTGGACATTGACAACATTGTGTCTTTGTACACCACCACAATGGACATGAAAAGAAACATTCTAAATGTTCACCTGATATTGGATGCAAATACCATGAAAATTAAAGCTGAAAGTCATTTTAAATCTTCATTTTAAGACCATTGTGGTGGTGTACAGACCTAAATAGTAAATAGTATAGTCCAAATATGTATGGACCTGGCCCATAATGGTGCACCTAATAATGTGCCACACCCAGGTCCAACAAAAATCACGACAGGCCTAGCGCTCTTCTCTTACCAACAGATTGTTGTTGGAGGGCCAGCTCCTCCTCTTCGTCATCTTTGGGTGTCTCTTTGGGAGGAAGGACCCCCTTCTTTCTGAGAATGTCATTCCACTCTGTGTCTTCATTGGGGTCCTAGACGGTACAAATAAAATACATTTTTGAAGATCTATTCCATCTTGAGTTTGATTGATTGATTGAAAATGTTTATTAACAGATTGCAGAATGGGTACAGTACAGTACAGTACAGTCCCATTAACAATTGTGTGTATTGAGCCGTACTGTATTGTACCCATTCTGCAATCTGTTAAATAAAGTTTTCATTCATTTCACACAGTACAGTACAGCTCAATACACACAATTGTTAAGGGGATGCAAACCAGAGAAAGACTTTAGTCTTAGAGTTTGCTTCAACACAAAGACGACATTCGTAAATAAACACCATTTACATCAAGGGTTCAACAAACAAATGAAAACCAAAATGCCTATTTGATGGCAGAGCAAACTACACTGTGATCCGACTGTGTCAGCCTAGCAGCTCAAAAGACTCGCAGCACGGAAGTAAGGCGAAAGAAAGGGGCAGCTCTAAACTAAACACAGTTCACGTCGATTATTATTGTTTCAAATCTCCGTCGTTAATAGATGACTCATGACTGCGCTTAAATAGTTAGTTTATAGAGATAACAAACCTGCATGTTGTCGGTGGAGAGAGAGAAGATCTGAAGCAGCACACTGCAGACACGGAAACAGAAGGAGCGCTCCCGTAGGGGTTCCGATGGAAAACAACAACGTTAAATAATATCTCAGAAAACAACACGTAGTTCTCCTAACGCTCAAGTAAAAGTACTTTCGGCGTCTAAATGAAAATAATGATTTGTATAATAAGGGTCTATATTAATGTTACGCGTTTAACTTCGGTAATGTTAATAAAAAAAAGAAGCAGGGAACACAATGTCGAGGGGACAATAATAAAGGTAGCGTCGACATCCGCTTGGAGTCTCCACATGTCCATATAAGGAGTGGGAGCGCAGCATTCCATTTGTGGAGCAACAGCTGTAGATACAGTGTGACCATTAGATGGGAGGCCGAGTCAGTCTAAAGTGGACTTGATTGATCCATGTTGGCAGACTACACAATTCTTTGTGTGTAATATCTAATTATTATGTTGAGTCAAAATACGTTTGTTGGCCAGCCGTCTGTTGGTCATCGGTGTTCGTAATCTTACATTTAAATTAAATGTTTTCTCATGCATATCTTTGGACACCTCTAGCTGATAAACCAATCAGGATACAGAAACGGGATTTCGGGACCCCAAAATTGTCAACATGAACAACGGAGAATGCATCTGACTGGAACGCTAGCTGATTACACACAACATAAGACAGTAAATACTATTGTAATAAAACGTTCAAAACTATGTTCAATTTGTTTGTTACTATATAAGATTGTATTTCGCACTGTATTAACCATAACGACGTCACAGATGAGCTTTAGATGATTAACGTGATATTAACGCTATCTATCCGACGGTCCGACCTAAATACTATTGTAATAAAACGTTCAAAACTATGTTCAACTTGTGTTTTGTTTCTTACTATAAGATTGTATTTCGCAAGCCATACCGACGTCAGGTGAGCTTGCTATCCATTAGATGGATAACGTGATATTAACGTTAGATCTAACCGACCATTGGTACCCATGTACATGTCAAAATACTTCCCAAAGGTCAGTGAATACCACGATCACAACACCAGAGGGAGCTCCACAAATCATGTTAAACCCAGATTCGGCTCAAATAAGGGACTAAACACGTTTCGCAATTATGCCACATCAATGTGGAATGCCCTACCTAAAGCTGTAAAGGAATGTGGATCACTACCCACTTTCAAAACCTCTCTCAAGGGACACCTACGGGAGACTGCAATTCAACACTGGCCCCTGTAAATATCCTAACCCAACCCCCTCCAATGTACAGTCATTTACCTAGTATGGTTTTGTCAATAGTTCAATGTACAATTTTGTTTGTTTGTACAGTGTCTCCCCCCCCCCCCCCCCTCAATGTACAGTATTACTTGTTTATACAGTGTGCCCCCCGGCCCCCCCCCCCCAACCACCTCCAATGTAAATTACCCAGTATGGTTGTCAATATCCCAATGTACCCAACCCCCCCCACACAACCTCCTCCAATGTACAGTTTCTACGTCAAATGTATATACTCCCTTTTCTTGACTCCTTCTGTATCACAAACAGTACTGTATTTGCAAATCTGGTATGTCATAAATGTATAGATGTAGCAGTACTGACTATCTGTATGTCATATATGTCCTGATGAATTGAAAATGGGGGACCCTGATGTAAACAAGACGAAAGTCTTTCTCTGGTCTGCATCCCCTTAACAATTGTGTGTATTGAGCTGTACTGTATTGTACCCATTCTACAATCTGTTAAAGTTTTCAATCAATCAATCAATCAAAACCACAATTTGATTCAAATGTATTACATACCTCACTTTGTTGGTCTCTCTCTGGTCTGCATCCCCTTAACAATTGTGTGTATTGAGCTGTACTGTATTGTACCCATTCTGCAATCTGTTAACCGTTTTCAATCAATGTCAGACGTCTATAAAAAAAACGATTGAATTGCTCAGAATTTAAAATGATGTCCCCAATAGGACATAATAATATTAATATTATTCCCCAGTATGACACAATAAACACAGAATGAATGCTACCAAAGAGAATGCTATATGCAATTTATGCAATTTATATGCAACTTCCTATCACGTTTGAATAATGCTGTAAAGTTAAGTCAAATGCATTTCAATAGTAATAGTAATGAATTGAGAGCTTACCGAATGCAGAGCTATCCAGTATTGTGAACGGAGACGAGTAGCAATATTTACTTCCTGGTTCCAGGGCTTGAAGAATGTCATTGGGAGAAATCAAGTCACCTGACGTTGTAACGCGTTTTGATTGGTTCCGCAGCAACGCCCCTTTTCACAAACGTAGGTAGTTTTTATCTTATCAACACATTAATTTCATAAAGATATGACCCAACAACCGTTGCCAACAAACGGAAATGTGTTATTATAGTATATTATGTAGTTCATATTACAATAACATATAGTCTGTTTAACCAGATCAATCATTTCATTAACGGAAGCCTCTAGAGTCATAAATGTATAGATGTAGCAGTACTGACTATCTGTATGTCATGTATGTCATATATGTCCTGATGAATTGAAAATGGGGGACCCTGGTGGAAACAAGACGAAAGTCTTTCTCTGGTCTGCATCCCCTTAACAATTGTGTGTATTGAGCTGTACTGTATTGTACCCATTCTGCAATCTGTTAATAAAGTTTTCAATCAATCAATCAGTCATGTATGTCATATATGTCTATATGAATTGAAAATGGGGGACCCTGATGGAAACAAGACAAACGTCTTTCTCAGGTCTGCATCCCCTTAACAATTGTATGTATTGAGCCGTACTGTATTGTACCCATTCTGCAATCTGTTAAATAAAGTTTTCATTCATTCATTCATTCATTCATTCATTCATTCATACCTTCGGCCTCCCATCTACATGCTGTGCTGTCACTCTGTGTAAGAACACACACGCACCCACACACTCACACACACCTACACACGCACACACACGCGCACACACACACACACACGTCCCTCCAAACCTGTTTACTTTAGGACACATTCACGTTTTTATTTATTTATTGGAGAATTCCTCATTTCTGCTGAAAATGATTATCTTGGTTGAACTGTGAGGACATTTAAAAACAATAAGGCACAACATGCAATATATTACAAACACGAACAAACATGATGGATTATGAAAAGAAAACCAAGACCATAATAATAATAATAATAATAATAATAATAATAATAATAATAATAAATAATAATAATAATAATAAAATAATAATAATAATAGGTGAATAATAGATTATACAATATTAGAGATTGATTGATTGAAAACTTTATTAACAGATTGCACAATGGGTACAATACAGTACAGCTCAATACACACAATTGTAAAGGGGATGCAGACCAGAGAAAGACTTTCGTCTTGTTTACATCAGGGTCCCCCATTTTCAATTCATCATAACATTATGACATACATGACATACAGATATACAGTACTGCTACATCTATACATTTATGACATACAAGGTATACAAATATACAGAGACAGAGTTTCTAAAAGAGAGTATATACATTGGAGGGGGTTGGGTGGGAGAACATCACATTATGTTAATGATCCTAAATAAACTTGTTTATTGCTCAGGCAAACTGAGGTGATAACCCAACGCACCGTTTTTTTATATAGAACTCTGCCTGGATGATGATCAACATCAACACCATCATACAGTATATGATAATATACTATACTATATCATTATCAAAAATAATGATATTTCATAGGTTGATTGATCATCAGCAGCGACCTGCTGTTATACTTTTACTACGTCACGTGGCTCTGATGAAATCAAGTCTATAAATTGAAGTCAAAGTCAAGTCATCAAACTAACAAACAAACACAACTAAGCAATCATTTGTATGATTGCTATCCTGTGATTACAGTAGCATGAGAATGACCAATCACAATGGGCCCTCTCGCATGGACACCGGAACAAAGGGAAGGAATTAACCCTTTCACTACCACACTACAGAAGGTTAACCCTTTCACTGCCACACTACAGAAGGTTGTTAACCCTTTCACTGCCACACTACAGAAGGTTAACCCTTTCTCTGCGACAATACACAGAATGTTAACCCTTTCACTGCCACACGACAGCAGGTTAACCCTTTCACTGCCACACTACAGAAGGTTAACCCTTTACTATCACACTACCGACAGTTATGATGAATTGAAAATGGGGGACCCTGATGTAAACAAGACGAAAGTCTTTCTCTGGTCTGCATCCCCTTAACAATTGTGTGTATTGAGCCGTACTGTATTGTACCCATTCTGCAATTTGTTAATACAATTTTCAATCAATCAATCAATCAATCAAACCTTCTGTAGTGTGGCAGGGAAACAGGGTTAAGACTGGAACTAAGGGAAGGGGTTATGGCTGGAACTAAGGGAAGGAATTAAGGCTGGAACTAAGGGAAGGAATTAAGACTGGAACTAAGGGAAGGAATTAAGGCTGGAACTAAGGGAAGAAATGAAGGCTGGAACTAAGGGAAGGAATTAAGGCTGGAACTAAGGGAAGGAATGGAGACCGGAACTAATGGAAGGAATTAAGGCTGGAACTAAGGGGAGGAGAGAAGGCTGGAACTAAGGGAAGGAATTAAGGCTGGAACTAAGGGAAGGAGAGAAGGCTGGAAGAACTAAGGGAAGGAGAGAAGGCTGGAACTAAGGGAAGGAATTAAGGCTGGAACTAAGGGAAGGAGAGAAGGCTGGAAGAACTAAGGGAAGGAGAGAAGGCTGGAACTAAGGGAAGGAGAGAAGGCTGGAAGAACTAAGGGAAGGAGAGAAGGCTGGAACTAAGGGAAGGAGAGAAGGCTGGAAGAACTAAGGGAAGGAATCAAGGCTGGAACTAAGGGAAGGAGAGAAGGCTGGAAGAACTAAGGGAACGAATCAAGGCTGGAACTAAGGGAAGGAGAGAAGGCTGGAAGAACTAAGGGAAGGAGAGAAGGCTGGAGGGTGAAATGCGGAAGCGAGTGCTGCGCTGCGGGCTGGTTGCTGGTTGTTGGACTGTAGCTCACATTTGCAATCGGGACGAGAGAGAGTGAAAGAAACAGAGAAAACACGCAGAGAAAGGGCTGATGTCGCGCGGAGCGCCTGCTGTCATGGATGGTTCGGAATCTCGTATCATGAATTCCATGCATTGTGTTTGTTTTTAGAGCTGACAAGATCAGTCCCGACACTTCACAAGAGTGACAACAACAACGGAACAGAGTGGCGGCTTGTTGTACTTTCTCCTCCTCCTCCTCCTCCTCCTCCTCTCACAATCCCTGTGGATCTCTCTCGGTTTGGAAGTATGTGGCTGAATCCGGAGGAGGTTTTGCTCAAAAACGCACTGAAGCTGTGGATGACTGAGAAGTCCAACGATTTCTTTCTGCTGCAGCGGAGGAGGGGACATGGAGAGTCCGCCGGGAAGATCTCAGGTAATAATATCATATAACGCCCCCCCCACCCGTTCCGAACCAGTTCCATCGTCAGGGCAGGGCACCCACCCACCCTGCCTGGCCATATGGCTCTTATAATAATAATAATAACCCATATCAATGTAATGTAACTCACTCACTTCTCTCAGGACATCACTGAGTCAGGACTCACTTCTGTCCTAGTAACTACATTACAATCACAGTCTGCATGGATAACAAAACATGTACACACAATTTAAAGTTGTACAAATATTGACTTGTTGCTTGTCAGACATAATGTACTACGAGTTGGAACAAGTTGTACCTACTGTATACACACTCACTCACTCACTCACTCACTCACTCACTCACTTCACTGTATGCCCTGGTATGTATGTGATAAATAATACACTCTTGAATCTTGAAACACACACACACACACATGCACACACGCACACACACACACAGACACACACACACACACACACACACACACACACACACACACACACAATGATCAACATCTGTTTATATGGACTTCGTTCCATCTGTAATGTTAGTATATCAGTATATTGGACATGACTGGACTGTTATATAGTTCATTGTCTATTGTCTGGACATATATAGACCATCCCTCTGGTCCTGTTTTTGCTCTCGTCTTCATTTGGAACTTCCCCACACGTCTTGTCCACAGTCTCTCATAAAACAGAATAGAGGGAACTTCCTGCCCGCAGAGTTGCATTGTGTCTGTGTTTGTCACCATGGTTTCCCACAGTAGGGGTGGAAGGTCAACTTTTACTAGTAGTTTGACTTTAACTCCAGCCCAGGGCCTATATAGTGGAATGGCCTTCACTTTGAGTGTCGCTGTGGTGAAATCTCATTGTGACCCTACCAGTATCTCCCGCTATCTTACCAGAGTACCATAGATATAATTCCTAAGATTCAGGTTGTATTATTATCTCCTGCGTAATATGAGAATGGACATACGTTATTGTCAATAACGTATGTCCATTCTCATATTACGCAGGAGATAATAATACAACCTGAATCTTAGGAATTGATTTGCCTACGCACATTCCTTTGCCTTATAAGCGCATCCAAAGTAAAGTATATTATGTACTATCATTGCTGCTAATAAATACTTAAATCCAGTTTTGTGTGGAACCGAGTCATTGTGGGAAGTGTTCATCATAAGATACCTGTGTACTGTATGGCCAGTAGTAATGTACATAAGACGGTAGTGGTTTAATGATACCATACTTATTAATACAGTCAGGGAATTGTACCCCTCAGTTACAGATGGTATAGATGACACTGAAAGAAAGATGGTAAAGATGACACTGAGAGAAAGATGGTAAAGATGACACTGAGAGAAAGATGGTAGAGACGACACTGAGAAAGATGGATGACACTGAGAACCCAGGGGGATGTTCGTTGGTTGACAGCAGCCATGCCGTTTAACCGACTGGCCAGTTTGAAAACCGTTTGTGTATCTCAAGCTCCTTAGGCTGTCTTGACAACTTTGGTGTTGACAGGACAATTGAAAAAGCCTTGGGGGGGGGGGAAAACTGTTTTGCATCAAATGAATTATGGCAGACATGAGTGGTCCCAGCAACAGAGTGATAGAGTTCCGGCAGCTTTGCTACTTCCTCAATAGGCCAGGCCCCTCGAAAGCCAACTTGGTCTTAGTTCACCTTTTTAACACTTTTTTCTAGTTATTTCCGGAAGATTCACAAGAAAATATGTGGTAAGAAATGGACTTAAAGAAGTCCCTCTGCATGACGGCATGTAAGAAGCACAGGTTTACACACTTGTTGACTAAATAAACGAATTGATCAGTCGACAGAGTCCTATAACCGTTTGTTGACTGGGACAGTCCTAATAATTAAACCAGTTTCTAGATTATTATTATTATTATTATTATTATTATTATTATTATTATTATTATTATTATTATTATTATTATTATTATTATATATTATTATTATTATTATTATTATTATTATTATTATTATTATTATTATTATTATTATTATACATTCAGTTGACATTTTAAGGTAATGTTGCTTTCAGCTGGGAATGGAAGCATAGATGGTAGACTGAACTACCCATCTGCCCACAAGTCGTACAATGAGTCAAGGCCTTCAGAATGGAACGCAGATGACAATGCCACATTTTACTCCAAGGTATACAGTGTGTACACACACACACACACACACTGAAACTAGAAAGGAGCACTCAGTAGAACACAAATGTCCACCAGGTAGCAGCCACACATTTATTTTCTGGTGGCCTACATGGCCTACAGGGTGGGCGGGGCTTAAGTGTATATTGTATCTGTATTGGACTATTAAGAACAGTACTGTATATTTGCATATCTTGTATGGGGCGGCGTGGCTCAGGGGTAGAGCGGAGCGTCCAATGATCAAAGGGTTGGTGGTTCGAATCCCGCTCAAGCCCATGTCCATCCCATTGCCGTTGTGTCCTTGGGCAAGACACTTAACCTACTTGCCTCGTATGAATGTGTATGCATGTGAATGAATGTTGGTGGTGGTCGGAGGGGCCGTAGGCGATGATTATTCGCCACGCTTCCGTGAGTCTGCCTCAGGGCAGCTCTGGCTGCAATTGTAGCTTACCACCACCGGTATGACTGTGTATGAACGAATAATGGACTCTGTGAAGCGCTCTGAGTCAGAGAAGAGCGCTATATAAATCCAATCCATTATTATTATTATTATATCTTGTATGTAACAAATGTAACAGTACTGTATATATGTTGTGTATGTCATAAATGTCATTATGAATTGAAAATGGGGGACCCCGATGTAAAGAAGACAAAAGTCTTTCTCTGGTCTGCACCCCTTTAACAATTGTGTGTATTGAGCCGTACTGTATTGTACCCATTCTGCAATCTGTTAATAAAGTTTTCAAATCAATCAATCAATCAAACCCCAGAACAGGAGTCGACCCATGGGTCAAGTTACCTCACGTCACTCGCACTCCAAACTTCAAACTCACACAGATGATCAAAAAAGGGCAAATCTGACCCTGGAAAGCAATTTTGTAATAGCCTCACACACATTCCAATCAAGTGGTAATATACCAAACACACACACACACACTCACACGCACACTAAATATCCTGATGCTCCCTTAACACTTTCAGCGCCAGGGGTCGCTATGGGCGTATGGCCGGTGTGTGCCAGCGCTCTGTTCAATGGGGATACATTCCGGTGTTTGCAGTGCTAAAACTATATTAAATATTATAGCTATGGATCTAATAACGTAGTAGATTGTCAGTGAGTTTCTTCCGGTCAACATGCAAAAAACAGATAATTTTTTCATCCATACATTTCCGTTTTATAACGTGGTGAATATATGAGTATAGTTTTAGAGTTATTCTGTGTAATCCCGGGAAACTACGCAAAACAGCGTTTTACTGCATTTCATTATAAATCATGCCATTTCTCGCCTGAATCAATAATCAATCTGAAATCAATGCTAGATTATCGGTATTATGTTTCATCATGCATGCATAAAAGGATGGGGGGGGGGGGGGGGGGTCGTTTTTCTATGCTTCGATCGCCACCAACGGCATACATTACACAGTACATTACAGACACACGCTGCAATCGCGGGGAAGAAATTATCGGATCAACGCAAGATTGATAACATATAGTCCTTCCCTTGTCTATGATGTACTGCAAAAAGAATAATCCAATTATCTGATCGCCATTCCAAATACTGATCGCGATCGTGTGTCCAACGTTATCCAGCATTGCACATGAACGGGGGGGCGGGGACCCTCGTCGATGCCATCCCTATAAGCGCTTGTCTTGCCGGAGTGTTTAGACTAGGGATGCTCGATATTGGCTTTTTTACCGATACCGATATACCGATATTGTCCAACTCTTAATTTCCGATACCGATATCAACCGATACCGATATATGCAGGGTTTCCCCCCCCAAAAAATGGAATAATTTCAGGTAATTAACACTTTGATTGCCACTCATGAGTTTTCTCGGATTTATAATAGTTACGTTGAAAGTAGAGCCATATGAAATCCGCGTTCACGGAATCGCGGACGGAATCGCGGAATTAAGCAATAAAAATGGAATCAACTGCAAAATGTGGAATATTGCAGAATTTGGCCTAATCTGGACTGAAATTCCGTTTTTGGGTGGAACGTTGTGGTGCACACGCGACCGGGGAGGCGGGGACGCTATAGCGCGTTACACACAACACGGCAGTCTCCAAGCGTCTGGCTGCTTCAGTGTTAACATCGTCAAGAAGCTAAGAAATTCTGCAATAAGCTCTCAATTCAGAGCAGAGCAGTATCCTAATGACTTTTATGCCTCCGGTGATAAGGTGTTTTGCTAATTCTGTCAACGTTCCCTGGACTGGACCCACAAAAACACTTGCGACACTATTGTGATTAAATAGCTATAACGTTAGGACATGATAGCTTCTTGCTAAATCTGGTGCACCCATCCATTTGTTTAATGCAGACGATTGTCATTATACACTGCCTTTATAATCTAAATAAACTTAAATAGCTATGAAACGTTACAGTACATAGGACTATAGATGGAAATGATAGCTTCTTGCTAAATCTGGTGCACTCATCCATTTGTTTAATGCAAACGATTGTCATTATACACTGCCCTTTATAATCTAAATAAACTTAAATAGCTATGAAACGTTACAGTACATAGGACTATAGATGGAAATTATAGCTTATTGCTAATTCTAGTGCACCCATTCATTTGTTTAATGCAAACGATTGTCATTATACACTGTCCTTTATAAACGAAATAAACTAAACTAAAGGTGCCTAAATGATGCATTACTATATTTCATCACAATATAATAGATAGGCTAACATTGTCATTGTGATAATGTCAGTAGTAGCTAGCTGTATCTATTGTTTACACTTGAAATGTGTATTTTTATTTTGTCACAATATTAATTGAAAAATATTGTGTAAAATTGAACTGTATTTCTGAGTTGCAGCACTTAAAAACATTAAATGGACTGTTATATCTTATTCAATTGTGGACATTTATTCATTCCCACTTATTAGACACTATTTCTGATGGTAAAATGAGCATAAAAAGCAAAATACAGAATTCTGAAATATTAAAACGGAAAAAACTGAATTTGGGAAAAAATAAAATGGAATTTGGAAAATAATAAAACGGATTTCATATGGCTCTAATCATAACGTTGATGCAGTAGCGTATGTCGGTGTGTTGGCTGTAACGGACATGACAATAACATAACGTGTACACATTAAAATTGCGATAATCTATTCTAACATTTTCAAATCGATGCAGTTGAATTTCCCCCTTAGGATCGATGCATTGTTACACCCCTACACCAAAGTCACTGGCCCACTGTGTATCTGTGTGTATAATAACTTGGCTAGCGTTATCAACAGCAGAGGTGGGCAATGGGTCCAGCTGCAGCACCGGAGTGCAAGCGATGTGATGTAATTGGCAGACTCGACTGTCAATCAATGGTCTACCTGACACGCAAACTCAAACAATGTTTCTGTACTGGAGGTGTGATTGATTGATTGATTGAAAACTTTATTAACAGATTGCAGAATGGGTACAATACAGTACAGCTCAATACACACAATTGTTAAGGGGATGCAGACCAGAGAAAGACTTTCGTCTTGTTTACATCAGGGTCCCCCATTTCAATTAATCAGGAAAGTGTACAGTAGGAAAGTGTACAGTATTTCAATAGGCAACCCTGAAAGGATTATTTTTCTAAAAGAGCAACACAGCCAAAACAGACAGTGGAGCTGTTTGCAGATAGCAAGCATTTTGACTTATTGCGTGGTGGCGATGTCTCGCAGATAATACAACTACAAGTATGATTATATAATATATATTTTATTTAAAAAAAAATTGTATATATAAAATTAGGGGTGCACCGATATATCGGTCGGGTATCGGTATCGGCCGATAAGTGCCTTGTTGACTGCTATCGGCCTATCGGCCGATAAGCTCAAATGTGCCGATAGCAGTCGCCGATAAATACCCATCAATTTGTGTAGCGTCAAAAGGCAAAAAAAAAAAGTTCACTCGGGCGATCTACCTGCACAACGCCCGCCGTCCCCCACACACACACACACAATCTACTGCATCAAAGTAACTACTTATGATTATTAACAAGGCATTCGTTTTGTGGCATTAGCGTTATATAGTTAGTGTTACACGGACAATAACATCAGCATATTATTATTACCCATAGCAGCAAGGCATTACTCCGAGTCCGTTCATTAGCTCGGTTCCATTCCGTTGCTCATTCCGTACCCAACTACACATTCTGCAATCTGTTAATAAAGTTTTCAACCAGACAAATGTATAGAAAGGCTTTGTTTTATTATAACATTTGTTGCAGTAAAATCATTATGTCTCATTTGGTCATGCGTGGAGCGCCGGTCGGCGGGCCGGGCAGCTAACGTAGCTACGTTATTAGCTATTAGATGCAAGACTAACGTTACTGGTGAAAATGTGATTTGCGTTGGAATACTCCTTTGTCAACTTGCTGTACTTTACTTGCAGGTCTGCAGTCATTATTGCTGCATTATGAATAGCCGCAACTTTAGCCAAGGTAACGTTATGGCTAAACCTTTAACAATAGTTAACGCTAGCTTTCGGTTAGCTGTTCAATGCTATTAATAACACAACTCCCCGTCAACACCCTCTCTCGGGAAGATGGCATTTAAGAAAGTATCTGCTGTTAAAATGAAGTGTTACACGTTCAATAACAAGCATATTATTTACCCGAAGATAGCAGTAAACAAGGCATTACTCCGTTAGTACGTTCATAGCTCGGTTCCATTCCGTTGCTCATTCCGTACCCAACTACACATTCTGCAATCTGTTAATAAAGTTTTCAACCAGACAAATGTATAGAAAGGCTTTGTTTTATTATAACATTTGTTGCAGTAAAATCATTATGTCTCATTTGGTCATGCGTGGAGCGCCGGTCGGCGGGCCGGGCAGCTAACGTAGCTAAGTGTGTTCTGCTCTCGCAAACAGAATGCCCGGAAGTAGAAAAATTTATAAACGCTTGCCGATTGGTGGTAAGGACAGCAGGAGGTGGGTGCTAGCGGTCACCGGTGTGGCGTAATTGGCCGAATCGACTGTCAATCAAAATGGTTCCATTGCATTGGTTGAAAGCGCTGGTTGAGAGAATAGTATCCTGCTGCAGGCCGCAAGAATGGTTCCATTGCATTGGTTGAAAGCTCTGGTTGAGAAAATAGTATCCCTCTGCAGGCCGCAAGACGATACTGGGAGAGAGATAGTGATACCATAAACATATTTCTTGATGTTTCCTTTTTTTAAGTAAGTAAAGAGGCCTACAAATACAAACATACACATACAAATATACAGTAGTTTCATTAAAAAAAAAAAAAAAAAAAAAAAAAAAAAAAAAAAAAAATTTTACAAATACTTATATACAAATATACAAATATCGGTATCGGTATCGGTATCGGCCGATAGTGTTAGTTGAACAATCGGTATCGGTATCGGCGGCCAATTTTCATATCGGTGCATCCCTATATAAAATATATATTGGCAGGTAAGAAATATGCTTGGCGGGTAGACTCTTCCCATCTACCCGCCACTGGCCGGTGAGTCAAAAAGTTAATTTCGCTCCCTGTGTGTGGGTATCAAACAAGAGACTGTCAGGCTTTAAAACTGTAGGATCCAGGCCTAGAACTGCACCCTGAGAGAGGGAACTGTGCCCTGGGAGGGAGGTTCAAAGGCGGGTCAAAGTGGGTATCAAACAGGAGGGAAGACTGTCAAGTCTTAAACTGTGGATACCAAACAGAGAAGGTAAAGACGACTTTGAACTGTTGAACAGTAATCCAGAACTATTTTATTGCACTGTAAAATATATATATATTTTTAATCTATTCTATTCTACAATTTGATTGCACTGCACTATTGCACTATTTTACTCGTCTATTTTATCTTACTCTTTTTATTATTGTCTATTTAAAACTGAATCAAACCATAAACAATGTGGCCTGTTGGGATGTTAGATTCTAATGTAATTTATTTTTTTTAAATACTGTCACTAGTTTCCTCTAGTCAGCCAAAAAAACGCTGTCTCTGCAGGGACTAAACACGTTTCGCAATTATGCCACAACAATGTGGAACGCCCTACAGCCGTAAACAAATGTGAATCCCTACCCACATTCAAAACCGCTCTTAGCCCTTTCACTGCCACGCGACAGAAGGTTACCCCTTTACTATCACACTACCGACGGCTGGCGTATGGCAGTGAAAGGGTTAACCTTCTGTGTATTGCCGCAGTGAAAGGGTTAACCATTTGGTAGTGCGGCGGTGAAAGGGTTAAAGAGCACCTACGGGGGGCTGCAATTCGAAACTGGCCACGTAAACGTCCAAACGCCCCCCCCCCCCCTAATAGACAGTCTCCTCCCCACCGTATGTATATATTTTCTCCCACCCACCCATTATGACTCCCAGTAATTTAACCGTATCAACCTGTTGTATGGGTTCACCAGACAAGTGCAGACTCAGGGCTAGATCCTCAAAGAATGGATTGGACGGAGCAAGTTGCACCCTTACAATTCATTATGAAATTATGAATTGAAAATGGGGGACCCTGATGTAAACAAGACGAAAGTCTTTCTCTGGTCTGCATCCCCTTAACAATTGTGTGTATTGAGCCGTACTGTATTGTACCCATTCTGCAATCTGTTAATAAAACTTTCATTCAATCAATCAATCTACTGTTCAGGAGAGAGGGGGGTGAGCTCAGGAGAGAGGGGGTGAGTTCAGGAGAGAGGGGGTGAGCTCAGGAGAGGGGGGTGAGCTCAGGAGAGAGGGGGTGAGTTCAGGAGAGAGGGGTTGAGTTCAGGAGAGAAGGGGTGAGTTCAGGAGAGAGGGGTTGAGTTCAGGAGAGAAGGGGTGAGTTCAGGAGAGAGGGGGTGAGTTCAGGAGAGAGGGGTGAGTTCAGGAGAGAGGGGGTTTAGTTTAGTTTAGTTTATTCGGATCCCCATTAGCCATTGCCACAGGCATAGGCTACTATTACTGGGGTCCACACAAATCAATACAATACAATAAAATCAATACAATACAATTAATACAATACAATAAAACAATACAATACACCTCAATAACACCTAAAAATATTATATAATAAAATATCTAAGTTCACCAATCACACATACCCATCTACTCGATCATGTTTCAAGGCATATATTTTCACTTAAAGCTCAACAATACATCTCAATACAATATACAAATATATTAAAAATCTAAGTTCAACAATCACACAATCACACATATCAATCACCCACTATGTTTACTTAACTGACAGTACCACTCTTTCTTGGGGTGAGTTCAGGAGAGAGGGGTGAGTTCAGGAGAGAGGGGTAGCCCCTTTCGTGACTTTCGGTTTGCAAGCCTGGGGCTTTTGTGACCGCAGTCACTTATATTTACGGCGCGATTACCCAGTAAAGAAACAACCAAGCGTGATCGCGGGGCTCGCGGTGGGTCAAAAATACATCAGATCTGAATTTCAAAGATACCCAGCGTACAATATGGGTCTAACACAGCTTCACGATTGGGGTCTGGAAGCTCGGAGTTGCTAATAAACAGTTTAAAACATTGTTGGGAAACACAAGTGGTACTCACAGCGAACTCTGGCAGCAAGATGGCGTCTTCTCCTTCTGCAACTTTCCTTGTCGCATTCCTGGTGCATTTAGCAATCACTGCGCTCCCTATCGGTCCCTGTTGGTCATTACCTATAGGCCATTACAGGGTAGAATCTGCTGAGCGCGTCTCCTGTGTATTGTTGTAATGACCAACAGGGACCGATAGGGAGCGCAGTGATCGCTGGACGCACCAGCCATTTTGCCAAGGTTCGCTCTGTGAGTACACTTGTTTTATGAAAATGATTTAAAATGTTTATCAGCAACTCCGAGCTTCCAGACCCCATCGTGAAGCTGTGTTAGACCCATATTGTACGCTGGGTATCTTTGAAATTCAGATCTGATGTATTTTTGACCCACTGCGAGCCCCGCGATCACGCTTGGTTGTTTCTTTACTGGGTAATCGCGCCGTAAATATAAGTGACTGCGGTCACAAAAGCCCCAGGCTTGGAAACCGAAAGTCACGAAAGGGGCTAGAGAGAGGGGGTGAGTTCAGGAGAGAGGGGTGAGTTCAGGAGAGAGGGGGTGAGTTCAGGAGAGAGGGGCGAGTTGAGGAGAGAGGGGGTGAGCTCAGGGAGCGTATTATTTTCTATTGACAGCAAGTATTGCAAGAGCGCAAGTAACGCAAGATCGCGATTGATTACATTAATTAACAGATTGCAGAATGGGTACAATACAGTACGGCTCAATACACACAATTGTTAAGGGGATGCAGACCAGAGAAAGACTTTCATCTTGTTTACATCAGGGTCCCCCATTTTCAATTCATAATGACATTTATGACATACACAACATACAGATATACAGATATAATAATCTAATCATGACATTTATGAGATATACAGTACCGTTACATTTGTGAGATACAAGATAATATACAGTACTGTTAACATATCCGAACAGTACATTTATATATACATACGAGGGGGAGGGAACACATTAGGAGGTGGTATTAGTTTATGTATGTACGTGTGTTTCATTAAGTGAAAGAATAAATGGTTTAAAAGCATCATATTCAGGACGTGGAACTGAATTATGATAAGATGTGCGTCAGTGTTTACTCCTCATCTTTTTATTGACAGCCTCCATGTCGCCGCAACAGTTCCGTTCAGGAAGCAGCAAGAAGAGGAAAACAATGTGAACATAATGTACTTACAGATGTTGTGGTGTCCTGTCCACAGTGTGATCTGTTTCCACAAGAAGAAGGTTTGGATCAGATGTGAAGTCTTGCTCCAGTACAGTTCTGTTCTCCACAGAGACGTTAGCAAGAGACTCGTTTCATTGTCTCCAACATGGATGATGTCTCTGCTCCGACTCACAACAAAGACAACAACACACTTGATCTGCTTCCCAATCGGGTTAAAAGGCAGTCATGTTCGCACGGAGGAGTTGACGGTGAGCGATCACAGATGTGTTGTTTTTAACTTGTCCTTTGATAAGGGTTTTGTAGCAGAGAAGCGAGTTAAAAGCTCCTCAATGTAAACAGTCTGGCTGTAGAAACGTTAGCTGCTAATTTTAACAGCGACGCACAGCCATCTTAGATGACGTCACGCCCCTGAGAACTCGCTCTGGTGACCCCGTAGACCCCTCCCCTCAGCCATCTTAGATGACGTCATGCCCCAGGTACCTCGCTCCGGTGGGCGTCTATTCTTTTACCAACGGATTTCCAGTTCCGGGTTCGCGTTCTGCGATCTGATTGGCCACTGCAGCCTAAGCTAAAAAAAAACACATTGAGTGTCATCCCGATTCTGATCACCAAAAGACTAATCAATTACTCATTATCACGTCCCATATGTAAATCTAACCTTATCAATATCAGTGTTCAACCACAGACTATCTCACACCCCACTACAGAACCCGTACAGCTAAAACTAGCACTGTTCAACGTTAGAGCGCTGAAACAAAAATCATTTCTGATAAACGAACTCATAGTAAAACATGGTGTACATTGTATGTTTTTAGTAGAGACATGGTTAGACAATATCACTGGTGTAGCAACACTGATTGAGACCTGCCCTTCCAATTTTAAATTCTATCAATCAAACAGACAGAGTGGGAGGGGAGGCGGAATAGCAGCAATCATCTCCACTCAATTTGTGTGCAATGATATTGACCTGGGAACATTTTTATCATTTGAATACCTTGCTATTGTATTGAAAACAGAAATGCCAGTAATATGTGTGACATTGTATCGACCACCAAGGTACTCGCCACTCTTCATACAGGAATTTTCAGAACTCATATCGATCTGCATTACCAGGTATGATAGAATCATTCTTAATGGAGATCTAAACATTCATATCAACAAAAAGGATGACCCCAGGGGTTGTGAGTTTCTGAACCTACTGGACAGTTTTGGACTGATGCAACATGTTCACGAGGCCACCCACCAACATGGCAGCACTCTGGACCTACTAATAACAACAGGGCTAAACATTGAGAATGTATCAGTAAAACAAATTCCAATTTCTGACCATTATTGTGTGTTCTATGGTACAAGCCTAATATTACATAAGACCAGAAGCGAATTCCTAGTTCACAGAAGGCTTCTGGACGCTAGAGCTGAAGCAAAATTCTCTAGTATGATGAAATCATATGACCAATGCAGTGAATCCTCCTTAAATCAGAAAGTGCAAAACTTCCACAGCACCTTGTCAACAGTGTTAGATACTGTTGCCCCTCTAAAGGTTAAAAAGGTAAAAACTGATAGAATCTCTCCATGGCTAAATAAAACCAATGTTAAAGATAACAAGAGAAAATGTAGGATAGCCGAGCGAAAATGGAGGAAATTCAAACTCACAGCTCACTTTAATTTATACAAAGGCGCCATGGGCGCATACAATAAAGCAATACAACTTGCGAGAAAGGAATATTTTTCCAAAATGATCTCAGAAAATATGGGTAACTCCAGGGTACTTTTTTCCACCATTGACCGGCTGATTAACATACCACCCCCCCATATACCGCAGCAATCAGCCACAAAATGTGAAGAGTTCGCAGTTTTCTTTAATGAAAAAATATCATTGATTAGAGCAAGCATTACCGCTGATATAGATCTGGCTGTGAGTGAAAACCCACCTGAGATAACAATGGGGGAATTCACATGTATTACATTACCTGACCTCTGTAAGATTGTCTCTGAGTGTAATTCTGCCACCTCCTGCCTCGATCCTATACCAACAGCATTTCTCAAGCGGGTGTTTGATAGTGTCTCAAATCATGTCCTTGAAATCATAAATATGTCTCTTCAAACAGGCACTTTTCCAGATGCATTTAAAACGGCTGTAGTAAAACCACTACTAAAGAAAACAAACTTAGATGTAAACGAACTAAAAAGCTATAGGCCAATATCGAACCTTCCATTTATCAGCAAGATATTAGAAAAGATAGTCTCAGTACAAATAAACTCCTTTCTCAAAGATAATAACATCATGGAGGAACTACAATCAGGCTTCAGAACAAATCACAGCACTGAAACTGCCCTTACCAAAATAGTTAGCGACCTCAGGCTAAACTCCGATGCTGGCAAAGTCTCAATTCTTGTCCTATTGGACCTTAGTGCAGCGTTCGATACGATTGACCATAATATCTTGATCAGTCGTCTTGAAAGACTGGTTGGCTTTTCCGATCATGTACTAAATTGGCTCATAACTTACATTAAGGGGAGAAGGTTCTATGTTAAGCTTGGAGACAATGTATCCGAGGAACATGACAGCAATTTTGGAGTCGCACAAGGAAGCTGCCTTGGTCCATTACTCTTCTCACTATATATGCTGCCCCTCGGGGACATCATTCGAGACCACAATGTATGCTTCCATAGTTATGCTGATGATACACAACTATATATCTCCGCAGAACCAAATAACACTACAGCCATACAGTCCATTACAAATAGTCTGTTAGCAATAAACAAGTGGATGAACAATAACTTCCTAAAATTAAACGAAAGCAAGACCGAAATCCTATTGATCGGCCCAAAAGCGAAAAGGGAAGTGCTTTGTAAAAACCTGGGGAGTCTGTCATCCTATGTAAAGACTGAGGTTACAAGCCTAGGTGTCATCTTGGACTCAGACCTGACCTTTAAGTCTCATATAAATAAGGCCATGAAAACATCATTCTTCCACCTAAGAAACATAGCGAAAGTAAGACCTTTCGTAAATAAAAAGGATGCAGAGAAACTTATTCATGCTTTTGTATCAAGTCGGCTTGACTATTGTAATGCACTGTTCACTGGTCTTCCCAAAGCAACCATTGGGAAGCTTCAGCTTATCCAAAACTCTGCAGCTCGATTACTAACTCATACAAGGAGAAAAGAACATATCACTCCAGTCCTGGCCACTCTGCACTGGCTTCCAATAACTCATAGAATTGATTTTAAGGTCCTTTTCCTAACATATAAAGCTCTTAATGAGCAAGGCCCAAAATACATAGCAAATTCCCTAGTTAGTTATCTGCCCTCAAGAACGCTACGGTCATCCACTACAGGTTTACTAGACACGCCCAGAAACCAAAAAAGGATAGGAAGTATGGCATTTGCCAACTATGCCCCAAAACTATGGAACACACTACCAACACACATCAGAAACGCCAGCTCTATACACATTTTTAAAGGAAAATTAAAAACGTACCTATACAGTCTAGCTTACAAATAGTTATAGCTTGGAAAAACCTGATGGATCCATGAGGCTAGGATAAGCCTTGTGGACCCAACTTTTTAGATGAAGGAACGGGTACATACGCACACAATACACGACCACTGATGGATCCGTAAGGCTTGGAAAAGTCTTGTGGACCCAACTCTTTAGATGAGGGAACGGGTACATACGCACACAAGACGCGGCCTCTGATGGGTCCATGGGACTTGGTAAAGCACTATGGACCCAAACTCTGGCCACTGACCACATGAGGGAACGGGTACATACGCACACAATACACGGCCACTGATGGATCCATGGGACTTGGTAAAGCACTATGGACCCAACTATGACCACTGATAAAAACGTAACTACACTAGCGTTATAAGAGCTAAACATTGCTACCTACCATACAAGTGCATTGGTTTAGTGCACTTCCGGTTGCTACTGAGCGGAAATGTTTGTGCGGACCTGTTCTCCCAAACTGGTAAGCAAATGACTGTTTTTACGTTATTTTCATTTTTACGTTACTATTATTATTATTATTTTTTTTTTTTAAACACTGATCTTAACTGATCACTGTGACTTTATTGCTTTTATCGTTATATATGCCTATAATTGTGTACAGCACTTTGAGCTACATGACATGTATGAAAGGTGCTTTATAAATACTTACTTACTTACTTACTTACTGACGTACGCTAGTTTTGCCGATTGGGCGCACATGTCACATGAAGTGGCCAATCAGAGAGCGTCTCCGCAAAATGCGGCTACGAAAGAAAATAGCGCATCTACGCCAGTGCCAAACAGCTGTTTCCGTGTTTCCGCCTATGACTTTATGTGCGCTAATAAATCCGTTGGTAAAAGAATAGACGCTGCCTGCTCGTGCCTGCATTATCCAATTCATATCAATCGAAATAACGTATTGTTTTCATCTCTCTATATTAACGTGATTCCATACAACTCTACTAACAGCCAATGTTATTAGCCTACACCAAGGTCCTTGATGGAAATAAGTTGATATAGACTTTATTCTGTCAACCTCGACAATGTATGGTTAATGCTATTGATGTAGACCAGGGGTCAGCAACCTTTACTATCAAAAGAGCCACGTTTCCCCCGTCCCACAAAATAAAATGCTCAGGGAGCCGCACAACCTATTTACCCTTAAAATGAAGATAACACAGTGTATAACGTTTTATATATCTGCAAGCATACTCCACATTTAGCATAAAACGCCTGACAATTGCATACCCAAAGTAATTTGCGATTTATTATACTTTATACTTATAGCACACAGCAATCATCAAGGACTGCATTAATGGGATTATAAAGCAACAAAAAGAAAAATTTTGACTTTTTATTGAAGTTTGCGGACGACACAGTGGTGGTGGGGCTGATCTCGGACAACGACGAGAAGGCCTACCGGGAGGAGGTTGAGGTACTGGAACGCTGGTGCCAGGACAACAGCCTGCTCCTGAACATTGGTAAAACCAAGGAGCTGATCGTGGATTTTAGGAGGAGACAGCAGGAGACACACACACCTCTGAGGATAAACGGGGCTACCGTGGACAGGGTGAGCAGCTTCAAGTACCTTGGGAACCACTGGAAGAGGTAGAGAATCTGTCACAGTGGTGTCAGGAGAACTGCCTCTCCCTGAACGTCAGCCAAACAAAAGAGATGATTGTGGACTTCAGGAGGTCGGGGGTCAAGGACTACAGCCCCCTCAGCATCGACGGGGCACCGGTTGAGAGAGTGAACAGTTTCAAGTACCTCGGAGCCCACATATCCGAGGACTTGACATCAGTGGCGAATCCTTATGGAAGCCAACGGAAGCCATGCCTCCCTAATATTAAAATATGAATTAATATCAAATATGAAATATGAAAAAAATAAATAAAAAAATATATAATTTTTTTTTAACACTTTGGTTGCCTAAGGTTAAATTAATGATATACCATAGATTGCCAGCGCTATTTGTCTATGGAGAAAGTCCCCTTCTTTGCAGGGCTATAACTTTTTAAATTCTATTGCTACATTGCCATTATTAGGGCCCATTCAAAGTCCTATATGTATTGTTCATTGTGTAGCAACGTTAAACTTTTTCATTCACATATTCATAGTAAAGTATGGTCTAATGCAGTGGTTCTCAACTGGTCTAGCCTCGGGACCCAACATTTTCCTTAGTCATTAAGTCGCGACCCACATTTTTGAACCACTATGATTTATAATTTTTTTTTTTTTTTTTTGCAGTATTACACAATCTATCATGCACTGTTAAAAACATGAAATAAACACAAAAAAGGGCAACAAAAGTGCAACTAGGGCTAAAAACTCAATGAAATAAAATAATAATAATAATAAATAATTATGCTTCTTAGCAGACTTCTTAGCTTAAAATAACAGACATACAGTAAGTTTGAGGGAACTAATGGGATAACTGGGGTTGCAACAAAAGTGCAACTAGGGCTAAAAACACAATGAAATAAAATAATAATAGTAATAATAAATAATATATCCTTCTTAGCAGACTTCTTAGCTTAACATCCCAGGGAACTAATGGGATAACTGGGGATGTTGTTTGCTCCTGACAAGAGTCTGGGGTGATGGTAGACAAAGCAACTCTGAGGTCATGCTCAATGTCCAATCTGTTTCTCTGCTTTGTCTTCAGCTGGACCAGAGCTGAGAAGCCACTTTCACAAAGATAGGTAGTAAAAAAAAAGATAATTTTTTTTTTTTTTTTTTTTGCACACACATCCGCGACCCACTCAAAATGGCCCCGCGACCCACTTTTGGGTCGCGACCCACCAGTTGAGAAACACTGGTCTAATGTATAAGTATGTTTTCATCTCTTTCTGCAGCTTTCTCCAGAACGTGATATATAGCCCCAAATGCATTATATTGATGATGAAATACAGTTTGATGGCAATCAGCGCGATATAAAAAATTCCAACTAGACGTACTTCTAGAAGTTACTACACGTCATCTGATGTTGACCGGATGGGCGAGGGGGCGTTTATAATTCCGTGGGCAGCGTTATACCAATCATCTAATGTGGGTCAAATGTTGATAATATCAGTTATTATCGAAGAAGGTAACGTTACACGCTGAAACTCACCCCAGTCTCCGCGCGCCGTTGGGCGATCATCGTCGAGTAGAAATTTTATCATTATGGGATATATTTTTACCCGGTCCATCTCCAGCTTGTATAATGGTATATACGTCCAAATCATGTTGTTTATCGAGTTATTGGCAATCGATCACCGTGTAGCGTGACGAGCCAGAGTCACATGAACCATAGCGAGCGCCCGGAAGTACTACGGTCGTCATGACAACCTCTATTCAACATCCTGTTTTGGCGATTGCGCCGATCGGCCACCAGATGGCGCTCCTGAACCGCCAGAGAGCTCAGTGGGTCCTGCTGGTGGATCTCAGGCCAGCGGAGGGACATTATGAATCCGATCGCAGATTTTTGAAATATTGATATAAGGACGCTGTACAGCGTCCCCCGGCAACTTTAGCATGGCCAGCAAAGACGTGAAAAGACGTGTCCCGGCACTCAAAGTGTTAATATAGTTTACATTCTTTTTCATCTGTGCATCTGTGTTATAATTTTTATTTTTATTTTTTTTAAATGTCTCCCTCTTCTCCTTCTCACTCCCTCTAACACACTGTCAGACTCACTGTGCTCACTGATGCTAGTATAGGAGAGAGGCAGGGGGTAGGTCTCTTTCTCCAGGCTTCCAGCATTATAGAGTCCAAATCCGATCCTAGCCAATCAGATTCGAGCTGACTGCCACACCCTAAAAGTTTAAAACGGGGCTGTGAGGAAAACACTCAGCATATTTTCCCCTCTGCACTCTGAACATTGTATTAACCCGTAACTGTTCCCACGGGCCGAATATTGCCCCGATCCTCGCGAGATTAAATCCACGGGGACCTCTCGGCGTGCCGAAGCTTTTCCTAAATCACTTCCATCATCGAAAACGAGGGGAAAAGGTCGGCTCGCGACCCTGAAAATGTCGCGTGATTTTAAAAACGCTGTATTAAGTGAGCCTATTATGGGATCCACGCGAGCTTTCTATCGTGGAAACATCTGGGCGTCCCGCAACTTTTACTTATTCACATGTAGCCCCGAAAATGCTTAGAAAAGGAAAACAGAAAGCGTGGAATAAACTCGCCGAAACGGAAAAGTGTCCCACGGGCGCGCCGTGATTCCGATCCGCGTGAAAATATTCACGGCCATAGAGGAGACCGTGGGACACCTTTTTGCAACCGAATATGTGTCTCGAATTTGCTCCCACGCGGCGCGCAAAATCGTGCAAGGAAAAATCGGACCAAAAATGAACCAATGCTCCAGCAGTATTAATGACCCTGATGTAAACAAGACAAACGTCTTTCTCTGGTCTGCATCCCCTTATACAATGTGTATTGAGCTGTACTGTATTGTACCCATTCTGCAATCTGTTAAATAAATAAAAAGAAAGTTTGACTGGCCGCCGAGCCATACTGTAGTGTACATGGTGACTGCTTGACTTAAAAAAAAAAAATTTATTAATAAAAATATTTAATAATTTTTTTTTTAATAATTTTTTTTTGGCTTCCCCTGTTATTTTACCCACGCGACGCCACTGCTTGACATGGACCACACACATTGACAGTGTTGTGAAGAAGGCACGACAACGCCTCTACTTCCTCAGGCGCCTAAGGAAGTTCCAAGTCAGTCAGAAGATCCTTAGGAACTTCTACTCGTGTACAATAGAGAGCATCCTGACTGGCAACATCACCTCCTGGTTTGGGAATAGCACTGCACAAGACCGTAGCAGACTACAAAGAGTGACACGTTCAGCCGAACGCACAATTGGAGGGGGGCTTCCCACCCTCCAGAACATTTACAACAAGCGGTGCAGGGGGAAGGCTAAGAGAATCATCAAGGACTGCAGCCACCCGAACAACTGCCTCTTTGAACTGCTGCGGTCAGGCAAGCGATACCGGAGTCTTAAGGCGAGCACAGAAAGACTCAGAAGACGCTTCTATCCCCAGGCCATCAGGCTGCTAAACGAACAATAAACACTATGCAACAACCACCAAATGCACACAGCACACACACCCACACACCCACACACTCACTTAAACAAACAACACACTGCAGCACCCACTTTCCACACTTTAGATCACACAAACACACTTTATATTTATTGATAAAGGATTTGCACTACAACTCGTACACCTACTGTAAATTGTACCTAAATTGCACCTCATCCCATTTCTGCCTTGCACTATATAGTATTGTATATTAGTACACTGCATATATTGTATATTATATGGTAACTCAGTTACGTCTATTCTGCATCGAACATTGTACATATGTCTATACTGAACACTGTGACCTTTTTTTTGTACTTCTAATTTACATGCTATACTATGTTATTTTATTTCATACTTATCTTGTCTTGCACAGTCTCTGGAGCGTAACAGTAAGAAGCATTTTGTATAAAAGTATTCTGTACTTCTGTATGACAACTATTAAAGAAACTTGAAACATCTCAGAGGACCTGACATGGACAACACACATAGACTCAGTCGTAAAAAGGCGAAGCAGCGCCTCTACCACCTGAGACAGTTAAGGAAGTTCAGAGTATCTGGGAAGATACTCCAGTCCTTCTACTCCGGAGCTGTAGAGAGCATCTTGACTGGAAACATCACTGCCTGGTATGGCAACAGCACGGCACAGGACAAGAAGGCCCTACAGAGAGTGGTGCGCTCAGCCGAGCGTACCACGGGTATTGCACTACCAACCCTGCAGGTCCTATACAACAAGAGGTGCAAATCCAGAGCCTGCAGGATAATGAAAGACCCTCACCACCCCAACAACAGCCTGTCAGTCAGCATTTCATTGTATACCTGTATGCCGTGACAATTAAAACTCTTGACTTGACTTGTTCACGCTGCTGCGGTCAGGCAAACGCCTGCGAGCACCAGTAACGAGGACAGAGAGACTTAGGCTCAGCTTCTTCCCCCAGGCCATCAGAGCCTTGAACACTGAACTCTCCACGCACACGCACACATGAGCACACACACAACACACACACTGTACACGCTCACACACTAGCAGCCACTTTAACATGAGCACACACTCACTCATGCTGCACACGCTCACACTATGGACACTTTACAGAAGGAAAGATCACTTTAAGAATAGTATAGCTTGAGATCGTATAATATAGCATTGTATAGCAGTGTACATAAAGACCCAATGCCTCATCCGTAGCTAACAGTGTACTGCACTGCCACAGGACCTAGCATGTCCTACCATGCTCTGTAAATAGCTCATGTACAGATACCGATATGCCTACTTTGTTTACTTGTTTATTGCACTATGTCGCTCTATTGGTTGGACTCTTATTATTATTACTTGTACTATTGCACATCGTTGCGGGCGAGACCCCCCGCATTTCACTGTATACCTGTATGCCGTGACAAATAAAACTCTTGTATCTTGTATCTTGTATGTAGGTGTATAAGTGTAGCAGGGTGGATTATCCCTGCTTTATGGGAGTGGTTGTACACGACCACCTGGTAGCGGGACACAGCAGAGCTGAGTCTAGCTGGATCCCCGACTGTAGGCCAGGAATGTCGAAGTGGAGGTCGAGCAGCATGAGCGGATGGGGCCTAGGATTCACTGACTTAGGGATGGTACTCTGGTCCTTCTTGCCCTCCAGGGCGATCAGCAGTAGCTCCCCACACACCCCCACTTCCAAGTTCAAGTTCAAGTTCTTTAATAGTTGTCATACAGAAGTACAGAATACTTTCATACAAAATGCTTCTTACTGTTACGCTCCAGAGACTGTGCTAGACAAGATAGTATCAAATAACATAATATAGCATGTAATTTAGAAGAAGAAAAATGAGGTCACAGTGTTCGGTATAGACATATGTACAATGTTCTGAGTTACCATATAATATACAATACTATGCAGTGTACTAATGTACAGTACTATCTAGTGCAAAGCAGAAATGGGATGAGGTACAGTTTTAGGTACAATTTACAGTAAGGTGTACGAGTTGTAGTGCAATCCTTCATCAATAAATATAAAGTGTGGGGAGTGGGTGCTACAGTGTGTTTGTTTAAAGTGGGTGTGTGCTATAAAGTGTGTGGAGTGGGTGCTACAGTGTGTTTGTTTAAAGTGAGTGTGTGCGTGTGGATGTGTGTGCTATGTGCGTTTGGTGGTTGTTGTTGTGTAGTGTTCATTCATTGTTCGTTTAGCAGCCTGATGGCCTGGGGATAGAAGCTTCTTCTGAGTCTTTCTGTGCTCGCCTTGAGACTCCGGTATCGCTTGCCTGACCGCAGCAGTTCAAAGAGGCAGTTGTTCGGGTGACTGGAGTCTTTAATGATTCTCTTAGCCTTGCCCTTGCAACGCTTGTTGTAAATGTTCTGGAGGGTGGGGAGCCCCCCTCCAATTGTGCGTTCGGCTGAACGTGTCACTCTTTGTAGTCTGCTTCGGTCTTGTGCAGTGCTATTCCCAAACCAGGAGGTGATGTTGCCGGTCAAGATGCTCTCTATTGTACATGAGTAGAAGTTCTTAAGGATCTTCTGACTGACTTGGAACTTCCTTAGGCGCCTGAGGAAGTAGAGGCGTTGTCGTGCCTTCTTCACAACACTGTCAATGTGTGTGGTCCATGTCAAGTCCTCGGATATGTAGGCTCCGAGGTACTTAAAGCTGTTGACTCTCTCAACCGGTGCCCCGTCGATGCTGAGGGGGCTGTAGTCCTTGACCCCCGACCTCCTGAAGTCCACAATCATCTCCTTTGTTTTGCTGACGTTCAGGGAGAGGCTGTTTTCCTGGCACCATCCCGCCAGGACCTTGACCTCTTCCAGGTAGGCCCTCTCGTCGTTGGCAGAGATCAGGCCCACCACCACTGTGTCGTCAGCAAATTTGATGATTGTATTGCTACTCCGCTGAGCCACACAGTCGTGTGTGTACAGGGAGTAGAGGAGGGGACTCAGAACACAGCCCTGGGGGGCCCCTATGTTGAGGGTGATGGATGAGGAGGTGCAGTTGCCTGCTCTCACCACCTGGGGTCTGCCAGTCAGGAAGTCCAAGACCCACTGGCAGAGGTCATAGCCCAGGTCCCAGGCCCAGGTCCCCCAATACTTCCTGAGCCCTCCCACACCTGATGGCAGTAAGATGGATGATGTATTCGCTCCCCAAAGCAGTACCCTTCCTTAATGACCTGTAGAGACCTTTAACAATGAACTATAGGCAGGGGTGGGGAAAGGGTTAAATAATTGTAGCAGGGTGGATTATCCCTGCTTTATGGGAGTGGTTGTACACGGCCACCTGGTAGCGGGACACAGCAGAGCTGAGTTTAGCTGGATCCCCGATTGTAGGCCAGGAATGTCAAAGTGGAGGTCGAGCAGCAGGAGCGGATGGGGCCTAGGATTCACTGAACCCTCCTGCTATGACGCCTATACACAGCTAACGCAAGGTGGCCAATGTCTACCACCTGGTCTTCGGCGATGCTCGCCTGTCAATTCATTCACAGTGTCTCTGGCACATTAACCAAACGCTAAGCTACCACAGATATTTCTAGGATAACCCGTTGTGTAACTGAGTTTATCTGGCGCATTAATCAAACGCTAAACTACCGCATATTCTTCTAGGATAACCCGTTTGGTAACTGAGTTTGTTCCTTGCATGCTGAATCGCTGGCTCTCGTTCCAGACGTCCTTCTTCCTCCGTGTAGAACGCTGAAGAGGGAGCCCCTCCCCGCTGCACCGTGCGATGAACCATTTCTTCTTCTCCTGATGTCCTTCCTGTTTTGGATAAGGAGAATCAGAAAGCAGCAAGTTAACAGTCAATGTCGGGGTAGGAATGATCAAAGAGAACCGTACGTTACGTGTCCATGTCCGGGAGGGATGATCAAGCGCGGTCAACTGGTTACAACGTCCTTGTGAACACAGGGAATGCAAGAGATTAACGTTAGACACCCTGAATAATAGCCAGACATATTCAGGTGGCTACATAAGTAAGGGATAATGTATAGCTACAAGGTCATTGTCGCAAAATAATTGACCGACACAGAGTTTAGAATACCGAGGCGCCCCGCCGAGGTGTTTTAAACGTAGTGAAGGTCAATTATTTTGCGACAATGACCGAGTATAGCTATACATTATCCCGCTTATTACATGGCTAACTTACTAACAATATACCTAATTCATTTTACACCATCGACAAGACGAGATCAAATGCAGACGCAGTTGTTCTGTGGCTCCGTCCGCTGTCAGCCCAAATAAAGTTATTATTATCGCCGGCAGCCGGCAGGTGTGTGGACTGATTGCACTGATGCAGTGTGTGTCAGTAGGCTTGATTGCTACAGCTGCGAACAGCGGTCATTATTGCTCGGCAGAGGTCCGTTATCGAGTAATAACGGACCTCTGACGAGCGCTATTGACCAATCACAATCAAGCATTTCGGCTAATGTTAAAACGCCATGTAATAAGTAGGTATAATTGACAGGCAACAAACAGGGCTTTAATTCTATGAGCAGAATATGTCAGGTAAACTGGCCCCCCCTTGTGGTTGATCCTTTAATTCAGATCTACAGTCAGAATCAAGAAGAATCAAGAGGTTTATTTGTCACATACATACCAGGGCATACAGTGAAATGCGGGTGGTCATGCCCACCTTGATTGTGCAAAATACAATAATAAAATAGAATAAAATAGAAAAAATATAATAGATAAAACACAAGATATGCATGGTAAAAAAATACATGCTAGGTTCCTGAGAAACTGGTTCTTATATACACTACTATGCAATATACAATTTACAATGTTAACTCTTAATGTATCTAAACTATACAGTACCTCCTTCTTTTAAAGTGTTTCTAAAGATTCTATTTTTTAAAGTGACATTTTGTTTAAAGTGATTGTTTTAGTGGTTGCCGCATGAGTGTTGTGTGTGTGTGTGCTCATGTGTACTTGTGAGTGGAGAGTTCAGTGTTCAGTGTTCTGATGGCCTGGGGGAAAAAGTTGAGTCGGAGTCTCTGTTCTTGCAGCGTGTGACCGTAGGCGCTTCCCTGACCGCAGCAGCTTAAACAGGCTGTTGTTGGGGTGGTGAGGGTATATTTTATATAGCCATATATACCCAATATATAACTCAGTAGCCACTAGCCAGAGTATAGAAACAATTCCAGTCATAGATGGTCGTTATTTCTAGTGTGAGGTTGACTGTTTAATATCTGAGATGAAAGAGATTAGCCTTTAATACACATTTTGCTGCTGGTCTGCTGGTCATGTATTTAAACATGAAAACACGGTCCCTTTTAACTGCGCCCCCAAAAGTGGCCATTTTAGTTTTCGTTTTTGAGGACTGCATACTTTTTTTGCAAACCAAAGTACTATACTTTATACTTATAGCACATGCATGAGCCTGGTCTCTTTTGAAAGATAACATTCTGAAGTTTATGATACAAAAAGAAAGATCACTTTTAATGCTAATGAAATAGAGTAACATAGGTCTGAACTTGAATTGTAGAAAAACATGTTACTCTAGTTTTTCTGTAGTAGTTAGTAGCCCAGAGGTAGTATTTCCCCAGAAGGTGGTATGGCTTTAAAAGAATTGCCTTATGTAGTACATGTCCAAATTTGATAAAGATCCATTGAGAAATGAGTGATTAGGAGTGATTTTGGTAAACTGTGTACAAAAGAAAAACTCAGTTTTCTCATAGACTTCAATTCATTCGGCTGTTTTTCTCTCCCTGTTTTCGCTTGTTAGTTTTTCACCTAGATCCCTGATTCATACATCCCCACATGGGGTATCATTGGAAAGCCACACTCATTGGCTACAACCCTCCATGTTCATTTTCGAGATCGCCAAATGATTGACGGAACTAGAGCCCCAAGAGTCTGGAGTGGTATTTTGCGCAATACCGTGTACTTTGCACAAGCCTCAAATACCGGCATGTAACTCGAGAACCGCTGAACGGATTTTGTCAACTGAAAGGGCTCTCGACAGGCAACAAATTACGAAATATGCACACCCGAGCCACTAGTGGTCGCCAAAGTGCCGGTGGGCAAATCGTCCTAAAAAAGGCCCACATGTGGGCCCTTGCATGTTAAGAGGCTGTGCACCCAATAAGTCATTTTTCTCTGTAAACATACAGCCTTCCTCTCCTAGTGTTATTGAGGAATTGCAAGCCATTGATAAGAGGAGAACTGATCACTTTTCTAAAGCTATCTGCTCCATTGATTACAGAGTAAATAACACCTATTTTAATCATATTTAATCTGGCATAGTTTGTAGATTTTTGAAAGTCATGACTCATTCCTTTACATAATGGTGAAGATAGAAGTTATCTCAATAATTACAGACCAATTTCCAAATTATACTGTCTAACAAAAATCCTGTAATGAATAATCAACCCAATGTAGTCTCTATTGAGCTCTCAACAGTTAGTTTCAGAGTTAAGCACCATCTCTGTTGTTATTTAGTCTTAAATAGTGTATCTGCTATGGGCAACAGAAAACATTGTGCTGTTCTTTTCATCAATCTGGATTGCATTTGATACAATTCACTGCTTTTAGAGAGATTACGTAGGATTGGTTTTGATTCAACAGGGATCAATTGAACCCTATCCCAAGTTCTTACCGGTAACTAAATGTGTTCCAGAGGGATCAATGTTGGGTCCTGTCCTGTTTACTATTTCTATTATTGATATCGTCTCATCTCATTTTCATGCAGATGATGCTGTACTGTATTGTTTACATACTCTGTAGAATTAGCTGTTGAGAATCTGCCACTTAAGTGCTGAGTAAGATTTTTTTTTTGATCAATTTTTTTTTTATTATTAATCACATGAAACAAGACAACACAATAACCACAGTAACAAAAAACACATAACTTCACAGGAGAATAACCACCAATAATAATACAGAATAATACAGAATAATAAATTATAAAGACAAAAAGAAAAAGAAACAGCGTCCAACCTATCAATATAGATGGCTATTTCAATAACAAAAAGGTTTTCAAACATGCCAACCTTTCCCCACCTTTACAAAGTGGAGTGACTTCACAGATTGTTTACGAGAGTATTGCCGCAGATTTACTGTAGATAGCCTAGGTCCCTTACACATGTTCAAGACTGCCAAACTCGCAGAAGGTAAAGTGTAAGAAGAAAGAAAATCTTCCTCCAGGTTGGTTGACAGGTCAATCAGTCTGCCAATATTAGTCCCTTGGGGAGATGGCATGTGAATTGACATATAGCGCAGAGTAGCTAAATATCAACCCGCCCTAAAATTCCCCCAGTAAAAGTTAAGAAGGACAAGACAAAAACCAAGACAGACAAGACATTTCCTCCTCCCCCTCCCCAGAGACCGCCGGACCCCCCCGATCAAGCGCCCCAACCCCGCTCAGCCGCACACGGCGGTCTTTACCTTCTCAGCTGCTGCGAACCACAGGTCAATGCCAGCCTGCCCTACCCCAATCACCCGAGCCGTGGATATCTCAAGATAAATCACATCCAATAGAGTTAGGGACCAGTTAATCATTGTAAGCTTCTCAGGCTCCTTCCATCTCATTGCTATAAGCTTCTTCGCTGCTGTGACGCCCGCTAGGACAACCCTTTTCAGTTGTACGGACGCGGGTAGTGTCGTTATATCGTTCAGGAGTAGCGTAACAGCTGTGAATGGGATAGTTAAGCCACACAGATCTGAAAGTTTGTCCGTTATTGACCTCCAGAAGCGGGCCACTGGTGGGCAATGAATGTGTTTAATTCTATTCTTACATAGGTTATGTCATTCCAGCCGTGGTGCCTGATCAGAGGGGAACTTACAGGTGTACACTTTGACCATAACCCCCTTTTCCCCTTCCTCTTATCATCGTTGTTTAAATGACATTTGTTTGCACAATTTACCTGGAACCCGATCCTACCTTAAACTATTATGCTGGTATGCTCTAATTTAATTTTGTTTTGAATTTTCCTTTATCCATTGGTACTATTACATTGCGACGTTGATGCGCAGACTCGGAAATAGATGGTTGCAGGGTTGATGTTGAGTTGTTATAATAATGACTATTTTTTATTTTCTCCTTTTCCATTATAGTTATCTCATGTTAGGGCCAAGGCTCACGGTGGTTTTCGACCGATATCTTTATTGAAACAATGTATGATAACAGGTGGTGTCAGGTGTTGCCTATTACCATCCCCGGATTAATGAATGTGTTTAATTCTATTCTTACATAGGTTATGTCATTTCAGCCGTTGTGCCTGATCAGAGGGACTGCTTCAGGGGTGCACTTTAACCATAACCCCTTTTTTCCCTTTCTTATTATTGTCATTGTTTAATTGACATTGTTCACACAATTTTGCACAATTAACCTGTGACCCGATCCTGCCTTAGACTATCGGCTGGGATGCTTTAATTTAATTTTGTTTTGAATTTTCCTGTACCCATTTGGGCTATAACATTGCAACGTTGAAGTTAAGCCACACAGATCTGAAAGTTTGTCCGTTATTGACCTCCAGAAGCGGGCCACTGGTGGGCAATCCCAATACATATGCATATAAGTGCCAGTGGCCTTTTGAGAGCACAAAGTGCACCGAGAGTCGGTTATCAGTCCCATAGCAAATAGCTTCCTAGGTGTAAGATAGGTCCTATGAATATAATTAAAATTAATTTGCTGGTGATTGGGGTTGCGGGAAGATAATGCCACATTTGCCCAAACATCATCCCAGTCAAACTCGGGGTCCAACTCCGGGATATCCACACGCCAGATTGTATCCAATGATAAATTTTTATACGTGGATTGAATTAAGAGCGTATAAAAGTCTGAGACAAACCCTCTGGATGTCGTTCTGTCCACTATGAGCCTGAGGAAGGGGTGTGGGTGCAAAGCTTGAGCCCACGGTACGCCATGCGCCCTCAGTGCTGACCTTAGTTGAAGGTAAAGAAAGAAGGACTCGCCGGGAAGATCATAAAATTCTCTTAAGTCCTGAAACGCACGGAGGCCGTTCTTATCATAAATATCCTCCAGAGTATGCACTCCCCTCCTTTGCCATTGAGTAATATTAACCGGCTTGTGCCCTACAAGTAATTGCTGGTTATTAAAAATTGGAGAGTCCAGGTGCCATGGGCATTTAACCCCACACAACCTCTGTACATTACGCCACGTTTGGATCACGTGAGTTATGATCGGTCCATACCTCAGCCGGCATTTCGAAATAGAGACAGTGGAGTACACCACATCCTGCAATCTTAGCGGAGACACCGCCGCCGCTTCTAAGGAGCGCCACGATACAGCCTCTACAGGGTCTAGCCAGCACATCAGAGGTCTCAGTGAAAAGGACCAGAAATAAAGTTTAAAATCAGGGATTGCGAGGCCCCCATCTTGTTTTCTACGTTGAGTAGTAGCCCTTTTGATTATCGGGCGTTTGTTATTCCAGATAAACTTAGATACCATCGATTGTACCTTGCGCCAGTGGTCTATTGGAGGGGGCAGGGGGAGCATTGAGCTAATAAAATTTATCCTAGGCAGGATGTTCATTTTGATTATGGAAGCCCGGGCTTGTAAGGAGTTAGGAAGGGACGACCACCTGTCTAGATCCTGGCGTATTTTATCATAAGTACCCGTGAAGTTGTACTTAGTAGTTTGGTTCAGCGTGGGGAATATCTCTATGCCCAAGTATTTAAAATGTTCTACTATGGGTATATCAGCTGGTAGTCGTACCGCCTTGGCCAGCTCATTAAGAGGTAGGCAGGCTGATTTGTTCCAGTTAATCTTAAAGCCTGACAATTTACCAAAGTCGTCGATTATCCTCAATAATTTTGTGGCCGACCGGGAGGGGTCGTCCATGAAAATCAGCAGGTCATCCGCGTAGAGAGCAATTTTGTGTGGAGTATTATTGACCATTATGGGGACGATGTCCTCCGATTGCCTAATAAATTGGGCCAAAGGTTCGAGGGAAAGCGCGAACAGTCCTGGACTCAGAGGACAACCCTGTCTAGAAGATCTGGAGACCGGAAAGAGTGTGGAACAGTTTTTGCCTGTCAGTATCATCGCAGACGGCGAGGCATACAGGACTTTAATCATATGAATAAAACTCTTCCCAAGACCCATGACCTCAAGTACCTTCCACAGGTATGACCACTCAAGTCTGTCAAACGCCTTCATGGCATCCAAAGACAGAACTGTGGATGGAGTTGTATTGTCTTTACTGTTATCGATTACATGCAACAGCCTCCTAAGATTATCTGCAGCCAGACGCCCCGGAATAAAACCAGTGATCGCAGTGTACCAATACAGACATAAATCTCTGCAGGCGACGGGCCAGCACCTTGGCAAACACTTTTAAATCGGCCCAGAGAAGACTCAAGGGTCTATAGCTACCACAATCATTGGGATCTTTGTCCTTCTTGAGAAGTAAAGAAATCAACGCCATATTGACATCTCTTGAGAACTCCCCTTGTTCGATAGCGTAATTGATCATATCGAGCATCAATGGACCCAGTTGGTCCCAGAAAGCTAAATACACTTCGGGTGGAATACCATCCCAGCCTGGTGCCTTACCCCTCTGCATTTCAACAATCGTCTCCCTCAATTCCACGAGAGTCTCCCCAGTTCCTTGGCCTCTTCCTCAGAAATGTGGGGTTTCAAGTTCAAGTTTCAAGTTTCTTTTATTGCCACACGGCCAGGCCGGTATCTCAAGCCCGCCAATGAACGATTCAAATTTAGAGTCATCAAGATTACCCTCTGAGCTATATAACTGTGAGTAAAATTCTTTAAAAGTGTCATTGATCTTTTTCGAATCAGTAGTGACTGCACCCTGGCTCGTCCTAATCGAGGGGATATCCGAGAAATGATCATTTGAGCGTATTTTCATTGCCAATAGATGGCTAGGTCTGGAGCCGTGAAAGTAGTAATTTTGTCTTGTCCTATGTATCAAGAACTCAGACTGTTGTTTAAGTATGGAGTTTATTTCTTTTTTGACTATCTTACGTTGTGTGTTTAGTCGTTCATTATAGTTAGTTTGCAAGGATGCGTATAGGTCCGCATATAATGATTCCAGTCCTTCTAGCTTTTTTGACCGGGATTTTCGCAAATTGGAGGCAAATAGTGTGACATGACCCCTGATAAATCCTTTCAATGCGTTCCACAGGACCCTAGGGTCTTCTACTGTGCCAACGTTGATCTGCAAAAATTCAGCTAGTTTACTCCTGAACTCAGAACAGAAGTCATCGTTCTTTAGCAAGGTCGAATTAAAACGCCACCTGGGAGCTCTTGCGGAGAGCCTGCCAAAGGTTGCCGTAAGGAAAATCCCCTTGTGGTCTGAGAGAGCCAAGGGAACCAATGAGACATCGAAACTATCAAACATATTAGGGGACGCGAATGCATAGTCAATTCAAGAGAAGCTTTTGTGTCTGGCTGACAGGTGAGAGTAATCTTTGAGGGTGGGGTTGGATAAGCGCCAAAGGTCTGTGAGCCCCGTGTCCTTGGCCCACATCCTAAGGGCCTTAGAGGCCCGTTTTTGGTCGCTCGTTTCAGAGGGCCCGGACCTATCCACCTCCGCATCCCAGCACGCATTAAAATCGCCACCCACAATGAGAGCGTATCCATTAAGTTCCAACATATTCTTCGTGATTGTATTATAGAACGCTGAATCAAATGTGTTAGGAGCATACAATGCTATTATAGCCATCTTCCTATGCGAGAATTCAACTTTTGCTATAGTAATCCTTCCCTCCGTGTCCGACCATACATCCAAGACTTTGATATCAAGGTTACGTCTTGTAACTATGACTACTCCTTTCGTTTTATCATCGGCTGAGGATGAGGAGATAACGTGATATTGCCGATTTGCCAGTCTTGACACGTCACCTACCAATAAATGCGTCTCACTAAGGAGAGCAAGGTCAATATTTCTCCTCTTCAATAGCCAAAGGACACTGGCACGCTTGTGTGGGGCGTTAAGCCCTCCTGCGTTCCAAATTAAAATATTCAATTTAGCCATGGTCGAGCTTGTCTAAATGCGTAGAGAACATACCAGTGCAGCCAGGCTGAGTACAGAGGCGCTGATCCAGGCGGGCCCAGACGGTCAATCCCAGGAGTTCAGAGGAGGAACAATTACACACATATAAGACAACAGTACATAAAACACATAAAAATACCACCCCAGCTACAACCCCCCCTCCTTCTACTCTAAACCCTAACCCACCCGTCCTATTATAAGCCCCCCTATACCCACTCTCCAATCCCCACCCTATGCCCCATCCACTGAGGATGGTCATCTTCCTATCACTTCCCACTAGAGACATGGATCCAATAAGACGCTCCCCACTCCAACCCCCCTCTAGATAAACCCCTGAGTAAACCCCCACTAGTCCAATAAACACAAATAATAATAAAAATAAAATTCAATAAAGATATCGGTCGAAAACCACCTGAGCCTTGGCCCCAACATGAGACAACCATAATGGTAAAAATAGCCATTATTAAATAATAACTCCACATCAACCTGCAACCATCTATTTCCGAATCTGCGCTTCAACGTCGCATTGTTATAGCCCAAATGGGTACAGGAAAATTCAAAACAAAATTAAATTAAAGCATCCCAGCCGATCGTCTAAGGCAGGATCGGGTCACAGGTTAATTGTGCAAAATTGTGTGAACAATGTCAATTAAACAATGACAATAATAAGAAAGGGAAAAAAGGGGTTATGGTTAAAGTGCACCCCTGAAGCAGTCCCTCTGATCAGGCACAACGGCTGAAATGACATAACCTATGTAAGAATAGAATTAAACACATTCATTAATCTGGGGATGGTAATAGGCAACACCTGACACCACCTGTTATCATACATTGTTTCAATAAAGATATCGGTCGAAAACCACCGTGAGCCTTGGCCCTAACATGAGATAACTATAATGGAAAAGGAGAAAATAAAAAATAGTCATTATTATAACAACTCAACATCAACCCTGCAACCATCTATTTCCGAGTCTGCGCATCAACGTCGCAATGTAATAGTACCAATGGATAAAGGAAAATTCAAAACAAAATTAAATTAGAGCATACCAGCATAATAGTTTAAGGTAGGATCGGGTTCCAGGTAAATTGTGCAAACAAATGTCATTTAAACAACGATGATAAGAGGAAGGGGAAAAGGGGGTTATGGTCAAAGTGTACACCTGTAAGTTCCCCTCTGATCAGGCACCACGGCTGGAATGACATAACCTATGTAAGAATAGAATTAAACACATTCATTGCCCACCAGTGGCCCGCTTCTGGAGGTCAATAACGGACAAACTTTCAGATCTGTGTGGCTTAACTATCCCATTCACAGCTGTTACGCTACTCCTGAACGATATAACGACACTACCAGCTTCCGTACAACTGAAACGGGTTGTCCTAGCGGGCGTCACAGCAGCGAAGAAGCTGATAGCAATGAGATGGAAGGAGCCTGAGAAGCTTACAATGATTAACTGGTCCCTAACTCTATTGGATGTGATTTATCTTGAGATATCCACAGCCCGGGTGATTGGGGTAGGGCAGGCTGGAATTGACCTCTGGTTCGCAGCAGCTGAGAGAGTAAAGACCGCAGTGTGCGGCTGAGCGGGGTTGAGGTGCGTGTTCGGGTGAGTCCAGCGGTCTCTTGGGAGGGGGAGGAGGAAATGTTTGGTCTGTCTTGTCTTTTGTCTTGTCATCTTGAGTTTAGCTGGGGATATTATGGGGGGGCAGCTATTTAACTATTTCTTCACTGTTTGGCCACTTTTACACGGTCTCTGTGAGTCTATGGAACACCTCTACAGGTTTTTGTTTTTTCATGAAGGTTCATTGCTCTGTTTTCGGGTCGTGTTCTCAAAAAATTGTCCTTGTGGTGGATTGGAGATGTACGTTCTATTAATATAGGGTCACACGGCCGGGAATCGGGGCTGAACACTGGGAAAGACCATTTATTAGATAGTACCCCTTGGAATAAAAATTTAGAAGGTTGAACTCTGTTTTCTTTTTTCTTTGTCTGTATAATTGTTAGTCTGTATTATTATTATTGTTTTTGTTATTTTCTTGTGAAGTTCTATGTATTGTGATTGTGGTTAATGTGTTGTCTTGTTTCATGTGAATAATAATAAAAATTTGATCAAAAAAAAAGAATTAAACACATTCATCAACCCGGGGATGGTAAAAAGCAATACCTGACACAACCTGTTATCATATCTTGTTTATATATATATTCAACCGATCTTCTCCTACCGGAGCCCAAAGCTCAAAACAGCCTGGATATAAAAATAACAGCATACAAAAAGTTAGTTAAGGACCCCATCACCGTTGAATTGTGCAAGCCGATTGCACTTAAACAGCAACAACAACCAAAGTGCGTAAATATTAACGGGTCTCGAATGTCTCAGCGCAGACGATAGACGAAGCCCGCTAGCTAGCCCGAGGCTAGCGCGTAAGCTAGTGATGTACATTGTTCAGCTAGCTCGTTAGCTTCCAAAGAGGCGATACACAAGTACGACCATGAGGTCAGCTTTAGCAAGTAACAGAAGTCATTGGGAAGCCCCGCTAGTTGGATGGGCAGTGGGCAGTTAGCATGTCTGGGCATGACAGCAAGTATTTGTGAATAGTCGGCCTAATCAATGTATATAGGCCCACACCGCCAAGTCACTCACCCGACATAGATATCAAGCAACAGTCTCGGGTATCCCCGCGAGATATTCCTTCGCTTTAGCCAACGACCAAAATGAACGCTGACCATCGACCTTCTCCAACACAGATAATTTCGCGGGACCGAATAACGTGGGCCTCAGGCCTAGTTTCCATAGCTTAGACAGGACCACCTTGTATTCGCCTCTCTGTGCTTGAACCTCCGGCGTAAAGTCTTCGAAAATGGCCACTTTGTGATCGCCAAGCCTCAGATTACCCCTTCTGGTACGAGCCGACCGCATGATGAGTTCTCTCTGCTGAAGCCTGTTCAGCTTGACTATGATGGGCCTCGGCTCTTTGTTCACGCCGGGAGAAAACCTGCCCGCCCTGTAGGCCGACTCACAGACAGGAGGCGAAGGGAGGACGTCCGTCCCTAGTATTTTCTGCAGCAGTTCGGGCATGGTCTCAGAGAGACGGCCTTCACCGCTGGCCTCCGGTACTCCAACAATCCTGACGTTGTGGCGTCTATCCCGGGACTGCATCTCCTCCATTGCCGACTGTGGTTTGTTGACTTCAGCCTGCCTAGCCAGCAGGGCGGATTCGAGACCCGCCATCTTCTCGCACTGTAATGATACCTCCGTCGTTAGCATGGCTAGTTCGTTAGCATTAGCCGAGGAGGCAGCGTGCATCGACTCCATCTTGTCTGTCAGCGGGACTACCGCCAGCCGTATTTCTTCTGATATCTCACGATGGAGGTTGACACAAAAATCCGCCAACACTTTCTTCTGTGCTTCAGCGACGCGTGCCTCAGAGTCTGCGTGTAGCTTGGTCATGACCAAGAGCACAGCTTCGCTTATCTCCCCGACACCGGGCGACGATGCGGCCAGGCCCGGTGGTGGTGGTTTGCTGGTTGGGGCGCTCATGGCTCTGGTTTCCACCCCCGTCATCGCAGAAAGTCGAAAAAAGTCGATGACAGTATACTAAACACGACGACCTAGCAAACAGATAAAAAACAAATAAAAATAAAATAAAGACTAATGGGGAGAAACGTATATTCAGCACGGTAGAAGGGAGCTCATGTGAAACACGTCTACTCCATGATCGCTCAGCTCCGCCCCTCAAGTGCTGAGTAAGATTATGTATTAATGTTAAACTGGTACTGAATGCAAATGTGTTTTAAGGGTCTTTGGGTACCAAGAGAAGTGATATATAAGTCGGATGTATTCTTCTTCTTCTTCTTCTTCTTCTTCTTCTTCTTCTTCTTCTTCTTCTTCTTCTTCTTCTTCTTCTTCTTCTTCTTCTTCTTCTTCTTCTTCTTCTTCTTCTTCTTCTTCTTCTTCTTCTTCTTCTTCTTCTTCTTCTTCTCTTCTTCTTCTTATTATTATTATTAATAATAATAATAATAATAATAATTAATAATTATTAATTATTAGACAAGCATTTTATTTGAATTACTTTCCATTATTGTCCATTGAATAGATACAGTATGAAGTTCCACCTTTTGAACACAAGATGGCGATACGACACAGGTTGCTGCTCAGAGCCACTTCTGCTCACAAGCTGCTCTCTCCCATGGAGCGCTGTATTGATTGATTGATTGATTGATTGATTGATTGATTGATTGATTGATTGATTGATTGATTGATTGATTGACATTTTTATTAACAGATTGCAGAATGGGTACAATACAGTACAGCTCAATACACACAATTGTTAAGGGGATGCAGACCAGAGAAAGACTTTCGTCTTGTTTACATCAGGGTCCCCCATTTCAATTCATCATAACATGACATACATGACATATAGATAGACAGTACTGGTACATCTATACATTTATGACATACCAGATTTACAAATACAGTACTGTTTGTGATACAAAAAGAGTCTAAAAGAGAGTATATACATTTGATGAAGAAACTGTACATTGGAGGTGGGTGGGGTGGGGGGGGGGGGGTGGGGGGGTGTTGGTTGTTGGGTAGGCGGGTGGGGGGGGGGGGGGGGGGGGGGGGGTGGGGGGGGGTAACTGTACATTGGGATTTTCGACGAAACCTTACTTGGTCCCAAGAAGAGGGTCTCGTGTATTATTGGGTTAGGACATTTACTGTTCATTGGAGGGGGTTGGGTTAGGATATTAAACAGGGGCCTGCAGTTTCGAATTGCAGTCTCCCGTAGGTGCTCCTTGAGAGTGGTTTTAAAAAGTGGGTAGTGATTCACATGAGCTCCCTCTGGTGTTGTGGTCATGGTATTCACTGACCTTAGGGAAGTTTTTTTACATGTACATGGGTACCTTAGTCATGTAGTGTATCTTGTAGACCAGGCCCATTGCAAGTTGCTGTACTCTGTCATCTACTCTAAGCCATCCTAGGTTGTCAAAGTGGGCAGGGGTGAGGTGGGTTCTAGGAGTATGGTCAAGTAGTAGTCTGACCAGTTTGTTTTGTGATGTTTGTAATTTTGTTTTTAGCGCCTTTGAGGTGCTTTGGTACCATGAGGTGCAAGCATAGCCGTAGTACCCTTGAATGAGTGCTCCTGCCAGAGTCTTGAGGGTATTCTTGTTTACCAGAGAGGAGATCCGGTACAAGAATCTAGTTCGTTGGTTGACTTTTTCGATTACATTGGATGCCATTTTGTCACAGGAAAGATTTGCCTCTAGGATGGAACCCAGGTAGGTAATTTTCTCTGTTACAAAAATTGTGCTCATTTCATCTTTCCTTGTGACAATATTGTCACCCACTGTAACTGAGAAGCCATCGGTCTTGCTGAGTTTGTTATTTGATCCAAAGAGAATGGACTCTGTTTTACCCAGGTAGTGATAATGATAGTTTGTTATCAGCAAGCCAGGTGCAGATTCTGCCGAGTTCAGAGCTGAGGGCTTTTCAACCTGCAACTTGTCCTGTCAGGATGTCAGGGATGAGATAAAGGTTAGAGAAAGAAGTAGCCATGGCACTCTTAATTCGATTGGTAAATTCAGATATGCACCTCAGTTATCAAACTATGGAACTCTTTCCAGAATGATGAAAAGAGTTCTACTAATATATTTCACTTCAAAAGGTTGTACAAAGAAAAGATAAATAGACAGTATAGCACAGTTTAGTATAATATTGCAGTTTAGCCTAACAGGATAATGTAGCATAGCATTTCAATCAATCAATCAATCAATCAATTACAGTATAGGGCTAGTATGAGTATAGTAATATAGTATATAGCAGCGTAACACAGAATAATAATATATTAAAATATTGTATAATACTGTATACCAATATAGTGTAGTATAAATAGTATGATTTAGTTATATTATAATAAAATAAAGATAATACAATTATATAGTATATAGAAGTATAATATAGAATAATACATTATATAAATATATAGATAAATGTGTGTGTGTGTGTGTATAAATGAATGAATCTAAATATGTAATTTAACTGATCGATACACAAAATGTATTTAATTAAATTTAATTTAATTGTGTTGATGTTTCCATTTTTTGCTAAATAAGTATGTACATTCTGCTTGGTTTGGTAAACATTGCAATTAGTCTATCAGTGTACTGTATGTGTGTAGGGGCAGGTACAAATAAGAATTTTCTTCTTCCTGTTCCTTTCGGCCATGGAATTCAGTGGAGCATAATGCATGTTGGACTGTAATAATTCCATGTACGAATAAATACAAATCAAATTAAATTAAATTAAGATATCAACTCTTTGAGATAGAGACGATGTACAGCCTAGAGCTCGAACCACACTTAAAAGTATGTCTGTGTCAGTTAAAGGAGTGAAACTCTGGAACAATATACCGGATGAAATAAAAAACAGCAGGAGTATTTTTAAGTTTAAAAATATGTTTAAAAACAGGGTTCTAGAATCTTATAGTAAAATTTAACCTACAATATTTTTTTCTTTTCTTTTTTTTCTACCATGAAACTCTGGTATTGCAGATGAATTTTAGATTTTCCTATGTTGGCTTATGTTCTTTTCAGGAACGTTTTTTGTTGTTGACTGTTGATTTTTTGTTTGTTTGTTTGTTTTATCTTGCTAACTTTAACTTGTTTTGTTCTTTTCTGGATAGTTTTTTGTTGATTTTTTATTGTTGATTTTTTTTTTTTTTTTTTTTTTTACTTTAACTTTTTTGAATTTGTTTTTTGAATTAGGGGTAGGTTGCTCTATAAGCCTTCGGCTTCAAACCTATCCTTTTCGTTTGTTTATTTGTGAAAATGTTCGAAAAATTATTTGTTTGTTTATTTATTTGTAAACATTTGAAATAAAATAATTCATTCATTCATTCAAGATTTCCATTGCCGCTCTGTAAGTTCAATATACAATACAAATACACATACAATATACAGGAGGAGGGGTGACAATTGAGTTTATGTCAACACTCTAGGATTGTGCTTACTGGATGAGATAAAGAAGTAGCCCTGGCACTGATAGTTAAAGGGGCTATGCACTGCTATTCCTAGCACTATTTGGGCAACTTTACACAATTCCTGTTAGTCTATTGAAGACATTTGTAAGTTTTTTTTCAAAAAAATTCATTGTTTTATATTTCTAATCAAGTACTCGAAACCATAATTTTTCAGCCTCAAGAAATCAGGCTGTTATGGCCTGGCTCCGCCCATAAGCACTTTGAGTGACAGTCAGACCACAGTCTGCACTGGTAGAGGGAGGGAGGGAGGGGGGGGAAGAGAGAGAGAGTTCAGTTCAGTTCAGAGTTTTTATTTGCCACATGGAATAATACAATCATAGTTTCTTCATTAAAAAATCATAAATAGTCATTCCATGGACAAAAGGAGCAGGAAGAAGAATAAATCTTATAGTTATATAGTTACCTGCCCCTTATTCCTAAACTAACATGTATTTTCTTAATGGTCGGCGTATAACCTTATTTACACAAATAATCATTTATACCATGAGAGAGAGAGAGAGAGAGAGAGAGAGAGAGAGAGAGAGAGAGAGAGAGAGAGAGAGAGAGAGAGAGAGAGAGAGAGAGAGAGAAATGTTCTACTGTGTTCTACCCCCCTCCCTTCCTCTTCTCTCGGCTTCCACTCTCTCTCTCTCTCTCTCGCTCTCTCTCTCTCTCTCTCGCTCTCTCTCTCTCTCTCTTCTCTCTCTCTCTCTCTCTCTCTTTTTCTTTCTTTCAATCTCCCGTGTGGCGCGCGGCCGGCAGGTACCCCCCCCCCCCCCAAGTGCCCCCTCTCTCTCCCTCCCTCCTTCTCTCTTCCTTTCTCTCCTTTCTCTCCCACTCGGCTCTCGCTGATGAGACGGGGCAACTTTTTTCTTTTCTTTCTTTCAATCTCCCGTGTGGCGCGCGGCCGGCAGGTACCCCCCCCCCCCCCCCCCAAGTGCCCCCTCTCTCTCCCTCCCTCCCTCTCTCTTCCTTTCTCTCCCTCTCGGCTCTCTCTTCCTTTCTCTCCCTCCAAAGCGCACGGCCCCGCAGCTTCACTCGCTGTCTTTTCTAGGTAGAATGGGGGCGGGCATTAGCTCCAACCACAGAGCCAATCGCATCACTGTGCGCCTAATGACGTGACTCAGGACTTCAAATCAAAATGACCCGATTTACTAGAGGTCGAGAGGGGCTGGGCTGAATCGGAGCAATCCGCCAATATGGTATTTAGACCCTAAAACACATTGATACGAACTCCTATTACTATAATACAATGCTAGAGACTGAAAAATGACATTTATAATGCATAGCCCATGAAGATATCAACTCTTTGAGATGATGAGAAGATGTACTTGTAGGGTGGAAGATTTCAATTGCCTCTCTGTTTTGCGACACATATGTCGTAAATCAACCAAGGGGAGCAGTTTACGGCTTGAACGGGGCGAGTGACGTCATCAAAGATGGCCGTGCGTCGCTGTTAAAACCATAGAAACTAGCAGCTAAGGTTGCTGCAGTCAGACTATTTACATTGAGGAGCTTTTAACTCGCTTCTCTGCTACAAAACCCTTATCAAAGGACAAGTTAAAAACAACATATCTGTGATCGCTCACCGTCAACTCCTCCGTGCAAACACGACTGACTTTTAACTCGATTGTGAAGCAGATCAAGTGTGTTGTTGTCTTTGTTGTGAGTCGGAGCAGAGACATCATCCATGTTGGAGACAATGAAACGAGTCTCTTGCTAACGTCTCTGTGGAGAACAGAACTGTACTGGAGCAAGACTTCACATCTGATCCAAACCTTCTTCTTGTGGAAACAGATCACCACAACAACTGTAAGTACATTATGTTCACATTGTTTTCTTCTTCTTGCTGCTTCCTGAACGCAACTTTTGCGGCGACATGGAGGCTGTCAATAAAAAGATGAGGAGTAAACACTGTGACGCACATCGTATCATAATTCAGTTCCACGTCCAGAATATGATGCTTTTAAACCATTTATTCTTTCACTTAATGAAACACACGTACATACATAAACTAATACCACCTCCTAATGTATTCCCCCCCGTATATATTTACTGTTAGGATCTGTTTAACAGTACTGTATATTTCGCATATCTTGTATCTCACAAATGTAACAGTACTGTATATCTGTATGTCATGTATGTCATAAATGTCATGATTAGATTATTATATCTGTATATCTGTATGTTGTGTATGTCATACATTTGTCATAAACATAAATGTTGTGTATGTGTATGAACCTAAATATGTAGTTTGACTGATAGATACACACAATGGGTTTATTTATGTTGATTTAATTTAGTTGTGTTGATGTTTCCATTTCAGCTAAATGGGTATATTCTGTTTGGTTTTACGCAATAAGTCTATTGGTGTGTTGTATGTGTGTAGGGGCAGGTATACGATTTTTTCTTCTTGTTCCTTTCGGCCATGGAATTTGGTGAATTATATTAATATGTACTGTTGGACTGTGGTAATTCCATGTGCGAATAAATAAATGATGATGATATATGTTATGATGAATTGAAAATGGGGGACCCTGATGTAAACAAGACGAAAGTCTTTCTCTGGTCTGCATCCCCTTAACAATTGTGTGTATTGAGCCATACTGTATTGTACCTATACTGCAATCTGTTAATTAATGTAATCAATCAATCAATCTCTTGCGTTACTTGCGCTCTTACAATACTTGCGGTCAATAGAAAATAATAAGCTCCCTGAGCTCACCCCCTCTCTCCCGAACTCACCCGCTCTCTCCTGAACTCACCCGCTCTCTCCTGAACTCACCCGCTCTCTCCTGAACTCACCCGCTCTCTCCTGAACTCACCCCCTCTCTCCTGAACTCACCCCCTCTCTCCTGAACTCACCCCTCTCTCCTGAACTCACCCCCTCTCTCCTGAACTCACCCCCTCTCTCCTGAACTCACCCCCTCTCTCCTGAACTCACCCCCTCTCTCCTGAACTCACCCCCTCTCCTGAACTCACCCCTCTCTCCTGAACTCACCCCCTCTCTCCTGAAGTCACCCCTCTCTCTCCTGAACTCACCCCCTCTCTCTCCTGAACTCACCCCTCTCTCCTCTGAGCTCACCCCTCTCTCTCCTGAACTCACCCCCTCTCTCCTGAACTCACCCCCTCTCTCCTGAACTCACCCCTCTCTCTCCTGAACTCACCCCCTCTCTCCTGAACTCACCCCCTCTCTCCGGATCTCACCCCTCTCTCCTGAGCTCACCCCTCTCTCCTGAACTCACCCCCTCTCTCCTGAACTCACCCCTCTCTCCTGAACTCACCCCCTCTCTCTCCTGAAGTCACCCCTCTCTCTCCTGAACTCACCCCCTCTCTCTCCTGAACTCACCCCTCTCTCCTCTGAACTCACCCCTCTCTCCTCTGAGCTCACCCCTCTCTCTCCTGAACTCACCCCCTCTCTCCTGAACTCACCCCCTCTCTCCTGAACTCACCCCCTCTCTCCTGAACTCACCCCTCTCTCTCCTGAACTCACCCCCCTCTCCTGAACTCACCCCCTCTCTCCTGAACTCACCCCCCTCTCCTGAACTCACCCCTCTCTCTCCTGAACTCACCCCTCTCTCCTGAACTCACCCCCTCTCTCTCCTGAACTCACCCCCCTCTCCTCTGAGCTCACCCCCTCTCTCTCCTGAACTCACCCCTCTCTCTCCTGAACTCACCCCCTCTCTCCTGAACTCACCCCTCTCTCTCCTGAACTCACCCCTCTCTCCTGAACTCACCCCTCTCTCCTGAACTCACCCCTCTCTCCTGAACTCACCCCCTCTCTCCTGAGCTCACGCCTCTCTCCTGAACTCACCCCCTCTCTCCTGAACTCACCCCCTCTCTCCTGAACTCACCCCCTCTCTCCTGAACTCACCCCCTCTCTCCTGAACTCACCCCCTCTCTCCTGAAGTCACCCCTCTCTCCTGAACTCACCCCCTCTCTCCTGAACTCACCCCCCCTCTCCTGAACTCACCCTCTCTCCTGAACTCACCCCCCCTCTCCTGAACTCACCCCCTCTCCTGAACTCACCCCTCTCTCCTGAACTCACCCCCTCTCTCCTGAACTCACCCCTCTCTCCTGAACTCACCCCCCCTCTCCTGAACTTACCCCCTCTTTCCTGAGCTCACCCCTCTCTCCTGAACTCACCCCCTCTCTCCTGAACTCACCCCCTCTCTCCTGAACTCACCCCCTCTCTCCTGAACTCACCCCTCTCTCCTGAACTCACCCCCTCTCCTGAACTCACCCCCTTTCTCCTGAACTCACCCCCTCTCTCCTGAACTCACCCCCTCTCTCCTGAACTCACCCCTCTCTCCTGAACTCACCCCCTCTCTCCTGAACTCACCCCTCTCTCCTGAACTCACCCCTCTCTCCTGAACTCACGCCTCTCTCCTGAACTCACCCCCTCTCTCCTGAAGTCACCCCTCTCTCCTGAACTCACCCCCTCTCTCCTGAACTCACCCCTCTCTCCTGAACTCACCCCCTCTCCTGAACTCACCCCTCTCTCCTGAACTCACCCCTCTCTCCTGAACTCACCCCCTTTCTCCTGAACTCACCCCCTCTCTCCTGAGTAGGGATGGGTATCGTTAGGATTTTATCGATACTACTACTCTTAACGATACTGCTTAACGGTTTGGTACTTTATCGATACTCTTATCGGTTCTTTTTTATTTAGCAAAAAAAAAAATTTACAGAACAGAATCGACATTGCTTTATTATTCTTTTATATAACTATATTACTGCACATGGCTACTTTTTTATCAATTAATACAACCAGTCAGATAAATTAACTATTTTGGGACTTTCTATTTTAATAAAGTGACAGTATGACTAACAATACAACACCATAAAGTTCAGCTCAACCCCATGTATAAATCATCCATTATCAACTCATTCTTAGTTAATAAATAACAAAATGGACATTATGCAACAGCGTATTTATTCAAACATTTCAAATTAATTCTTTCACAATAATAATAATAATAATACATTTATTTTATATAGCGCCTTACATTAGGCATCTCAAAGCGCTTTACATACATGGCATTATAGCATACGGACAAACACAGTACATGGACTTTCACAATGATGACATGGTGGGGATAATACAGAGAGAGGGAGACAAGCTTAGAGACAAGACAGAGAGAACATTTTTAAATAAATAATAATACTAAAATATAGGTGTGTATGTGAAAATGTAAGTGATGCAGGGGTTGGGGGGTCAGGAGTGAGGGTATGCAAGTTTGAACAGGTGGGTTTTGAGGTGGGACTTAAATGTTTCTACGGATGGGGCTTCTTTGATGTGTGATGGGAGTTGATTCCAGTCGGGGAGCAGAGGAGGAGAATGATTTGTTTTCTGTGGACTTAAGGCGATAGTGTGGTGTACTTAGAAGGGCTAAGTTGGATGAGCAGAGTGAGCGGGAGGGAGTGTAGTGTTGAATAATAACGTTATTTTTCTCTCTCTGTCTACACAGACATCGGTTATGAAGTGAAGCAAAGTACACTTAGATTACTACAAAGTGTCCAGAGAGATAGAAAGAGATGAAGAGGAGGGAGGAGGTAACAGGAGCACAAGACGGGCAGGACTTATGACCTTCACCTACAGACCAGGCTCACAAGACTCCAGCTAGCAGCAGCTACTGGGTTAAAACAGTTAGATACAGACTGAGGCCCTGTCCACACGAGCGCGGGTGTTATGTAACCGAGCCTTAATGTGCGCGCCGCGGTTGCTCTGTTCGGCCACACGCAACCAGGGTTTTGGAACACTGCAACCGTGGTCTTTGAAAACCGGAGTCCAGGGTGAAGTTTTGCGCGCATCCCTGGTTGCAGTGGTTGCGTGTGGACATAGAAACCGAGGTTATTTCCAGTAGAGCTGTCCCAAGTAGCATTATATGAAAATGATTGTAACAAACTTTTGTTCGAAACGTATCGTCTGTGTTGAAGAGTGTTGTGATCGACTGATGATGTCTGTTGTCGCATTCCTGACCTGATGCTGAGTAAACCTGAAGCTGCTGATTCCAACTAAACTCATGTGTTGTCAAGTTATTGTTATAAGGGACCCAGTCCAAACTACAACAGTCTGCACAATTGTTTGTATTGAGCCGTATTGTATTTTACCCATTCTGCAATCTGTTAAATAACGTTTTCATCCATTCATTCTACTAGCGTTAACGTTACTACTTTATTATTTCATAAGCTAACAAAATCTGCGATCTTTTTGTGAGACTAAACTCCGCTCTTGGTGGTAAATTGTGTTGATGTTAGTTTTGTTTCATCAACAAACGAGGCAGAACACACAGTGAATGTATCCTTTTTTGTTTATTGCACGTTGTTCTAGCTGCAAACTGTAGAATTGTTTGGCTGTGAGCAAGGAGGGATGTTGTGTTCCAGGCTTCAGGTCAGTTTCCGGTATTAACGATAAACCCTTCTGATTGGTTGAAATTACCTTCATGTTTGAACTACATCGCCACCTACTGCTTTGGCATTGGCATGGCATGGCACCAGTCTCTCAGTTAGTTACAGACTGAGGCCCCTCCAGCACCAGTCTCTCTGTTAGTTACAGACTGAGGCCCCTCCATCACCAGTCTCTCAGTTAGTTACAGACTGAGGCCCCTCCAGCACCAGTCTCTCAGTTAGTTACAGACTGAGGCCCCTCCAGCACAAGTCTCTCAGTTAGTTACAGACTGAGGCCCCTCCAGCACCAGTCTCTCAGTTAGTTACAGACTGAGGCCCTCCAGCACCAGTCTCTCAGTTAGTTACAGACTGAGGCCCCTCCAGTACCAGTCTCTCAGTTAGTTACAGACTGAGGCCCCTCCAGCACCAGTCTCTGTTAGTTACAGACTGAGGCCCCTCCAGCACCAGTCTCTCAGTTAGTTACAGACTGAGGCCCCTCCAGCACCAGTCTCTCAGTTAGTTACAGACTGAGGCCCTCCAGCACCAGTCTCTCAGTTAGTTACAGACTGAGGCCCCTCCAGCACCAGTCTCTCAGTTAGTTACAGACTGAGGCCCTCCAGCACCAGTCTCTCAGTTAGTTACAGACTGAGGCCCCTCCAGCACCAGTCTCTCAGTTAGTTACAGACTGAGGCCCCTTCAGCACCAGTCTCTCAGTTAGTTACAGACTGAGGCCCCTCCAGCACCAGTCTCTCAGTTAGTTACAGACTGAGGCCCTCCAGCACCAGTCTCTCAGTTAGTTACAGACTGAGGCCCTCCAGCACCAGTCTCTCAGTTAGTTACAGACTGAGGCCCCTCCAGCACCAGTCTCTCAGTTAGTTACAGACTGAGGCCCCTCCAGCACCAGTCTCTGTTAGTTACAGACTGAGGCCCCTCCAGCACCAGTCTCTCAGTTAGTTACAGACTGAGGCCCCTTCAGCACCAGTCTCTCAGTTAGTTACAGACTGAGGCCCCTTCAGCACCAGTCTCTCAGTTAGTTACAGACTGAGGCCCCTCCAGTACCAGTCTCTCAGTTAGTTACAGACTGAGGCCCCTTCAGCACCAGTCTCTCAGTTAGTTACAGACTGAGGCCCCTCCAGCACCAGTCTCTCAGTTAGTTACAGACTGAGGCCCCTCCAGCACCAGTCTCTCAGTTAGTTACAGACTGAGGCCCCTCCAGCACCAGTCTCCCAGTTAGTTACAGACTGAGGCCCCTCCAGTACCAGTCTCTCAGTTAGTTACAGACTGAGGCCCCTCCAGCACCAGTCTCTCAGTTAGTTACAGACTGAGGGCCCTCCAGCACCAGTCTCTCAGTTAGTTACAGACTGAGGCCCCTCCAGCACCAGTCTCTCTGTTAGTTACAGACTGAGGGCCCTCCAGCACCAGTCTCTCAGTTAGTTACAGACTGAGGCCCCTCCAGCACCAGTCTCTCAGTTAGTTACAGACTGAGGGCCCTCCAGCACCAGTCTCCCAGTTAGTTACAGACTGAGGCCCCTCCAGCACCAGTCTCTCAGTTAGTTACAGACTGAGGCCCCTCCAGTACCAGTCTCTCAGTTAGTTACAGACTGAGGCCCCTCCAGCACCAGTCTCTGAGTTAGTTACAGACTGAGGGCCCTCCAGCACCAGTCTCTGAGTTAGTTGCTGTGCCTCAAGCAACAAGACGCCACTACCAAGCCAGCAACCATCAGAATCAGAAAGGTGTTTATTGTCAAGAAGTTTTCACATACAAGGAATTTGCTTTGGTCGTTTTCGGTGCGACACTAACGGACAGACAATAACAGACGGATAATAAAATAAAAAGGTGGAGTAAAATTAATTATGAACTAAGTTAATAATAAGATAGAAGCACAATATAATATAATTTTGAAATAAAACATGTAAACTTGCGGGGGGAGTAGAAGGGTTTACAATTCATGAAAAAAGTGTCCAGGTCAGGAGAACAGTGTTGTAGGATCACTGTCACATCGTTACACCAGCCACTGCTAAAAACAGGACCCCGGCCTGATTCGGACTATATCCTGCACCTTTACCATCACTTATTTTTTTTATGGAACTGGATAGTTCCTGGTAGGCTATGTTTTAAAATGTCTTACACCTTTTACAAGTGATGGTATAAAAAGCTGAAAAGATGCATATGTTGCAGCTTTTATTTTGAAAGATTCTGATATAAAGTCATATTGTTGTCGCTAGCTTGACACAGGTCTTTGTTACGAAGCTTGCGTTACAATCTCTTGGAAGATTCAAGCACTTTGACAAAAATAAGTTTGGCAGATGTAGGCTATTGTTGGTACATTATGAACTATGACATGAAGGTATCTTTTTCTCTTAACCTGCTGTAATTTAGCCTTTAGTTTTTTGGCAAATAATCGACTCCATCCACCATGATGAATTTGTTTTGTGCATCTCTGTGTCGTAATTTTGTTCTTATAATTTCTATCATTCCTAAACACCTCATGGATGTCAATCAATCTACATTTTATTACGGACTCAGGGTCCATATAAAAGACAATACATAGAATAAATTACACATAAAAACATAGTTTAAAAGATAAGAAAAGAAAATACTGATTAATGTCTTACATAAAGACAACTGTCTCAGGGCTAGATCCACAAAGAATGGATTGCATGGTGCTAGTTGCACCCTTACTTACAATTCATTATGAATTGAAAATGGGGGACTCAATCTGTTAATAACATTTTCATTCAATCAATCTGCGCGGTGATTGATTGATTTAAAGGGTACAAATAAAAAAAATGCCTGCACCAGAATGCAGGAAATTAAGTCTTTGTAACAAAACATTTCTGGTGGGGGACCCCCAGACCCCCCGCTTAAAAAGTGGCCTGACTGGGGCTATATTTCGCACTATATTTCCTGGCCTGAATGATTTCCCCAGTCCGGCCCTGGTTAAAAGCCTCCAATGCTTATTAGTGTATGTGTGTTTGAACGTTTGCATGTTTCAACCATACATTTCCATTTATAAAAAAAAAAAAATTATAATATTTTTTTATTACATTTTTTTTACCTCCTATAATAGTGGGGGTCGCGGATCTCTGACACCGTTATTTCGGGGGTCGCGGCCTGAAAACTTTGGGAACCCCTGAACTAACTGAGAGAACAGAGACATCTTCATTACATCTGTACACATAGTAAACTAACTGAGAGAACAGATACATCTTCATTACATCTGTACACATAGTAAACTAACTGAGAGAACAGAGACATCTTCACTACATCTGTACATAGCACTCACAACAACCAGTCACAAACTATTAGCCAATCCTACACTGAGTCTGCACTTGTCTGGTGAACCCATACAACAGGTTGATACGGTTAAATTACTGGGAGTCATAATAGATAGTCAACTGACATGGGTTGAGCACATTGACACAGTGGCTAAGAAAAGGGGTAATGGCATTTATATGGCAAGAAAATGCCTTCCTTATGTTCCAGCACATATTCTAGGACCGGTCGTTAAGTCATTAGTTTTAAGCCACCTGGACTACTGCTCACCTGTTTGGTCCTCTGCATCGGACAGTGCACAGAGGAAACTACAAATTACCCAGAACAGAGCTGCCAGACTAGTCCTACATTGCCCCATAACAACAAACATAAACAGTATGCATAGGGAACTCTTATGGTTATTGGTAGATAAAAGGCTTGTCTTAAATATAGAGATGTTCCAATACCATTTTTTCCTTTCCGATTCCAATACCTAAGCTTTGGGTATCGGCCGATACCGATCCGATACCAGTGCATATATAATTCTTTTAATATTATATAAATTATAAAACGTATTTTCTTTTTTTTACAGCTACAGATACTGTTTTATATATACTGTTTTTTTTGTAATAACTAGAAAGTAATGGTATTTAATCAACAACAGGTGATTGTATAGATTAGTGTTAGTATCATTAATTGACAACTATGCTCAATGAGTTCACCCACGGAAAGGTTGTTGGGACATTGGTTCCGCACGGACGTTATACGTTGTTGCACTTGCTATCCACAGTATCCAGTCTGCTCTGGTTCAGTTAGCTAGTAGCAGAGACTCTGACTAGTAGTAACGTCTATGTTGTGATTTTTAATGCACAATAAATATTCAACATTCTCTTTTGAGACTCCGCCTCAGACTCTTATCCTTTGGCACTAAAAGCTAAACATCGTCACCGGTGTGGCTGTCCGCAACATGTCAGTAATTGAGTGCATGTGTGGGAGAGGTCGATCAGTGATGACACTTAGGTTAGCCAGTTAGCGTGAGCTAGATGGAAAGACAATGTAACGTTACTGGTGAAAAAGTGATTTACCTTGGAATACTCCTTTGCCAACTTGATGTACTTTGCTTGCAGGTCTGCAGCCATTATTGCTGGATTATGAATAGCTTTAGCCAAGGTAACTTTAAGCTAAAACTAGCTTTTCAGATAGCTCTTCAGCTAATGCTAATAACACCAGCAAGCGAACACATCAGAGCTCCCGTCACACCGCTCTGTCGGGACGATGGCATTTAAGAAAGTATCTGCTGTTAAAATGACAAACCGCATTGACACTTTAATTCACGGTCGATTAAAAACACGTTTGTTTTATAATGCTCACTCTCAGCAGGAGGATACCGCACGCGTTGTTGATAAATTACGTCATATGCGATCTGAGCATAGATTTTATGTGTACTCGCCGATACCGATACCAGCATTTTAGGCTGTATCGGAGGCATTTCCTAAATAAGAACGATATTCCATTTGTTCCATCCAGTTTAATAAGGGACGATGACAATATACAAACAAGTCTCGGACAACTGCGGGTGTATATTTACAAATAGTGTCTCAGCTTCCTGTTCCGGTCGCTGTGCTACTGTGCAGGGCCGTCTATTATAGAGGCGCTGTATAGATATTCTATATCTCCCCCAGAGTCTTTAACATACTGTGTAAAGCAGGGTTCTCAAACTCGCGGGCCAATTGCAGCCCGCGGGATGATATTTTGCGGCCCCCCACTTGACATCAAAGTTTAGTGTTAGTGCGGCCCGCGTGCAACTTGTTGCAGAGTCGTTGTGCGAGTTGGATGTTTTATTTATTTTATCACTTGTAGGCTACCATAGCGCAGGCTCATGACAGCAACGTTACGTTAGTGACTTGGTTGAAACGTGATTTCGGAGTGATACCAAGTGGAAGGAAAATATATCCAGTGCGTATGGCAGGCATTCTCGAAATTCTCCGCTGTCTCCTCTGCAAGCAGTGCTCTGCCTGTCTGTGTCTGTCTGGCTACTCTGGTCCAATCACATTCAGCGTCCCGTCAGCGTTTCTCCCCCCCACCCACAGTCTGCGAATCAGAGCAGAGTAGGGCGGGTTTTCACGGAATGAGTGTTGTCTCTTTCAGCGGGTCCGAGTCAGAGCGAGAGTTGACAGCGCATCTACATTCTACAGGTAGTCTAATCTGTAGGTACTGTAGCTAGTAACCTTGTTCCCAGTTTTACAGTATCTCCGTGAGATAAATGTAGCTGTAGCCTAGTTTCGCCTGCAGGCAGTTAGTAGAAAAATATGGCATGCTCATGCTGAATGGACTGAAAAATATGCGTGCATCCTCCCAGCACCAAACCAATGTGTCTAATTATGCCAAGAAACGGTAGCTCTTGTGAAGAGTGGCATATTTGAAACACCACTACGAAACAAAACAGTTATTTTGATGCAACCTTTCCTCAAAATTCAGTGCTAAGAATCACAAAAATAAATGGAATGAAATCATCATATCAAGCTGCAAGCAGAATTATTGTTAAAGCTATGTCACAACGAGAAAAAGCAACCAAGTCCTCACTCAGTGGCATGGGTGTTGGCTAAACACAAGAAGCCATTATCTGATGCATACATAATAAAATAATGTATGACTGAAGTGATGGAGACCATGTTTGAAGGCAAACAAAAGCAAATCCCCCTCAGATAGCACAGCAACCAGAATAACTGAAATACTGGCTGGTGATTTGATTAAACAGCTTTGTGATAGAATAAAAAGAAAATGCACAGTGCATTTCCATAGCTGTGGATGAGTCCACTGACACCACTGAGAATGCTCAGTTGCTGGTGTTTGTGAGGTTTTAGTGAGTTTGTGAGAAGATTGGATCAGTTGTACTTTTTTTGGAATACTTGAAACCCTTTTTTGTGGAATATTTGATGCAGCCCAGCCTCACCCAGACTCTACCTCCAGCGGCCCCCAGGTAAATGGAGTTTGAGACCCCTGGTGTAAAGGCTGAGAAAAAAAAGAAACAAACGATCACACAAAAATGTGAATAAATGCCTGTATAACCCACACCCAGGTTATGTGATTATAAATCATGTGTCCATTATGTGACTAGCCCATGGAATAGTCCCTGTGCTAGGAAGGCGCTCTGGTTGCCCTGGTGGAACGGCGTAATTCCTCCCTCGGTGCAGGGGGCAACACAGTGGGCCCCGGTGGGGGATCGGCTCCCGGGTCCAAAGAGGCCGGTGGTGATGCCCGAAGGATCATGTGCGAAGCGATGTGGGGTCGCAGTAGAGGTCAGGCAGACGTTTGATTGATTGAAATTGATTGAAAACTTTATTAACAGATTGCAGAATGGGTACAGTACAGTACAGCTCAATACATACAATTGTTAAGGGGATGCAGACCAGAGAAAGACTTTCGTCTTGTTTACATCAGGGTCCCCCATTTTCAATTCATCATAACATATATGACATACACAACATACAGATAGACAGCACTGCTACATCTATACATTTATGACATACCAGATTTGCAAATACAGTACTGTTTGTGATACAAAAAGAGTCCAGAAAAGAGAGTATACATTTGACGTAGAAACTGTACATTGGAGGAGGTTGGGTAGGTGGGGTGGTGGGTGGGGGGTGGGTGGGGGGGACTGTACATTGGAGGTGGTTGGGTGGGTGGGGGGTGGGGGGGGGGGTGGCTAGGAGGTGTGGGGGACACTGTAAGCAAAACTGTACATTGGAATATTTACAAAACCATACTTGGTAATTTACTGTACATTGGAGGGGGTTGGGTTAGGACATTTACAGGGGCCAGTTTCGAATTGCAGTCTCCCGTAGGTGTTCTTTGAGAGTGGTTTTGAAAGTGGGTAGTGATTCACATTCCTTTACAGCTGTGGGTAGGGTGTTCCACATTGATGTGGCATAATTGCGAAACGTGTTTAGTCCCTTGTTTTAAGCCGAATCTGGGTTTACATGATTTGTGGAGCTCCCTCTGGTGTTGTGATCGTGGTATTCACTGACCTTTGGGAAGTATTTTGACATGTACATGGGTTACTACCTTGGTCGTGTAGTGTATCTTGTAGACCAGGCCCATTGCAAGTTGCTGTACTCTGTCATCTACTCTAAGCCATCCTAGTTTGTCAGGGGTGAGGTGGGCAGGGGTGAGGTGGGTTCTAGGAGTAAGGTCAAGCAGTAATCTGACCAGTTTATTTTGAGATGTTTGTAATTTTGCTTTTAGCGCCTTTGAGGTGCTTTGATGTGGTGTCACAACGAGTGCTGGTACGGTGACACACGGGTAGCCAGGTCGTCGTAAATTGGTCGAGGAGGCGGAAGGTTGTTGCGAACAGGGCTGAACTTGCGTAGGAACCTCCTGTCCGAAGTGTGACTCTGCCCGAGCCGTCGATCTTGACCACGTATTGGGCTGGCGTACCTCCACAACACTGCCTGTCCTGTCCCATTTGTTGTGGTAGGGCCCTGTCTGGTTCTGTACACGGACCGTGTCCCCTACCATGAGTGGCGGGAGGCGTTTTTGTGTGCTCCGCCCAGGCATCAGCTGTGCGGATGTGCAGTTTGCGGAGGGCCTCCTCCCTTGCCGTCAGTGTCTCACGCCAGGTCTCGTGTGGTCTGTACTTCCCAGGTACAACCGGGATGAAGTCACATATCGGGCGGCCGAAGACACACATTGCCGGAGATATCTTTGTTAGACAACAAATGTTTGTTTCCGCGTCTCTGATTGGCCAGGTCATTTCTGGTCATGTGACATGTACGCCCAATCGTGGGACCGCAAGTTTCTACACTGGTTAAGCTTAGGCGCTCTTTCGAAGTTGGTTAAGGTTAGAGTTTGTCTTAGAGCATGGCGATAGAACGCCTGCCCTGATTCCGACGATTAAGCTTAGGCACTCTTTCGAAGTTGGTTAAGGTTAGAGTTTGTCTTAGAGCATGGCGATAGAATGCCAGGTAGTTTGCAGGCTGTTAGACCCGGAAATAGGCGCAGAACTTGCTGTCCCACGATTGGCGCACATGTCACATGACCTGGCCAATCAGAGCGCAAAACTCGAACGCGGAAACAAACATTTGTTGTCGAAAGTATTCACGCGTCAGGGTCAGGTGTCTTACGATATTGCAGGATCGCTCTCTGCACAGCATCCGTGTCAAGCTCCCCCTTTGGGCTGGTGTTGTTGGTGATAAGGCGTTTCATTGTCTTCACCCCAATCTCAGCGCGGCAGTTGCTGTGGGGGAAGGCCACAGACGAGAGGCGTGGTGTACGCCCCATCTGTATAGAAATGACCTGGTCTCAGTGGAGGTGAACTCTGGGCCCCTGTCCGATGTGAGCTCTTCTGGCGTCCCGTACATCACGAAGGCCCGCCGATTTATGAGGCCGGCTGCACCCCCCGTCGACTTCGAGATGATCGGCCAGTTTGAGTACCGGTCCACGGTCACGAGGTAGTGTTTGCCCCTGTGCATAAAGAAGTCCAAACACACCGCCTGAAAGGGGTAAACAGCTGGGATAGGCGGGGTTGGCGGTGCTCCGGGCTGTGAAGGTGCCATCCGGTGGCAGTGCTCGCAGTTCCTCCGAGTGGCACTGATGTCAGCCGGCATGCCTGGCCAGAACACAGAGGATTCTGCGCGGGCGGTCATCATCGATACGCCCTGGTGGGCAGCGTGTAGGGCGCTCAGCACTTCTCTGCGGAGTGAGGGTGGTAATTACTCTGTCCTTGTACAGGACCACGCCGTCAGTTGATGTGATGTTCTCACGGTACTGGTGGAAGTCACGGATCGTTTTTGGCATCTCGAACTTTGAGTCGGGGATGCCATCCGTCGCCATTTCCTCCGAGTGCACATCTCACTGTCGCTGCTGGTGGCCTCCCTGACACGATCCCATGTCACTGACCGCAATGATTCGAGGACCGCAGCGCACCATGCCAGGTCATCTTCCTCAGTGTCGTCGTCATTCCCTGGCTCGGTCTGGCGTAGGAAAGACAGTACATCAGTGTGCGTACTGGGTGGGAGGTGGGCCACTACTAGGGGTGGGACGATACATCGATCCAGATCGATACATCGATGTAATTATCAACAATCGAATCGGATCGATGCAATGTAATAAGATCGATTCATATCGATACTCTTATTTTGAAAATCCTGTGGCGAGTCTCATATCCACCCAAGAACAACAGCAGTAGCTCCGTGTGTGTAGACGTTACAGCATAGCATTCTCCCTTTCTGTGTGTGTGTGCGCGCGTCTTTGGAAAGACCAGATGAGGTCAGAGGAGTTTGATGTTTAAATGTTATTTAAACATAAACAATATAATACATAATAAATGTAGGCCTATACATGATCATGCAACATCAACAAATTGTTGTAGGAACGGTTTGGGAGAGGGAGGTAGGGAGGGGTTTTAGGTTGAGTTTTGAGTTCCAAAAAATGGAGCTTAAAGTTTAAAGCTCAATATATCAAAACGTGGCACTTTACAGTGAACAGGAGGTCTATTTGTATTAAAAACAATAGATTGATTTTCCTTTAAATGTCTGGAAGAGCTCAAAAATACAAATGTCAAATGATATTTTCGTTACCTTTTTTTAGTTGATCTAAATGTTACTGATTGTGTTAAATGGGCATATGATATCATCTCATATCGATTGCAGGCACCTGAATCTAATCTAATCGTATTGTATCGTGAGAGACTTTGTGATATCGGCAAATAGGCCTGCCACGATAACACATTTTGCTGGGCGATTAATTGCCCCCGAAAATATCGCGATAAGCGATATTATTGCGACCGGTTAGAGAATTTTTTTGAGAAATTTATTTCCCAAAACTTTTATTTTGAAGCCCACCGCTCTGTCTTTTCCGGTGTTTAAGACTTTTATTTTGAAGCCCACCGACCGGACCGGAAGTATTGTTGTGATTATCCTAGCCGACAACTTGTCTCTTCCGGTTGTGTTTTTTTGTTTTAACGTTAGCTACTAACGTTAGATGCAGCTACTACAGGCAATCAACGATGAGGAGGAAGCGTCAAAGCAGTATTATAATAGAATAGCTGTGGTGCGTAGGCACTGCAGCACGACTCGAAAACGACCTGTTATAATAAATTAATTCATGTTTAACTTGTCTCCAGTCCTTTGACTAGCCCCACCCGTTCATTGTAAACAATGATGCATGTAATTGTATTAACGTTATTCTGTGTTATTCTAACGTTACACTACAAATAACGCTACTTGGTTAAAAGGAGCAACACTATTGAGAAATGTAGTTAAGCTATGTGGTGTTGCCCCACGCAGCTCCTGTGCTGTGCTGTAGTAAAGCCAGCGGCCCGCCTCCCAACGCGGACAGTGACTGACAAGGGGCACTGGTTCCGCCTCATTAAAACAAACGCGCAAATAGCAATTAATCGCGTCAGTCAAAATCATTGCATTCATTTAAATTATCGCGGCAATTAATCGATTTATTGCTTATCGCGGCAGGCCTATCGGCAAATATCGTATCGTTGTCCAAAGAATCGATATCGTATCGTATCATGATGAAACTGGTGATTCCCACCCCTAGCCACTACGGCGTTGTCTTTAGGAAGGTCCATAGGTGATGGGCGTGTGGTGCCAACCGGCCTACGTGACATGGCATCCGCCGCCTTGTTCCTCATGCCCGGGACATGCACGATGCAGAAACGATAACGCAAGGTCTTCTCCTTGAGGTTTCCGGAGGTGGGGGTTCGGTATGTCATCGAGCGCCCTGTCTGCAAGGAGTCTCAGCAGCGGCTTATGGTCTACCGCTACGATCAAGTCCTCGCATCCCAACACAAAGTAGCGTGCCTTGTCCAATGCGTCCGCGACCGCAAGAGCCTCGCCCTCTATGGGCGCGTATCTGGACTCCGCCAGATAGACTATCAAACATGTTTAAAATAGTTTTGGGACTCCTATGACCTTAGAATTTTTTTTAATCACGATCGCAGGTAAACTCGCATGTCTTAATAATAAAAAATATATATACAGGTATATAAAAAAAAATATAAAAAAAATGAAAACTTTTTTATTTTTTATTTAGTTTTATAGAAGTGCGGGACCACCCATCCCGTGGTGATTAGCCACACACACAACCGTGAGAAAATGTCATACCGCGACAGCCCTAGTAAAAAGCTACACCTCCTCCATGCTTATTTCTATCATATCTGTAAAAGTTATACCACTGTATTGCTACCTGGAAAAAATAGTCTATGAACAGGTCGAAAAGTACCTCGCGGGAAAAAATCTCATCTACGAATTCCACTCTGGCTTCAGAACATCCCACTCCACTGACGCATGCCTTCTCTATTTGAACGACCACATCAAACAAGAGGCGGACAAAAATAACATTTGAATATATAAAATTAAAAAATATTTTTATCTATATATATTTTTTTTTTTTTTTTTTTTTTTTTTTCTAAATCAACTCTGCCTCTCTTTGTTAACTACAACAAGCAATGCTGTTTGTTTAAGATGAGGTTGGACTTGGCACTGACACATTTGTGTTCATTGTGCTGCTTTTATAAAGCCTCAAATGACAGCTTACAATATTTCATTGAAGCAAAGTGTTTCGTTTGTCTAAGATTTAAAAAGGTTTAAACTTTACAGCACTGACAAAGTGCTGTACAAGTCCCACAACATATATTTTTTAAAATGTTTAATTTTATTACATTTTTTTGAAGCTTCGAATTAAAATCGAATCTCGGCCCCGAAGCTTCGAATGCCAATTTTCTTTTCGAAGGTCAGCCCTAACGACTATGCCTGCACCTCATGGTACCAAAGCACCTCAAAGGCACTAAAAACAAGATTACAAACATCACAAAACAAACTGGTCAGACTACTGCTTGACCTTACTCCTAGAACCCACCTCACCCCTGCCCATTTTGACAACCTAGGATGGCTTAGAGTAGACGACAGAGTACAGGAACTTGCAATGGGCCTGGTCTACAAGATACACTACACCACTAAGGTACCCATGTACATGTCAAAATACTTCCCAAAGGTCAGTGAATACCACGACCACAACACCCGAGGGAGTTCCACAAATCATGTTAAACCCAGATTCGGCTCAAACAAGGAACTAAACACGTTCGCAATTATGCCACATCAATGTGGAATGCCCTACCCACAGCCGTAAAAAATGTGAATCACTACCCACCTTCAAAACCGCTCTCAAAGAGCACCTACAGGAGGCTGCAATTCGAAACTGGCCCCCGTAAATGTCTGAACCCCCTCCCACCCCCTCCTAATGTACATTTCCCTCCCCCTTGTATGTATATATTTACTGTTAGGATCTGTTTAACAGTACTGTATATTTGCATAATTTATCTTGTATGTCACAAATGTAACAGTACTGTATATTATCTGTATGTCACGTGTGTCATAAATGTCATGATTAGATTAGATTATTATATCTGTATGTTGTGTATGTCATAAGTGTCATTATGAATTGAAAATGGGGGACCCTGTCCCTGGTGTAAACAAGACGAAAGTCTTTCTCTGGTCTGCATCCCCTTAACAATTGTGTGTATTGAGCTGTACTGTACTGCAGGGGTTCTCAACCTTTCTGCTGCCAAGGCACCCCTGTGTCCAATAAAATATTCCAGGGCACCCCTACATACGATAACTTTGACTTTTCCGGTCCTGTCTTTTTTGCTACAATGATGACAAAAGTGCTTGCTTTCAAAATAACGTTTATTTAACCCATTGAAACCGGGAAACACATTTGTGTGTATATGCAGGCTATATAAATGCATTATTAGCAGGCGTTTCAGGTCTAAATGTATAAATAAATATAGCAATAGTGTGACCATTTCTCAAACAGAAAATCATGTATTTTTTTTTTAAATACAGAAAAGGATCACACAACATGATACCAGTCTGGTTTAGCATGAGAACACAACATTGCAGCTGCACTGTTTGACTGGGGCAATCTCAGCGGTCGAATTGGTACTGGAAGGTACTGAATTGGTATTGGTAACTGTAACCTGTTTCGATGGACGAGTTAAAAACTTGTCCATTTTGTGTGAAAATCCAGCTTTGCAGTTCACGTTGGAAATATTATTCTAGTGAGGTGACGATTGATTATGACATCACATCCCTGCAGAGTGCCTTTTACTGTTTATCTGTTAAATACAGTTTTCATTCATTCACATTTTGTATCATAATAATCATAACACAGCGGCTGATACACTCACCTGTAAGCTGTGTGGTCCGGTCTTGAACTTTCCATAACGTGTCTCGATAAATCCATTTGATTAGATCCAGCACTGAATGCATTTAGTGATTATTATCACAACGACGATTGCGATAGCCACTTTGCATTTCCTTGATAACGGACATAGGACTGCTCTGGAAATGCGTTGGAAAATCTGTTGGTAAAAGTAATGACGCCTGCCGCGGATGTTAAGTTGGTGAAGTTTCTATAATAACTTTACGAAACGTGTGATCGATTTCTTTTTTAGTTCATGTTATTAGATTAGGCAATTATTGTATACACATGAAGCACTAGATAGACTATTTGTTTAGTTAAATAGTTGCAGGGCTGTACGTTAACCTTTTTTGCACATAGCACTGGTGCTACAGAGGTTGATAGTTTTGTAGCACAGGCCAAAATCTTGTAGCACAAGTATAAAACGTGTTATATTTGTAACAGTCACAAATGTGCCTATTGTATTGTGTTATTTAGTTGCAGTGCTGTTTGGCTGTCATTTTCATGCTGACAAGTTGACGTCACACAGCCAGACACGTTACGTGTAAGGAATTACATTACAAACATTACAAAAAATGTTTAACTCTTCCAGACATTTAAATTAAAAACTATTTATTGTTTTTAATACAAATAGACCTCCTGTTCACTATAAAGTGCCACGTTTTGATATATTGAGCTCTAAACTTTAAGTAAATTTTTTGGAACACGCAACCCCTTCCTCTCCCAAACCGTTCCTGCAATTGTTTTATGTTGCATGATGATCATGAATACATTTATTATGTATTGTATTTTTTATGTTTAAATATCAACATCATCTGTCTGTCCACCCTCAGTACATTTACTATCAATATAATATACTTGTCTGACTTCATCATATCTTTTCAAACGCACACACACAGAGGGAGAATGCCCCCCCCCCCCTCCTTCCAAGTCCCCTCTCTGCTGTTCTGTCGCTCTGAACAGGGCTTTAGCTTGTTAGCTTATGCTGCGTTAATTCCGGTCTTAAACACGACGTGGTGATAAAGGAATGGCAAGGATTGCAAAGCATGTTATATGCATTTGACCCGTTGTGGAATAAAACAGCAGGGATTTGTTTTGGGTCGCGAAAACACTATCCTTGCTCTGTTGCAATGTGCGTGTTCACTGTTCCAGACGCTACTCCTACTGCTGCTGCCTGAGACGCTACTAGTACTGCTGTGTGGAGATGCATCCTATTGGCTGTGTGCTGGAGCGGATATGAGTCATGACACCACGGATTTTCAAAATAAGAGTATCATAATGACCTGAACGACGTTGCTAGCTGTCGGAGCCTAGTTATTATAGCTAGAGCTGCGTGTGGGCAGAAATGAGACCCGCTATAGGATTTTCAAAATAAGACTGTTGTCATTCTATATTTTTAAAGAAACATTGCCAGGCATCTCGCGGCACCCCTGGCAGCTCTCCGCGGCACCCCTGTGTGCCGCGGAACCCCTGTTGAGAACCGCTGCTGTACTGTACCCATTCTGCAATCTGTTAATTAAAGTTTTCAATCAATCAATCAAACCTCTGTACCCTTTATAAATGTATCCAAATGTGTCTCAGATAAGGCCATAACATGTAAATCATTCTCAATTAATACAGAACTCAATTATTGCACCTTACATTTAACTCAACGCTAGCCAACAGCTGCAAAAACGGTAGAGATGTTCCGATACCATTTTTTCCTTTCCGATCCGATTCCGATACCTAAGCTTTGGGTATCGGCCGATACCGATACTTATCCGATACCAGTGCATACATAAAAAAAAAAAAAAAACGATATTATATAATTTTTTTATAAATATATTTTTTTTTTTTTTTTTAAACAAATACTGTTTTATATATACTGTTTTTTTGTCATAACTAGAAAGTAATGGTATTTATTCAACAACAGGTGATTGTATAGATTTGTATTAGTATCATTAATCAATGAGTATGGGGCTTCAGCACTGCAGATATACCCTACTCCAATGATCCACACGGACATTATACGTTGCTGCACTCGCTACCCACTGGCTCTGCAGATATACCCTACTCAGTCTGTCTACAAGGCTCCGTTCAGTAGCAGTCGTATCTGTTGTGATTTTTGCACAATAAATATTCAACATTCTCTTTTGAGACTCCGCCTCAGACTCTTATCATTTGGCACTAAAAGCTAAACATTGTCGCCGATATGGCTGTCCGCAACATGTCATTAATTGTGTACGCGACGTGCAATTGTGCAATGGCGACGTTACCGTTAGCTAGCATGAGCTACCGGTATATGGGAAGACCATAGAAGACTGTAACGTTACTGGTGACATTGTGATTTAACTTGGAATACTCCTTTGCCAACTTGCTGTACTTTGCTTGCAGGTCTGCAGCCATTATTGCTGGATTATATGAATAGCCCCAACTTTAGCCAAGGTAATGTTAAAGCTAGCTTTCGGTTAGCTGACGCTAATAACACCAGCCACCAAGCGAACCCATGAGCTCTCCGTCAACACCGCTCTGTCGGGACGATGACATTTAAGAAAGTATCTGCTGTTAAAATGACAAATGGCATTGACACTTTAATCGATTAAGCACACGTTTGTTTTATAATGCTTACTCAACAGACCAGTGTTGTTGATAAATTACGTCATATGGTATCGGAGCGCAGCATTAGAGGGTACTCGCCGATACCGATACCAGCATTTTAGCCAGTATCGGCGGCTTTTCCGATACCAGTATCGGTATCGGAACAACTCTAGTTATCAGCCGTTGATATTATGAGCTATCAGTAGCTAGCCAGCTAGATAATGTTAGACAACGCCTCGTGTATTAAACTAAAGTTAATAGTTTACTGGGACATTTAGTTTAATGCTTCAGTGATGTTGAAAGAGGAGCTGTCACGACAAGTTGCCGGAGGCTCTGCACTTGGAGCGAATGAGAGGATTTGTTGACGAGACGGGTCTGGGAGGGGGAGGGGCAATGTGTGCACTGCAGCAGCGTGTGTGTCAGCAACTTGCTGTAGGAGAGAAGACGGCGAGAAAGCCAGCTGGTATCGATAGTGCAGAAAGTATCGATATTGCAGGAAATTAGTATTGAAACTTTTAAATATTCAGAATCAATATGTATCGAAAAATCGATCTTTTTGACAACACTACTACTGCATCTTAATGTTTGTTATTCATATTATTATTATTATTCCTCCCTGCAGACCCCCCACAGCTCTCTGTCTGTGGAGAGGAGCCCCAGTCTGAGCCAGGAGGAGCCAGAGCCCCTACAGATGAAAGAGGAACAGGAGGAACTCTGGAGCAGTCAGGAGGGAGAGCAGCTTCAAGGTCTGGAGGAGGCTGATATCATCAAGTTTACATACAATCCTGTCCCTGTGAAGAGTGAACATGATGAAGAGAAACCTCAGTCCTCATGGTTTAACCAAACCCAGGACCCAGAGCTCCTACAGATTAAAGAGGAACAGGAGGAACTATTTCAAGATCTAGAGGAGGCTGATGGCTCCAAGATGACCTTACACCCTGTGAAATATGAACACGATGGAGAGAATACTCTGTCCTCACTGCTCAGCCAAACCCAGGACCCAGAGCTCCTACAGATTAAAGAGGAACTACATCAAGGGCTGGAAGAAGCTGATCTCTCCAAGATCACAGTAGACCCAGTGAAATGTGAAGATGGTCAAGAGAACGCTCTGGCCTTCCAGCCTCTTCAAACCCAGAGGGAGAAAAACAGAGAAGCTTACTCTTTACCCAGCACCTCAACTGGACAGATGAAAACAGAACCTGACGGAGAGGACTGTGGAGTATCAGAACCAGCCAGTAACTTAGATCCAGCTGGTGATTTAGAACCAACTAGAGATGGCCAGCTTCTCTCTTCAGACTGTTCTGAGACTGATGACAGTGATGATTGGAAGGAGAGTGGGGAACCTCAGTCAGGTTTAAAGATGCTAATATTAAACAAGAAACAAACAACATTAAGTTTGTCTCATACAGGACAGAAACAATTTGGTTGTTCAGTTTGTGCAAAAGGGTTCAGACAGAAAGTACATTTGAAGACCCACATGAGAACTCATACAGGAGAGAAACCATTTAGTTGTTCAGTTTGTTCAAAAGGGTTCAGTGAGAAAGGACATTTGAAGATCCACATGATGACTCATACAGGAGAGAAACCATTTAGTTGTTCAGTTTGTGGAAAAGGGTCTTCACAGAAAGGAGATTTGAAGATCCACATGAGAACTCATACAGGAGAGCAACCATTTAGTTGTTCAGTTTGTGCAAAAGGGTTCACTCACAAAATAAATTTAAAGATCCACATGAGAACTCATACAGGAGAGAAACCATTTAGTTGTTCAATTTGTGCAAAGGGGTTTAGTCAGAAAATAAATTTAAAGATCCACATGAAGACTCATACAGGAGAGAAACCATTTAGTTGTTCAGTTTGTGCAAAAGGGTTCAGTGAGAAAGGAAGTTTGAAGAGACACATGATGACTCATACAGCAGAGAAACCATTTAGTTGTTCAGTTTGTGCAAAAGGGTTCAGTGAGAAAGGAAGTTTGAAGAGACACATGATGACTCATACGGCAGAGAAACCATTTAGTTGTTCAGGTTGTGGAAAAGGGTTCAGTGAGAAAGGAAGTTTAAAGAGACACATGATGACTCATACAGCAGAGAAACCATTTAGTTGTTCAGTTTGTGCAAAAGGGTTCAGACAGAAAGTAGATTTGACGAGACACACGAGAACTCATACAGCAAAGAAACCCTGAAGTTTAAGTTTGTGGAAATGGTTCAGTGATAAAGCCAGGGGTTCTGAAAAGACACATGGGAAGTCATACTGGAGAGAAACTCTGTAGTTGTTTAATTAGTTGGAACGGGTTCAGAGATAAAGGGAATGTGAAAATGCACAAGAAGTCAGTCATATTGTAGACCATTTAGCTGACCAGTTTGTGGCAAAATATTTTATCAGAAAGGTACCTATAAAATTACTTTTTGAGTGAGCCCTGCTTGTGGTAACTATTTTCACATTGGTCACACCAATTACAATTTTCGTAGTCTTCTAGTAGTTTATAACAGAAGTCTTTGGTTAAAAGCCCATGACTTGATGCAGTAACATCATTATCCTACATAAGAGCAGAATATGTCAGGTAAACTGGTTGATCCTTTATTTCAGATCTACAGTCAGCCACTAGCTAGAGTATTGAAACAATTCCAGTCAGAGATGGTCGTTATTGCTGGTGTGAGGTTGACTGTTTAATATCTGAGATGAAAGAGATTAGCCTTTAATACACATTTTGCTGCTGGTCATGTATTTGAACATGAAAACAGGGTCCCTTCTTATTAATGATAGTGTGCACCCACTAAGTCACATTGTTGTGTAAACTGTACAGCCTTTCTCTCCTATAGTTATTTAGGCAGTGCAAGACATTGATAAGAGGAGACATTTGATCCTTTATCTAAACCTATCTGCTCCATTTATTACAGAGTAAATAACACCTATTTAATCACTATATTTAATCTGGCATAGTTTGTAGGTTTTTGAAAGTCATGACTCATTCCTTTACATAATGGTGAAGATAGAAGTTATCTCAATAATTACAGACCCATTTCCAAACTATACTGTCTATCAACCCAATGTATTCTGTATTGAGCTCTCAACAGTTAGTTCCAGAGTTAAGCAGCATCTCTGTTGTTATTTAGTCTTAAATAGTGTATCTGCTATGGGCAACAGAAAACATTGTGCTGTTATTTTCATCAATCTGGATTGTATTTGATACAATTCACTGCTTTTAGAGAGATTACGTAGGATTGGTTTTGATTCAACAGGGATCAATTGAACCCTATCCCAAGTTCTTACCGGTAACTAAATGTGTTCCAGAGGGATCAATGTTGGGTCCTGTCCTGTTTACTATTTCTATTATTGATATCGTCTCATCTCATTTTCATGCAGATAATGCTGTACTGTATTGTTTAAAGACTCTGTAGAATTAGCTGTTGAGAATCTGCCACTTAAGTGCTGAGTAAGATTATGTATTAATGTTAAACTGGTACTGAATGCAAATGTGTTTTAAGTGTCTTTGGGTACCAAGAGAAGTGATATATAAGTCGGATGTATTATTATTATTATTATTAATAAAGTTCCAGCTGTTTTCTAGATCACTGTGAATGGATATAACATTGAGAGTGTTGTGGAATATTTAAAATGAGCCAAGACAGTGAACTGTAGAAATTCAGATTGACATTTACATTTACATTTAGTCATTTAGCTGACGCTTTTATCCAAAGCGACTTACAAGTTCTGTACGACAAGCCATCAGGAAGGGCACAACTCTATCAGCTGAGCAACAATGTTCATCAAAGTGTTGAGTGCTACAGTGTAGGTTAGTTTATTAGGACAAGTGCATGACAGTACGGTTAGTTAGGGTTAGATTTTTTTTTTTTTTTTTTTTTTTTTTTTAATTCAGATAATGGTTGAAGAAGTGCGTCTTTAGTCGACGGCGAAAGATTGGACGTGATTCGGCTGTCCTAACTGGGGTGGGTAGTTCATTCCACCATTGTGGGGCTAGGACTGAGAATAGGCGACTTCTCTTTGATGACCCTCCCGGAGCTTGGATAGGAGTAGGTCTGAGGCGGCCAGAAGATGCAGAGCGTAGGGGTCTTGAGGGTGTGTAGTTAGAGACCATTGACCGGAGGTAGGCAGGAGCGGTTCCCTTTGCCGCACGGTATGCTAGGTCGAGGGCCTTGAAGCGGATTCGTGCAGCAATGGGGAGCCAGTGCAGGTCCCTAAGAAGTGGGGTGACATGGGCCGACTTCGGTAGGTTTGAGATCAGGCGGGCCGCTGCGTTCTGAATGAGTTGAAGAGGCTTAGTGGCAGTGGCCGGGAGGCCAGCGAGCAGTGCATTGCAGTAGTCGAGGCGGGAGATGACTGTTGATTGGACGAGGAGTTGGGTGGCTTCTTTTGTCAGGAAGGGGCGTATCCTTCTGACGTTGCTCAGGAGGAATCGGCAGGTTCTGGTCGTCGCTGCGATGTGAGCAGAGAAGTTCAACTGGTCGTCGAGGACAACACCAAGGTTCTTGGCGGTCGGGGACGCAGTCACAGCTGCATTCTCGACTGTGATTGAAAGGTCGGTTAGGGGGGAGGATTTGGCCGGCAGGTGGAGCAATTCTGTTTTGCTTAGGTTCAGTTTGAGGTGGTTGGACGTCATCCAGGCTGAGATGTCGGACAGACAGGCCGAGATCCGCACAGAGACGTGGATATCTGAGGGAGGGAAGGAGAGGAAGAGTTGAGTATCGTCGGCATAACAATGGTAGGAGAAGCCATGAGACGTGATAATGTTACCCAGTGATTTAGTGTAGAGGGAGAAGAGAAGGGGTCCTAAAACCGAGCCCTGGGGGACACCCGTCCGCAGGGGGCGGGTGGCCGACAGGGTCCCTCTCCATGACACTTGGTAGGAGCGGTCATTGAGGTATGATGACAGCCATGTCAGCGCAGAGCCAGCCACTCCCATTCCTGCGAGGGCCGCAAGGAGGATCTGGTGGTTGACTGTGTCGAAGGCTGCAGATAGATCTAGGAGAATCAGGACAGAGGAGAGGCCTTTCGCTTTTGCTAAGTGAAGTGCCTCTGTGACCGCAATGAGGGCTGTCTCTGTGGAGTGACCAGTCCTGAAGCCTGACTGATTAGGGTCTAGGAGGTCATTCTGTAAGAGATAAGTAGTAAGTTGGTTGGATACAGCACGTTCAAGTGTTTTAGAAAGGAAGGAGAGAAGAGAGACAGGACGGTAGTTGCCTATGACAGTAGGGTTCAGGGTTGGTTTTTTTATGAGCGGCGTGACTCTGGCTTGTTTTAGGGAGGTGGGGACCACCCCCGAGTTGAGTGAGGAGTTGATGGTTGCAGTTAGGAATGGGAGGATGTCTGGTGCTATGGTCTGGAGGAGTGGGGAGGGTAGCTGGTCCAGCTGGCAAGTAGTCGGACGGTTTGACGTTACCAGTGTCAGGGTCTCTGCTTCTGTAATGGGAGAGAAAGATGACAGAGTGAAGGATGAGGTTCTCGATTCAGCATTTGGAATGGGTGGGGGTTGGGAGAAGGAGCTGCGGATGTTCTCCACTTTTTCCTCAAAGAAGATCGCAAAGTCTTCGGCAGAGAAAGATGAGGGAGGGGGGGGTGGGGGGGGAGTGAGGAGGGAGGACATGGTAGCATGCAGTTTGCGAAGATTCTTGGCAGAGGCCTCGATCCTATGGTGGAAGAAAGAAGCTTTGGCATTAGTGATGGTTTTGGAGAATGTTAACAAGAGGTTGTGATATGTGTCGATGTCAGCAGTGAGGCGTGACTTTCTATACTTCCTTTCAGCTGCTCTCAGGACCTGTCTTTGTTCTCTCACTGGATCTGTCAGCCATGGACTGGGTGGGGAACGGCGGGCAGGTTTCTCAACGAGGGTACAGAGCTTGTCGAAGGAGGTTGCAAGGGCTGAAAGGAGGGTGGAGGTTGCCATCTCTGTGGAGAGAGCAGAGAAGGTGTCACTCAAAGGTAGAGCGGATAGTATGTCAGAGGAGAGGGTGGAGGGGGATAGGGAGGGCAGGTTGCGTCTGAGTGAGACTGTTTGAGTTGGGGTGAAGACCTTTCGGTTAAGCATGAGAGTTAGTGAGAAGGATATGAAGGAATGGTCAGATACATGTAGGGGAGTTACCGTGGTGTTAATGATGCTGGAGTTACGGGAAAATATGAGATCCAAGGAGTTGCCTGCTTTGTGGGTGGGAGGCATGGCAGTGGGAGTCAGGTCAAACGATTGTAGGAGGGAGACTACTATGACTGACTGAGATGAGTCAGGCAGGTTGAAGTCGCCCAGTAGAAGGAGAGGGGTACCATCTTCCGGTAAGGAGCTAAGAAGCATGTCCAGCTCATCTGTGAAGTGATCGAGCGGACCTGGAGGGCGGTAGAGTGTAACAATGGTGAGATTGAAAGGATTAGAGACAGATACTGCATGATATTCGAGAGAGGAGAGTGACAGTTCTGGGAGTGGTGTTACGTTTGTAGCCCATGAAGGAGATGTCATGAGGGCAGTGCCTCCACCCCGTCTGGAAGGTCGAGGTGTGTGAGTGAAGTTATAGTTTGTAGATAATGCTGCAGGTGTTGATGAGTTATTGGGGGTTATCCAGGTCTCAGTTAGAGCCAGGAGCTGCAGATTTAGACTATGGGCGTAGGCAGTAATGAAGTCAGCTTTCTTGACTGCTGATTGACAATTCCATAAGCCTCCCCGTACTGTGACAGGTGTATTAGTGGCTGTAGGAGGGTAGGAGAGATTAGCCGGGTTACTAGCAAACTGGCGTGGATGGGTAGAGTCAGTTCTGGAGGAGCAGATTGTGGATATAGGTATGAGACACATTGTATTGTCGAGAGTGGCAGGGAGGAAGTAGAGAAATAGCAGTGTGGGAGGGAAATGTAGGATTATGGTGTACTTAGCACTGGGTGGATCGGTGGATCACTCGGCGGTGAACTCCAGGATAACTCCTCCTCTTTGTCCCTCTTCGTTTCTCGACGCTTCGCTGACGCTACACCAGCAAGCCTTTAAATCACTATCACTAATTAGTGCTGTCTTAACACCTGGCCCTCAATGGGGGCACTTAACTAAACAAAATGGCCGTTTTAAACACGCCCCTTTAATCAAGTCAGCTGGTTCCTCACTTTTAAGATTCACTAAATAAACTTAAAATGGCTTACCCTAGTTTTCAGTATAAAGCAATGTTTCTTAGTGAGAGTGTCCTGTCCTTCCTTAACAGAGCCCAGTACAGAGTGACTTCAACACAGTGTGGACCTCTGCTTGTAAACAGGGCAGGCTCTTAATGGCTCACTCAGCAAATCAGATGCTACTAGTAAACAGGAAACAGTCCCTTAATGGGGGCACTTAACTAAACAAAATGGCCGTTTTAAACACGCCCCTTTAATCAAGTCAGCTGGTTCCTCACTTTTAAGATTCACTAAATAAACTTAAAATGGCTTACCCTAGTTTTCAGTATAAAGCAATGTTTCTTAGTGAGAGTGTCCTGTCCTTCCTTAACAGAGCCCAGTACAGAGTGACTTCAACACAGTGTGGACCTCTGCTTTTAAACAGGGCAGGCTCTTAATGGCTCACTCAGCAAATCAGATGCTACTAGTAAACAGGAAACAGTCCCTTAATGGGGGCACTTAACTAAACAAAATGGCCGTTTTAAACACGCCCCTTTAATCAAGTCAGCTGGTTCCTCACTTTTAAGATTCACTAAATAAACTTAAAATGGCTTACCCTAGTTTTCAGTATAAAGCAATGTTTCTTAGTGAGAGTGTCCTGTCCTTCCTTAACAGAGCCCAGTACAGAGATTGAGTCAACCTATTTCAAAAGAAAATAGTTTATTTCTGTGATCACAGAAGAGTCCTCCGTTTACAATCAGAGACAAAGCGTCTGACCAGAAAGTGAGCCCGAGGTCAGACTCACAATCAAATACACAAGCTTGGAATGACAAATGAAAACAAAGATGACAAATGAATAAACGTTCGTTTAGTTTTTTTTTTCATATCTGACACAAGATTGATATGAAACAAAAGACGACAAGAAAAAGACAAGAGGTGATTTTCTGGAAATATGTCATACTGTATCTAAGACAAACTGTCCTGTGCCCTGGGTTGTTGTTAGACTGTCGCCCTAGTGTCCTGTCTGTATACTAGTTCAACTATATTAACTAGTTAAGGCTTGTACCGAGAATATGTATTTAAACAGAGAAACATGAAATGTTCTATAACAAGAACATTACAGAATATAAATTGCAGCAAAAAATTGCCTCTTATACAGAATCAGAGCCACATGATGAAAACCTGGAAGAGGATCATTGAAGCCAGTTTCTTGGCAGTTTTATACCACATCATTTTTTTTTAATCTTCTCTGAGTTTCCACTTTCTCTCCCTAGATAGGCGATACCACAACATGATATCTGTGGCAGTAGTTAAAATACAACATGGGGGCCATGGATTGCTTGTACTTCCTGGTTCAGACACTAGGTGGCAGCAGAGCATTGTGGATCCACATTACTGTAACTCTGCCGTTGGTCCTGATTGATTGATTTATTGATTGAAAATAGTATTAACAGATTGCAGAATGGGTACAATACAGTACGGCTCAATACACACAATTGTTAAGGGGATGCAGACCAGAGAAAGTCTTTCGTCTTGTTTACATCAGGGTCCCCCATTTTCAATTCATCATAACATGACATACATGACATACAGATAGATAGACAGTTCTACATCTATACATTTTTATTACATGTTTCATTAGGAGATAGTAGATACTGTATTCACTGCCCTATAGTAGTACGTACATTACGTACAGTACACATCTTAGCATGACATCTTAAGGCCGCCACAGAGTTGGGCGTACTGTGAGCGGACCGGACTCTGCGCGGCATGTCCGCAATCATTTGAGGTTTCAGTCAAGCGTACCACCGCTTACCAATTTCCTACATTTCTCGTGCCAGTTTACTACATTTAATGCAGGGCGATGTGGACCAACACGCCGAGCAGCCTTTTGTGTGACACCAGGTGCGTGACGCCTCTGTGTAGTCTGGTCCGCTCACGCCCGACTCTGTGGCGGCCTTACTAAGATGTGTACTGTACGTACTGTACGTACTACTATAGGGCAGCGCATTCAGTATCTACTATCTCCTAATGAAGAATAATACTGTTCATTCATTACGCATGTAGACTACACCTATACAGTACGATCCGTCGCCAAACGCTGCCT
>NC_140179.1:10601952-10634452 GCF_963971535.1 Notolepis coatsorum | reverse complement strand
TCCTCATCCAGGCCCCTTGTGGAAGATCTCCCAAAATACAATGTTGACAGGTGTATGTACAGTATGACAGGTGTATGTACAGTATGACAGGTGTATGTACAGTATGGCAGGTGTATGTACAGTATGTCAGGTGTATGTACAGTATGACAGGTGTATGTACAGTATGACAGGTGTATGTACAGTATGCCAGGTGTATGTACAGTATGACAGGTGTATGTACAGTATGACAGGTGTATGTACAGCATGACAGGTGTATGTACAGTATGACATGTGTATGTACAGTATGGCAGGTGTATGTACAGTATGACAGGTGTATGTACAGTATGACAGGTGTATGTACAGTATGACAGGTGTATGTACAGTATGATAGGTGTATGTACAGTATGACATGTGTATGTACAGTATGACATGTGTATATACAGTATGACAGGTGTATGTACAGTATGATAGGTGTATGTACAGTATGCCATGTGTATGTACAGTATGACAGGTGTATGTACAGTATGACAGGTGTATGTACAGGTGTATGTACAGTATGACAGGTGTATGTACAGTATGGCAGGTGTATGTACAGTATGACATGTGTATGTACAGTATGTCCATGGATGTCTCTGTGTCAGAATCAGAAAGGTCTTTATTGCCAAGCAGTTTCACAAATACAAGGGATTTGATTTGGTCGCTTGGTGCGACATTAACAGACATTACAATTACGGTAGAATTAAATAAAAGGCAGAATATATTCTCTGTAGCGCTTCAGAGGCAGAATAACAACATGTTGTGTTTGTGTGCACGTGAGATGTTTACCGTTGTCACATGTGTGATGAGGGAGACAGGTCACCCCAGCAACACGCCTCTCTGCTCTGCCCAGCAGCACGTTAGGTAACTTACACTTGGCGGTGTCCTACAGGGCGCAAGGGAGACCTTACGTCACATCCTGAGTGCTGGTAAGTGCAGTTCGAGCGGTTCATATATAGAAAGAGAGAGATTTAAAGACGGATGTCCTCACTGAAAACCCAACGCACGTTATTAGTGAAACTGACATGTGCTGAATGACAATCAACTGCAAGCCTTAAAGGGGAACTATCTTATAAATGGCCTTTTTCAGTGTTTAGCATTGTTTCATAGCTATGTGGACTTATATTAATATGATCTATGTCTCTAATTCTCATATTGGCGCATTCTTCCAATTCTCCTCTCACAATATTCACCCTCACTGAACTGAGTCGTCTGAAAATGTGCTGATTTGTGATGTCAGAGAGACTCAGCTGCATGATAATGTGGCAGATGCCACCAGGCCACACAGTGGTTTAGGAGCCCAGCCTCAAAACGGCTCGAGATCTTGAGGTAGAAAAATGCTGTTTTTGAGGACTTGATTAGAAATACAAAACAATGAATTAAAAAAAAATATAATTACAGAGGTGTTCCATAAACTCACAGGAATTGTGTAAAAGTGCCCAAATAGTGAAAGAAATAGTAAAATAGTTCCCTGCTTTTCTTTATCATAAATCGATCAATAGAGACCGTATTAGATTATCATATCATGGGGTATCATTGGAAAGCCACACTCATTGGCTACAACCCTGTGCAAAGAGTCGGGATGGTAATGTGTACTTTTGCGTACTTTGGGGAACGCCTCACATATCGGCATGTAACTCGAGAACCGCTGAATGGGCAATCGACAGGCAACAAATAGGGCTTTAATTCGATCTATATTGTATTAAAAGAAATGCACACCCGAGCCACTAGAGGTCGGCAAAGATTCGTCCACATGTGGGCCCTTGGATGTTAAGAGGTTAATGTTTAAAACAAATTAAAATTTGTAGCCAAGAGTAAAGACCATAACCCTATCAAAGACAGTAGTCAAAGTGTATATTTTCATTTTTACCGATGTTTTATACGATTTATCGGAAATACGAATTTATCAAAAAACGCAAGCAAATGACTAAATCCAGATTCAACCCTGCCATTGGAAAAAGGAGCATTTCCCCTATCCATAGATGTATGATTTGGCCATAATAAGGTCAAGGTCAAGTTCAAGGTCAAATATGAATTTATAATTAAAATCGATTATCATTCATTACTGTATCTACAAATCCTTCTGTTTAATCATCTTCCCTTTATTCATTTGCTTAGATTTGTACACATGATCTCAATAAGGTGGTGAATGAGCTCAGTGAGCATTTTCTCGTACCCCGCAGATTTAACATGGTATTATTCACCATCAAAGATGCAAAAATAAATCATAATTTATATTCTCCTTTTCTTCATTACAATTTACTCAGCCTAGTAACAGACACAATATTTCTGACACTGGAAATACATACCCACAGGTCCCTAGATGTTCCTAGATACCAAGAACATGCAAATTGACCTTGCAGAAGTGGAGCAATCTTCCATTTACTTAGGCATGTACCTTTAGGCGAAATATTCCTACAGCTTAACACTTTCTATGCCACTCACGAGTTTTCTCGGATTTATAATAGTTATGTTGAAAGCCACTCACGAGATTTCTCTGTTTTTTTTTTTTTTTTAGCGATCTGAAATCATAATTTGCATCACGCGAGCCTACCCTAGTCTACCCGAGAGCCGCTGGCGATCAGATGTGGAAAAAAGCACCCCCTATCGTCTCCCAGATGACATAAGGGATTTTGGAATGGACTCAATGAAAATGGATGGGGAAAAAAATCCTGTACTCCACATTTTCCAGTCCACTGATGCAGCCGGGGTTACCACAGTTCATTATGGATCCTCTGAGAGCCGCGGATCATGAGTTCTACTGTATACACCTTAGATCTATACACTTATCGATTTTTTCGAATGGTGATCAGGAATTGGAATATACCAGTTGGATACCATCTGATGTCAGGTAAGGAATCTATGTTATCAGTGTTAGGATAATCAGACTCATTTTGATGAAGATATAAGCTGTTTTGTGAAATGGGCTCTATCGGTTACACTGTAAAATCCATGAGGAAATGAACACGGCTATTATCAGGAATATCAGCGCGCGCCTCGAATGGGCGTGCGTGTACGTATAATATTGATCATCTAGCGTTTATTTGAAAACGATTCATAAATAGGCCGACAAATATCAACGTTCTGGAATATTCCAGTAAAAGACGATTATCACAGAATGGCCCAGAATGGACTGTTTTTTACCTCAAAATGGGTGCTTTTCAAAATGCTCTCAAACGGAAATGAAGCGATAAAAAACCAATCTGCCTTGACAGCACTGACTGGAAAATGATTCTTTGATAAGCGATGGGCAGATTAGACACATAGCCATAATTTAAAACATAGATTCGGCGATATTAACGTTAACATTAAAGTGGATGGTGGCATTCAAGCACTAACTCTGGCGCCACCTGGTGGCACTGAAAGTGTTAACAGGTTAAGGTGCAGTGCATGTTCAATAACAATAAGTAGTAGTAGTAAGATACAATAAAATAAAATATAAAATGAGGTGAGATCAAATAAAATAGTAAATTATTTACAGAAAGTGACTAGAGAGACCTAGAGCGACATCATTCAAACTGCAGCTTGTGTGATCCTCATCCTCACAGGCCGCGTTGGAGCTGCTGAAAAGCCAAACAACGGCCCTTTTCCATCTCGCTCAGACCAGATGATTATCAGCTGCCAGACCGTCCAGCCTACCGCTGTACGTCGAGTTGCTAAGCAACTGCATCCCAGCTGTCAAACGCCTGTTGCTCTGCTATAACCGGGAGCTCGGTTAAGACCTTTGCTGAACCAAACATCACGTTTGTTTTGACAGAAGTATCTCAACCTTCATCAAAACCTTCGGTTGAAATCCAGAGAGACTCACCACCGAGCCACTGGATTGACCGACCGACATCACCGCTGTCCGCATGCCTTCCCTGGGTGCCTCTAAGCCTTGACCACCTAACATCGCACATTTTGGTAATTGATGCAAATTCATATACAAAATGTATAAAAAACCTTCTTACTGTCTTCTACTATCATGCACATGTCCACTAAATAACATGTCTCTACTACTTTGCACTCAACACTGCAGCAGTGCCAGTGGCACCCAAGTTTCAACACTGTTTGATGAACATTGTTACTCAGCTGAAAGAGTTGTGCCCTTCCTGATGGCTTGTCGTACAGAACTTGTAAGTCACTTTGGATAAAAGCATTCAGCTAAATGACTAAATGTAAATGATATCTATTAGGCTAAGATACTGTAGGTCTGTGAGGATGGGGGGTTCTTGCGGAGCCCAATAGCAAAACACAGGAGGAGAGAATGGAGCGGTTTAGGGTTCTTTAATTATTCTTCCCAACCAAGCAGAGTATAACAGGAATGTGAAACAGGAATGTGAACAACACGGAGGTTATAATGTTCTTGGGGGGGAAGAAGAATGAGAGCAGGTGCACTTCAGTGCAGCTGTCGGCAGCGAGAGAGAGAGGACACAGGTATTGCGCTTGAGAGCGAGCAGGAGTCCTCTTTGCGGGGCTCGAGACGTCAGGGTGGAAGGACGCTGGGGCTCGAGACGTCAGGGTGGAAGGGCGCTGGAGCGAAGTCCTGGGGCACAAGAAACAGAAGGTTAGGGCAAGCACAAACAGGGGTAGTTACAGCTGGTCTTCAGGTAGCGTCGTGGTACCTCGGTAGGCAGTTTAACACTGCGACGTTGGATGACGGGTTCTGCCAGTTGAAGTAGGGAACGCTTGATGAGGTGATCTCTTGCAGCCACGCTGATTGCTCCTCATCTGGCAGACACGAGCTCTGATCGTGACAAGGTTAAGGTCAGCATAGGTTTTCAAACATGAATTCTCAATCTCACAAACCACAGTATTCTGTAGAGTCTGCTCATGCGTAGCCTAATCTGTTATTCCAACTCATCTAAAACTAGCCTCAAACATAACCTAATGATTTCCTATTGTTTCATGGAGTTTTGATAATACTCTGGTATTCTAGAATATAATCGACTTTATTGTTATTATACGTTCATATAACGAGATTACGAACTCGGACCTTTGAAAGACATTGGACATTGGCCCGATCCATAGATGTATGACTTGGCCATAATAAGGTAATGTATAGGCCTGATATTCTATATTCATATTTCAAATAGCATGTGTCCAGGTGGCAAAATTCAGTACTGTATCTACAAAACCGAATGTAAATCATCTGCCCTTTATTCATTTGCTTAGATATTTAGTACACTTGATCTCAAGAAGGGGCTGAATGGGCTCAGTGGCAATTTTTTTTGTCAATTATTTTATCGTAAATCATTCAAATGTACTCAAGCATAGTAACAGACACAATAGTTCTGACACTGGGAATACATTCCCTGAGGTCCATAGATGTCCCTAGATACCGACAACAGGCAAATAGACTTGTAGACGTGGAGCAATCTTCGATTTACTTGGGTATGTATTTTTAGGCAGATTTTCTGAAATGATGGCTTAACAGGTGGCTTAGCCCAGCTACATCCACTATTTTCCCCAGTGTGAGTATTCCGTTTTTACACAGTGTGTGTCTGAGGCTTGGTGTTGAACTGTCCGTAATGTCCATTCTCGCCCCACCGACAAGAGGTTCCTCCAACAACCAGTTCAGTGAAACAGCAGGCTCAGACATTTTTCTTTTAACAGACATTTCCGACAAATTCATGAAATTATCATCCATTAAAAACAAAACAGCATCAAACCGAACCCATTTACCCTCCTTAAAATAACACTTGCAACATCCTTCCACACAAGAATGTTGCCTGCATATGTGAGGTACTTTTGTACAAACTGAAGACGGAAGGTTGCCATTCTACTCTCTATGTGTATTAATTGGCCCCCCTTATTCTTTAGGCAAAAAAAGAACAGCTTGAGGTACCCAGTGTAACCTGTCCCAAAACAAATCCACTAAGATGGCTTGCAATATTTTTATCAATCCACTAGCAAGCACGTATGTCTTACCCATTATGAGAAATTACAATAAAGCTGACTTTGACTTTGATACACTATACTCAAAACAGTTTCTGTAAATAATTCAAATTTTTTTCTCATGTTATCTCATTTTATATTTTATCTTCCTACTACTTATTGGTAACATTCTTGTATTCATTGTTGTTTCCTAATTGTGCACCGTTGAGTCTGAGCTCGAAACACAAACATGTCATGACCTGCAATGCACCTGTATTGTTGCGTATTTGACAAATAAAGAACTTGAACTTGAACTATGCAAACCTCCGTAGTTAATATTCAAAGTTCTTGGCTCACAGGCACAGTTCCCGCCAGACTCAAGTCTGTGATTTTCAATCATAATAATAATAATAATAATAATAATAATAATAATAATAATAATAATAATAATAATAATAATAATAATAATAATAATAATAATAATAATAATAATAATAATAATAATAATAATAATAATAATAATAATAATAATAATAATAATAATAATACACTTTATTTATATAGCACCTTTCATACAAGAATTGCAGCTCTTCACAGCTGAAAGTGCTTCACAGCAGTAAAAAAAAAAAAAGACAGGCATACAATGAGCACAGAATTGGCATATCAAGAGCATAAAGTGCAGATGTAAAATAAGTATAAAACAAGCATCAAAATAGACAAAGTCAAGGTAAGACATAGAACATTAAATCACATATTTCTAACATCTCAATAGGCCTCTTTGTTTCGATGCGATGAGCAGGTTGGTCGGCTGATTCACAATAATCCACAACAACAAAGTTCTGAATGTGAACTCTTCAGTTCACAGAGTTGTGTTGTTTGCATGGGGCGTGTGTTTTTAAAACATTTTGGACTTTATGGTGTTTTTTATTTTGTTCTTGATTCATTGTGATGTTTCTTCTTGACTTGTTTAAAGAAGACGTGTCCGGCCCACGGGGACATTAACGTCGGGCCTTACAAATACATTTGATTTGATTTGATTTGTGTCCCTGGAGAGGTTTCACATCTCACTCACAACAAGAACAAAAGATGCCATTTGATGATGTCATGGAGGAGCGTGGGACCAGAGGTGATGTGTCTCTAGTTGATGAGGTCATGGAGGAGCGTGGGACCAGAGGTGATGTGTCTCTAGTTGATGAGGTCATGGAGGAGCGTGGGACCAGAGGTGATGTGTCTCTAGTTGATGATGTCATGGAGGAGCGTGGGACCAGAGGTGATGTGTCTCTAGTTGATGAGGTCATGGAGGAGCGTGGGACCAGAGGTGATGTGTCTCTAGTTGATGATGTCATGGAGGAGCGTGGGACCAGAGGTGATGTGTCTCTAGTTGATGAGGTCATGGAGGAGCGTGGGACCAGAGGTGATGTGTCTCTAGTTGATGAGGTCATGGAGGAGCGTGGGACCAGAGGTGATGTGTCTCTAGTTGATGATGTCATGGAGGAGCGTGGGACCAGAGGTGATGTGTCTCTAGTTGATGATGTCATGGAGGGGCGTGGGATCACAGGTGATGTGTCTCTAGTTGATGATGTCATGGAGGAGCGTGGGACCAGAGGTGATGTGTCTCTAGTTGATGATGTCATGGAGGAGCGTGGGACCAGAGGTGATGTGTCTCTAGTTGATGAGGTCATGGAGGAGCGTGGGACCAGAGGTGATGTGTCTCTAGTTGATGAGGTCATGGAGGAGCGTGGGACCAGAGGTGATGTGTCTCTAGTTGATGAGGTCATGGAGGAGTGTGGGATCACAGGTGATATGTCTCTATTTTTGTGTATTGCTGCTAATTATGCAGTGGTTTGCTGCTATGTATTTCTGAGTGCATTGCTGCTACCTATGCATCATTGAGTGTGTCTGTCACTTATATATAAAAAAATCTTTTTTTTTAAGATTTATTTTTAGCATTTTTACAGCTTTTTTTTACAGGCGGAGAGGAAGAATGGGAGAAGCTGTGGGGGGAAGACATGCAGGAAGATGTGGGGGGAAGACATGCAGGAAGCTGTGGGGGGGAGACATGCAGTAAATGTCGCCGGTTCCGGGAGTCGAACACGGTACGGCTGTGTAGCACTACAGTGCGTTACGTGGTGCGCCGCCCTGGCAGCCCACTTATATACATTTCTTACTGTATATGTTTATGTCTTTATGTTTGGGGACAACGGATGGAAATTAGCCTTGTGCTAAATCCGGCAATCTTTACACGTTTACTGTGTTCCAGGTATCTGATTCATGTTCACTGTGTTCATTCATTTAGCATTGTTTTGTCCAAATAAACACATAAATAGTCAATAATAAAGTAATAAATAAAAAGTAAAGTATCATGGAAATTGTTGTCTTCATTGTTAAAATGCACTTTTCTTAGCTTTTAGCTAGATTTAGAATAAAAAATTAGCTGACATGGTTTGACAGCTACTGGCAGACTGGGGCCTCACCACCTCTCTGTATTTCTGTGGATCCCACAGTCCCAAGTTCAAATACACTTGCTTACACTGATGTTACCTGTTTCATGTAAATTAATAGGAAGGGTTAGCACAATACTCCGGGAGATATAGTTTGGTAGTTAGGGATTAGTCAATCTTTTTTTTTTTTTTTTTATTGGTCTTTTTCCCCCTCCATTTTCCTCCGATTTTCTCCCATCCCAATGTTAGTCGTATGCCAATTCCCAGTCCCTTCCTGGTCGCTGCGCTTTACCCCCCACAGTCAGATCATTTGGGAGAGTGGAGGCTACCACGTGCTTCCTCCGACACACGTCCAGCCAATCACCGCTTCTTTTCACCTGGCAGCGCGGATTCTCATTGAGAGGGCGTAGCGTGTGGGAGGACCACACTATCCCCCTCACGTCCAATCCGCGCTTAGCAGGCGCCCCGACCGAACTGTAGGAGTCGCTGTTTACAACGACCCGGACCCACCCCGCCAGCTTCTCCCACCCTCTGATACAGCCAATTGTATCAGTGCAGACGGCCAGCCAAGCTGGTGACAACCCCGGAGCTGTGAGCTGAATTCGAACAGGCGAACCAAGCTCACAGCTCCGGGGCTGGTGACGAACGCAATCTCCGCTCGACCACCTAACCGCTGGGGGATTAGTCAATCTTTCTAACCAGCAGAGCCCCACCTAGTGTCACCAAAAAGAACTGCAGACAAATGTATAACAATATATAAAACATATATAACATAGGTCTAGTAGTTTTTAGACATTTTAATGTGGAAATGTAACATATTATAGCTTTATTTAATATGCATAATCTTCGTTTGACTATAAATTCCGTTCAGGGGATAAGAAGTTCAAACGGTTTGTGGCATAGTTTGTGTAACGATTACATAAACACCCATCTCTAATACGATGTGAATAAAGCAAATCATAAACAATAATATACGAACACGACACTATATATTTGAGGATATTTCACATCTTTCAGGAAGTGTAGATATTGTTGCATTTTTACTAAAACATGAGAAAAGATGCTCCCCAATAATCCCTTGGCTTTCTGTGTGGGAGAGCCTGTGCATGTGTGCGCGTGCATCTCTGTGTGTGTGTGTGTGTGCGTGTGTGTGTGTGTGCATGTGTGCGCGCGCATCTCTGTGTGCGTGCGTGTGTGTGTGTGTGTGACGGTATATACCCTAAACGGCCCCTCATATGCGTGTCTGTGTGCGTGTGTGTGTGTGCGTGCATCTCTGTGTGCGTGCGCGTGTGTGTGCGTGTATGTGTGCATGTGTGTGTGTGCATGCGTCTCTGTGTGCGTGCGTGTTTGTGTGCATGTGTGTGTGTGCTTCCGCGTGTGCGTGCGTGTGTGTGTGTGCGTGCGTCTCTGTGTGCATGCGTGTATGTGTGCGTGCATCTCTGTGTGCGTGCGTGTTTGTGTGTGTTTGTGTGTGTGTATGTGTGTGTGTGTGTGTGTGCCTCCGCGTGTGCGCGTGTCTCTCGGCGTGGGTCATAAATCCCATCAACATTTCAATGCGCTCTCATCTCTCCGGCAGAGTGGTTTCACCGGAGATTGAAAGATCTGGTTAATGTTAAGCAAATGGCAGCTTTATGCTAATTTAATCTAACTGAACTGGGAGTTCTCCGCATGGTTTAACGGAGTTGACAGGATTATGTCCCGACAGCCTCCACTCCGGAGCTACATCTCAGAGTTCATCAACGGTCCATCCTAGAGGCAAATCTTTCCTGTGACAAAATGGCAACCAATGTAATAAAAAAAAGTCAACCAACAAACAAGATTCTTGTACCGGATCTCCTCTCTGGTAAACAAGAATACCGTGAAGACTCTAACAGGAGCACTCATTCAAGGGTACTACGACTATGCTTGCACCTCATGGTACCAAAGCACCTCAAATGCCCTAAAAACAAGACTACAAACATCACAAAACAAACTGGTCAGACAACTGCTTGACCCACCTCACCCCTGCCCATTTTGACATCCTAGGATGGCTTAGAGTAGACGACAGAGTACAGCTACTTGCAATGGGCCTGGTCTACAAGATACACTACACCACTCAGGTACCCATGTACATGTCAAAATACTTCCCAAAGGTCAGTGAATACAACGACCACAACACCAGAGGGAGCTCCACAAATCATGTTCAACCCAGATTCGGGTCAAACAAGGGACTAAACACGTTTCGCAATTATGCCACAACAATGTGGAACGCCCTACCCACAGCCGTAAAAAAAATGTGAATCCCTACCCGCCTTCAAAACCGCTCTCACAGAGCACCTACGGGAGGCTGCAATTCGAAACTGGCCCCGGTAAATGTCCAAACCCCCCCCCCCCCCCCACCCACCCAACCCCCTACAATGTACAATTTCTTCCCCCTCGAATGTATATATTTTCTTTTATGATCTCTGTCTCTTAAACAGTAGGCTACTGTATATTTGTATGTCTTGTATGTCATAAATGTCTGGATGTAACAGTACTGTATATCTGTATGTCGTTTATATCATGAATGTCATGATGAATTGAAAATGGGGGACCCTGATGTAAACAAGACGAAAGTCTTTCTCTGGTCTGCATCCCCTTAACTGTTTCAGCGCCAATCACGAGAAAAGTCGGGTTTTAATCGTTATTTCTTTTATTCGCTATATCCATTCATTTTTCATCCATCCAGCCTAACGTTATCATTGGGAATGGGTCTGAGCTTGCAAAAGGCCAATACCGCCGCCTAACACCTTCCGGCCGGTATTGCACATCATTGAAATCCCTCCCCCTTGGGCTGTACGCTGATCTAACAAGTCCGGTCCAGGTTTTCCTTCTCGGGCATGCAGTATCGTTATAACACATGGACTGGGGAGACTGAGAGCAGCGTGGATTATGCGTTTTGGACATATAGCGTTGGATCAATAAACGCGATCAATATTTGGAATGGCGATCAGGAATTGGATTCATCTTTTTGCATTACATCAGATGTGAGGTAAGGACTCTATGTTACCAATCTTGGGTTAATCAGATGTTTCTTTCGTAACGATCACGCATGTCTGTGTGTGTGTGCGTGCGGTTGGCTGCGACCAATGCACGGAGAAGTGATTTTTCAGCCCCGATTCTGTATCGTGCACGAGGACACATATAATACCGATAATCTAGCGTTATTTTCAGAACAATTCATAAATCAAGCGGCACGATTTCTAAGGAAATACATTGAAGCGCGGTTTGCTCGAGTTTCTTGAGATTAGACAGAATCGCTCTGGAACTATATTCATATTCACCAGGGTATAAAACGGAAATGTATGTATGAAAAAACTCACTGACAATCGACGTGTTTATTAGATCCATAGCTATAATATTTCATATAGTTTTAGCACTCGCAAAACACGGCATTCTCCCCATTGCATTACAGCGATGGCGTTCTAACCAGAAGGTAAACAGCGATATTGTCCAACTCTTAATTTCCGATACCGATATCAACCGATACCGATATATGCAGGGTTCCCCCCCCCAAAAATTGAATAATTTCAGGTAATTAACATTACATATCTCTTGTTGTGGAATCAACACAACAATATGCATACTTTTGACAATAAATAAAATCAGAATTTGTTCTTACTTGCTTGCCTGGGTAAATAAAGGTTATAGAAATGTAAAAAAAAAAAGAAAAAAAAAAAAAGGGGGTTTTAGTTTTTTGAAAACCAATACCGATATTTTCCGATATCACATTTGAATGCCGATATCGGCCGATAATATTGGTAGGCCGATAATATCGGACATCCCTACTAGCAATAAAAGGCCTTTTGACATAAGAAGGTTTTCAGGCCTGCTTTAAAAGAGAATACACCCCCGGAATATAAGAACTGTTGGACTATTGTATTACTGTGTATTGCTGTGTAACTGATACTCACCTATAAACCACTTGAACTATGTGTTGCATGATGTCTCTCCCACAGCTGTGTCCAGAACATTTGGACATTATTGACTAATTGATCTGTGATTGGGCGCAGCTGTGAGACCTTGTTGGGACAGGGCCTGGGGATTGGCTGATAAGCGGTTTACCTGATAAGTGATTTACCTCTGTTACACCTTCATCTGTTGTTATTTATTTTTGACTGTAAATGTCTGGCAGCAATGGTTGCCAAATACAATTTAGAGTAAAATACCCAAATTAAAATAAGGTGGAAAGGCAATTCATTTACAGATTAAATTAAAAAAAATATGTTGTTTTTACATACAGTATAATTCAATGTAATTTCACATTCAAGACAATTAAGCAATGGAATAATCCTGTAAAAAAATAAAAGACAATTTCTTAACATTCTGTAGTGTGGCAGTGAAAGGGTTAACCTTCTGTAGTGTGGCAGTGAAAGGGTTAACCTTCTGTAGTGTGGTAGTGAAAGGTTAACCGTCTGTAGTGTGGCAGTGAAAGGGTTAACCTTCTGTAGTGTGACAGTGAAAGGGTTAACCTTCTGTAGTGTGGCAGTGAAAGGGTTAACCTTCTGTAGTGTGGTAGTGAAAGGGTTAACCTTCTGTAGTGTGGTAGTAAAAGGGTTAACCTTTGTGGCAGTGAAAGGGTTAACCTTCTGTAGTGTAGTAGTGAAAGGGTTAACTCAGGAAATGATCTGGATTGATTCACCATAGCCAGAGCTCTTGTTAGATGTCACCACATGCCTGTTGGCGAGGACCTTGGCAGTAACCTTTCTGTCAAAGTGTTGAAGGGTAATAGGGCTGAAATTGGCAGGATCTGTTCCCTCTTTGCCCTTTTTTAAATGTTAGCTTCTTATAATAAGGACCTTGGCAGGATGTCATTCACCAAGCGCTGTGAGCGTGTTCCAGAACAGACCTGCTGCTTTACCTGATTATGGGTGTGATTTAATTGCCTCGATTATTTCCTCGTGTAGTGAATACCGTGTCCAATTCGCTCCCAAGATGATTTATTAAATTCAGGCATCTTTAGGGAGTTGTCAGCTACTACATCACTGGTGGCACGTGGTGTAGTGGTTAACACTGTCGCCTCACAGCTAGAAGGTCCAGGGTTTGATTCCCGCTTGGGGACCAGGTTTCTGCGTTGCCGGTACCCAGGTGGGGTATCTCCCGGGCCTTTCTGTGTGGAGTTTGCATGTTCTCCCCGTGCTCGCAAGTGTTCCCCCTCCCGATAAGAGAAACCCAATGGAAAAACATGCACAACAGATCGCTGACGCTGTCGCGTCCCTGACGAAGACGGACAGGAGCACTTGGATTGGTCCCCGGGGCGCGGCCCCACGCCGACGCCCCTATCTGCTTCCAGCTGCCCTTGGGGGGAAGGACAACGGGATGGGTCAACTGCAGAGAGACATTTCATCGACGACCCAATGCATGTGTGTGTGTGTTCCTCTTGTGTCGCCCATCTCGCATGTGTGTGTTAAAACATTGGTTGCCAGCCGGATATGACGATTTGTCGCTTGGATGCCACCACGTTAATGAATGGGAGGACGAGCACATTTGCGAACGCATAAACTATATCTTAAATTATGGCTGTGTCTAATACACCCGTCTCTTATCAATGACGTGCAGTCAACATGTACAAAACGGATTGTTTTTTCATCAGTACATTTCCGTTTTATACGGTTTTGAATACGAGTATAGTTTCGGAGAGTTCTAGAAATTCTGCGAAAATAGCAATTTACTGGAATACACTAAACACATTGTAATTTTGTAAAATGAATGGATATCGCTAATAAAAGAAATAACGATTAAATAATGAGAAATCTCATTATTGGCAACCAACGCATGGCGGCCAACAACGAGATATCTCGTTGTTGGCACCCAATGTGTTAAACTGCATGACAAATAAAGATTTCTTCTTTTTCTCCCCTATAGCTCAAATAGCTTTGCCTCAATTCTAACAGTAGATTATTTACTTGACCTACTGGAATAGAGTTGTATTCATATTTTCATTTCATAATATTATTGTAGCCAGTCTGGGATAAGGAGGCCCTGTACGTTAACTCATTGGACGCCACTCACGAATAAAGTCGGGTTAACTCACCGATGCTTGAGCGGCAAGCCCGAGAAAAGTCAGGTTTTCTATCGTTATTTCTTTTATTCGATATTCCCATCCATTGAGGGAGCCTGTGTTATCATTGGGAATGAGTCTGAGATCGCAAACATCCAATACCGCCGCCTGCCGCCTTGCGGCTGGTATTGCACATCATTTGAAACTTTCTGGCTTAGGCTGTGCGTCGATCTAAAAAGTCCGGGCCAGGTTTTCCTTGTCGGGCAGGACAAGCGTTTATAACGCATGGATTGAGGAGAATCAAGCACTCCCGGTTCATGTTCTTTGGTGGATTATGTTGGCAACACGATCGACATCAATACTTGGAATGGCGATCAGATAATTGGAATATTCTTTTTGGAGTACATCCTAGTCAAGGTAAGGGCTATATGGTATCAATCTTGCGTTGATCCAAGAATCCATTCACTGCGAACCGAGAGTATGTGTGTAATGTGTGTGTGTAACGTATTCCGTTGGTGACGATCAAAGCATAGAAAAACTACCCCCCACCCCCACCCTTTCATGCATTCATGATGAAACATAATACAGATAATAAAGCGTTGATTTCAGATTGATTGTTGATACAGACGAGAAACGCTGCGGTTTTGAGTGAAATGCACGTATTGCTGCATAGCGTTGTTTTCTGGGATTAGACAGGATTACTCTAAAACTATACTTTTTTTGGTCTGTTGTTGTTGTCGTGTCAATAACTGTATTATTATTATTAGTATTATTATTGTTGTGAAGGGCCAGATTAAACCGAATATATATATTTATTTATATATATATATTTAATTGTATTTGTATATTCTCTAATATTCCCTGATATCCCTTGTATATTCCTTGTACAATATGCATTGAATATCCATTCTAGCCTACTGAACATCCCATAATAGTCTCCATTCTACTATTGGTCGAGACCTTGGTGCCAGGCTGCCATACCCCTCAGACCCAGTTCAAACGTACCGCTCCACATGTACGAACAAGTCCTAGTTCCGCGTAGGAATTTGGCTACCGCACCACTAATGGGACTATTTGTTCATAGTGCGTATATATACTGCGCTACTAAAGTAGGACTTTCTTTTCAGTCCAGTTTCTTACCCTCCAATAGAGTCACAGACGTAAAGCCTCCCCGCGACGCCACGTGTGGGAGTAAGGCCAAGTTCGCCTACCATCGGTATTGAGACATCGTGTATATTAATATTTGAATAGTCATATTTGGCACTATATCGTCGAGTTGGACGTAGTCTATTAAGCTAATAATAGTCTGTTAATATATAGTGCTTCGTGCGGTGAGAATACTACCGTAGTCAGTACCCCATCGTTTCGGGCAGAGAACTGGCTGCTTACCCAGGGTGGTTGACCCTATGTGAAGCTGCACCCGAGGAGCCCCAGAGCCGACGAGCGAGTGGACCTGTATACCGGATTATTCTACCGACGACAGCCCGCCTTCCCAGGCACGGATTATGCTTTGGATACTTTGATTATTCCATGGATAAAGACCCCTGACACTGCCGTGTGTTGGAACCCCCCCCCCTGGAGAGGACGCAAGGTGAGGAGACGCTCTGCAAGACGAGGTCGCTTCACGTCTCTCCCCCGTGGACCGGAGAGAGCCGGCCCACAAAGAGTCCACCTGCTTTCATCTGTGGTCCAAGGATCGCCGGCGCATTGAACGGCACTACAGTGGGTTCACCTGGGATACCCTTGGCCGGACGAGGCAGCCGGATTCTACCCCCCCCCCCCCTCCTACTCCTGTCGGCTTACAAGCGACCGGATTAACCCCCTCTAGTGTATCTAGTATAATCATTAAAGTATCATTGCTGTTATTCCTTAACTATTCCAGGTCGTATATTTACCACCTGCGCCTTCAGAGATTGGACATTCTCTATTGATATACCGACGAATACTCCTTGCCATAAAAGTGCATACTATTTCAATTCATAAATGTAATTAAGTGATTAAGTGCTTATTCTACACACCATCGCTGTGTAGAAATAAAGACCTGTTTCTAATTCGTACATTTGTGTTGGATCCGTTTCATCTACGTGAGAGTGTTCATGATAATATATTTATGCCGTGTACTGGGTGGCCGAATATTAAGTACAAAGGTAGTGGTAGTAAGTATCATATCTAGTAATACAGTCAGGGAATTGTACCCCTCAGTTACAATTGGTCCTTCGAACCGGATGGTAATTAGTGTAATATTAATATAGTGTTATTAATATTGAAATGGCCTATGATGAACACTCCACGAAACGATCCTCCTAACCAACGCCCGCAGCGCGAACGACGGCTCCCTCAGTACTTAGAGGCTTACGCTGTCAGTCAACAACCTAGTCTTCTACTAACAGTAAACGCGGTAAAACTAGAAAGTAAAAGTATGTCTAACCCCAACGCCCAGACTACCCCGACCATAGAGGCCCCTACGGGCTCTAATGTAACTGACCAAGTTCACGGTGGGGACCAGTGGGAACCAGACATGACTTCACACCCCGCCAGTACTGAAGAAGTAGTCCCCGATGAGTCCCGGGAGGAATACAACGCTACCGAGAGAGAACTCGGCACGGAAGAAGACGGGGAGAGCACCGTGGAGATAGAGCTCCAAGGCTCCGCAAGGAGTACCCCGAGGGAAGGCTCCCCTATACAACCGCCTTCTCCAGAGGCAGAGAGGACCCTACAGCAGGCCTTCCTCATCAGCCTGAACGCCGCTGCTGAACGCGACCGACTGCAGATCCAGCAGCGAAGCGAACACGAGCAGATACGTCTAGAAATAAGACGCATTCAGATGGAAGAGAATGTGGCCCGAGAACGAGCCGGTGCTCAACGGGACGCAGCGCGCGACAGACAGCAGTCGCAACTAATAGAACAGCTGATCAGACGGACAACACCCTCTCCCTCCGCCAGAGGCTCCAGGAACTCGTCTAGACACACCTCCAGGGCGGCATCCCCTAGCCGAGTAAACAACCCTGAACTTGACCAACAGACGAGGTCTATACCCCCCACAGACCACCTCCCCCCACCGGTCCAAGCGAGACCTAGCAACCGGGAAGGAGCAGCATATCCTGTGGAGAGGCTAAACCAGAGACTACAAGCACTGGATGACCTAACTGAAGACGAAGAGGAAGAGGAGGAGAACCACGCCCGAAGACAGCACAGTACTCTACCGGACCAGGAGGTCCGGTACAGCCCAGGCTATACTCCCGCGGAGCTGCGCTACAGACCCCCGACTCTATACCCGGGTGAGCACGACGCACGACCCGCACCGAGGAACAGCACCTGGACAAGCGGGCCATGGTACACTGCCGGTACCAGCCCATACCAAGGAGCGGGAGGAGACTCGCCTAGGAGGCCTCTCCCCCAACGCTCGCCGATGTATCCACAGTCAGCGTCATACATTGGCACGCCTATGGTACCCGACTTCACCCAAGAGAACCGGGCCCAGTATACAGAACTCCGCATGTGTCTGGAGACCATGTTGGTGGATGTATTGGATGAACGCCACAAATACGCCATCCTACTGAAGCACTTAAAGGTACCCCGCGCACATAATATAGCGCTCGCCTACGCGACTTCCACCACCCCATACACAGCAGCGCTGGTAGCATTGGACCAGAGGTATGGGCGCATATGGGATTACGTGATCCAGGAGATCCGACACATCGACCGCTTACCCCCAGCAATAGACAATCGAGCACTGGACGACCTGTCCATCAGAGTGCAGTCCCTGGTAGGGATGTTGGGAGCGCAAAGAGAGAAGGGGAGGCATGAACTTTACGCCAACTCAAATGTGGAAAGGATCCTGGAGAAGCTGCCGCCCGCTCGTCAGGAGCGCTTTAGGCGGCAGAGGGACCACAGAGACCCGAATGGCCCCGAACCGAACCTCCTCGATCTAGCAGACTTCCTGGCGAGAGAAGTCAGCAGCCTACGGCTAGATACATTCGGACGGAGCACCCCTGGCTCCAGAGAAGGAACCAGACGACTAAATGATGGAAGAAGATCGGTGACTGTGATGCACCAATCGGAGTCAGTACCGAGCAGCAGGAGCCACAGTACCCCCTCCAGAACGGAGAAGTGGAAGATAGTGTGCCCCTACTGTGAGAAAGAACACTGGCTAGCGCAATGTGATTCCTTCCCCAAGCTGAACGCGGAGGAAGCAGGTCAATGGATAAAGTCCAACAAGCGCTGTTTTCGCTGTGCGCGCTCACACATGGCAGCCGAATGCCGCTTAAAGAAAAGGTGCACCAAGTGCGATGGAGCCCATCTGGACATACTTCACGACAGTAACAGACGGCGCCCTTCACCTGCACCATCCAGCCGCAAAGCGAGCGTCATGTACATTGATCCCGCCAGCAGCAGTGGAGCCCGAGTACTCCTAAAAGTAGTGCGTGTGACACTAAGCTACCAGAATAAAGTCCTGGACACTTACGCCGTCCTCGATGACGGGTCAGAGAAGACCCTGCTGCTCGCCTCCGCTGCGGCCCAGCTAGGGCTGCGGGGAAGCGAAACCCAAATGACAATTCGGACAATAAGACGAGATTTGAAGACGATAAAGGGCGAGAATGTCTCATTCTCTATCGCAGCAAGCGGCCAGCCTGAGCGACGGTACCAGATTGCAGACGCTTTCACCAGCCAAGAAATAGGACTGTCGCGGTACACATACCCCGTCGCCAAGCTGATGGAGAAATATGCACATCTGCGCAAGTTACCGATCCCGCTCATAGACAATGCTATGCCGACTCTGTTGATAGGCTCCGACCATGCAGACCTCATTGTCCCGATAGACCGGGTTCATACCGGACCCCGAGGCTGCCCTGCAGCAGTCGAGACCCGTTTGGGATGGACTCTCCAAGGCCCGCTCGCCAAATCTCTCAACCGAAGTACAGCCACTAGATGTCTCCACTCCCGAGTCACAGAGGGAGAAACCGCACTCCTGCAACACGTAGAGCGGTTATGGACCTTGGAACAAATGCCCTTTAAGAATGGAAAGAAAGACATTCGCTCTAAAGATGACATTTACGCAATTCACCTCCTCGAGACAGGGACCAAGAGAGTCCCGGTCAACGGCGTGTTGAGATACGCCACGCCACTCCTGCGGCGAGAAGGAATGCCTACTTTCCACGCCAAGACAGACGCCACAGAACGGTACCTGCTGAACACGGAGCGGCGCTTAGCCAAGAACCCCGCCCAAGAGAGTGTATACCGCGCTGAGATTGAGAAGCTCATCACAGCGGGACACGTCACAAAGATGGACATTAAAGAGGCTGACCAGACCACTGAATCGTGGTACGTGCCCCACCACAAGGTCCATCACAACGGTAAAGACCGCGTAGTATTTAACTGCAGCTACCAGATCGGATCCCAAAATCTGAATAAAGAGTTACTGCCCGGTCCCACACTCGGCCCCTCCCTACTCGGCGTTCTACTCCGCTTCCGCCAGGAAAAGGTGGCCATCAGCGGGGACATTAAAGGAATGTTCCTGCAGGTGAGGTTAGTAGAGGCGGACAAGCCCCTGTTACGGTTCCTATGGAGAGAGAAGCCAGGAGATGAGCACCCAGCCATCTACCAATGGGAAGTCCTCCCCTTCGGAACGACGTGCAGCCCCTGCTGTGCGACATTTGCACTACAGAAACATGTAGCAGAGGACCCAGCAGCGGACGAAGAGGTCCGACACAGCGTAAAGAACAGCTTCTACGTAGACAACTGTCTACAAAGCCTTTCAACCCAGGAAGAAGCCGAGGCTCTCCTGATTAAACTCCGCGCCTCATTGATCAAAGGCGGCTTTGATCTCAGGCAGTGGGCCAGCAGCGATCCGCAAGTACTGCGCAGCCTCTCCTCCGAGGACAAGGCAGCCAGCAGCGAGACCTGGATGGCTACAATCCCGGGAGAAGCCCAGGAGATGACCCTGGGATTGGTGTGGCGATTCAAAACAGATTCGCTTCACTACAGACACAAGCCCCTGACTACGGAGCAGGGAAGGCCGGCGGCGGCGCCGACCACCAGACGGAGTGTGTACACAACACTCGCCCGACAATATGACCCGCTAGGATGTATTCTACCGTACACCACCAGGGCAAAAATGATTGTACGAGCATTGTGGGACAAGGACCAGGGCTGGGACGACCCCATTCCCGCACACCTTGCATCCACCTGGAGAGAGTGGGAGATGGAGCTCCACTCACTCCCAGGCGTTAATATGCGCCGAAGCTACTTCCCACCCACGGTGAGGCCAGAGACATGTAAAATGGACTTACACGTCTTCAGTGACGCCTCAGAGGTCGCATACGGATCAGTAGCCTACTTGCGGGCCCAAGACCAGGGGGGAGAGATCTACACAGCATTTGTCCTCGCCCGCTCGAGAATAGCCCCACGCAAGCAACAATCTATCCCACGTCTAGAGCTCTGCGCAGCCCTAGCCGGAGCGCACCTAGCCACGCTCATCCAACGTGAGCTCACCATACCGGTGTCTAGAACAATCCTGTGGTCAGATTCCACGACGGTACTCGCCTGGATCAAATCGGACTCATGCAAGTACAAAGTCTTCGTGGGAGTCAGAGTCACCGAGATTCAAGACTTAACCGAAGAGTTAACCGGAGAAACAGAGTGGCGCTACGTTGATACAAAACAGAACCCAGCTGACGTCATCACCCGGGGGATGCCCCTGGATGACCTCACCCGTCGCAATGTCTACAGTGACGGCCCCGCATTCCTAAGACTCCCGGAAGGACAGTGGCCCATGCCTATCCCGAGGGAAGCAAGTCCAGAGGAGGTGGAAATTAAGAAGTCTGTGTTCTGTGGATTGAGCACCGTAGCCTCCACCGACCCTAACATAGACGATTGCACGTCCATAGAGAGTGCACAACAAAGAACATTCCTGCGGTACCACCCGGAGTGCAAGTCCCCCGCTGATATGTCAGCAGCTAACTACGAGGAAGCAGAATTGCTTCTACTGCAGCGAGCCCAGAGAGACTCGTTCCCCGATGAATTGGCCTGTCTACAGGGAGGAAAGCCCGTCCCATCCGACAGCAGATTAATTCACCTGGCCCCCGAGAGCGACGCTCATACCCTCATCAGTGATGTGGCGGATATCGACCCAGTTACCCCCAACACACTCCTGATGGGGCGGCTAGATCCTGCATTACCACAGACAATGTACCGGCCTGAAGAAGCGAACGGCCGACGAATGTGGAGGTACAGCCAAGTATTAGCCGACAAGTTTTGGAACAGTTTCCTACTGCACTACCTACCGTCTCTACAGACCCGCCAGAAGTGGGTAAAGGAGAGAGACAATTTGACAGAAGGAACAGTCGTCATGATTATTGATCAATCACTGCCCAGAGCTATGTGGCCGGCCGGCCGCGTAAGCAAAGTGATCACCGGTGCCGACGGCAAGGTCCGAGCAGCTGAAGTGCTCGTCCAGGGTCGCACTTACACCCGTCCCGTGGCAAGGCTCATAGAACTGCCTCGACTCCCAGACACAATCGATGATGACCATGACCCTACAACCCTATGACTTTGTGAAGTTGACTGACCCCTACAGCAAACCCTTATGTGTAAATAGACAACGCGATTAATCTGTCTCTGTTTAACTGATTAGGTCTGGGACCTATTCAGGGGGTGGCTGTTGTGAAGGGCCAGATTAAACCGAATATATATATTTATTTATATATATATATTTAATTGTATTTGTATATTCTCTAATATTCCCTGATATCCCTTGTATATTCCTTGTACAATATGCATTGAATATCCATTCTAGCCTACTGAACATCCCATAATAGTCTCCATTCTACTATTGGTCGAGACCTTGGTGCCAGGCTGCCATACCCCTCAGACCCAGTTCAAACGTACCGCTCCACATGTACGAACAAGTCCTAGTTCCGCGTAGGAATTTGGCTACCGCACCACTAATGGGACTATTTGTTCATAGTGCGTATATATACTGCGCTACTAAAGTAGGACTTTCTTTTCAGTCCAGTTTCTTACCCTCCAATAGAGTCACAGACGTAAAGCCTCCCCGCGACGCCACGTGTGGGAGTAAGGCCAAGTTCGCCTACCATCGGTATTGAGACATCGTGTATATTAATATTTGAATAGTCATATTTGGCACTATATCGTCGAGTTGGACGTAGTCTATTAAGCTAATAATAGTCTGTTAATATATAGTGCTTTGTGCGGTGAGAATACTACCGTAGTCAGTACCCCATCGTTTCGGGCAGAGAACTGGCTGCTTACCCAGGGTGGTTGACCCTATGTGAAGCTGCACCCGAGGAGCCCCAGAGCCGACGAGCGAGTGGACCTGTATACCGGATTATTCTACCGACGACAGCCCGCCTTCCCAGGCACGGATTATGCTTTGGATACTTTGATTATTCCATGGATAAAGACCCCCGACACTGCAGTGTGTTGGAACCCCCCCCCTGGAGAGGACGCAAGGTGAGGAGACGCTCTGCAAGACGAGGTCGCTTCACGTCTCTCCCCCGTGGACCGGAGAGAGCCGGCCCACAAAGAGTCCACCTGCTTTCATCTGTGGTCCAAGGATCGCCGGCGCATTGAACGGCACTACAGTGGGTTCACCTGGGATACCCTTAGCCGGACGAGGCAGCCGGATTCTACCCCCCCCCCCCTCCTACTCCTGTCGGCTTACAAGCGACCGGATTAACCCCCTCTAGTGTATCTAGTATAATCATTAAAGTATCATTGCTGTTATTCCTTAACTATTCCAGGTCGTATATTTACCACCTGCGCCTTCAGAGATTGGACATTCTCTATTGATATACCGACGAATACTCCTTGCCATAAAAGTGCATACTATTTCAATTCATAAATGTAATTAAGTGATTAAGTGCTTATTCTACACACCATCGCTGTGTAGAAATAAAGACCTGTTTCTAATTCGTACATTTGTGTTGGATCCGTTTCATCTACGTGAGAGTGTTCATGATAATATATTTATGCCGTGTACTGGGTGGCCGAATATTAAGTACAAAGGTAGTGGTAGTAAGTATCATATCTAGTAATACAGTCAGGGAATTGTACCCCTCAGTTACAATTATTATTTGTATTATTGTAATAATTGTCTTCTGTTGTTATGTATTGATAATGTTGAAAATGAGACGGTATACTGTACAGCTAAACTGGTATTACATATTATTGTATCTATTAAATAAAGATTTGAACACAATTGGTCCATAGCCTGAAGTCTTATCTAGTACACCAAAGTGGATAACAATTCCACAGAAAACTAGTGTTTTACACATGTTCATCTAATGGTATGTATCGGTATGTTTATATAATGGTATGTTTATATAATGGTATGTTTATATAATGGTATGTATCGGTATGTTTATATAATGGTATGTATCGGTATGTTTATATAATGGTATGTTTATATAATGGTATGTATCGGTATGTTTATATAATGGTATGTATCGGTATTTTCATCGAATGGTATGTATCGGTATGTTTATCTAATGGTATGCATCGGTATGTTTATCTAATGGTATGTATCGGTATGTTTATCTAATGGTATGTATCGGTATGTTTATATAATGGTATGCATAGGTATATTTATATAATGGTATGTATAGGTATGTTTATATAATGGTATGTATAGGTATGTTTATATAATGGTATGTATAGGTATGTTTATATAATGGTATGTTTATATAATGGTATGTATCGGTATGTTTATCTAATGGTATGTTTATATAATGGTATGTACCGGTATGTTTATCTAATGGTATGTATCAGTATGTTTATATAATGGTATGTATCGGTATGTATTTTTTTTCTCCGCTTTTTTCTCCACTTTTTCTATTTTTCTCCCATCCCAATTTTAGCCGTGCCAATTCTCCCCTCCCCTGTCTTGAACGTTGCTCGCATATGCCCCCCACTGGTCGGTTGTAGGGAAGATAGAAGCCTTGCATCACATGTCCCCTCCGATACATGTGGAGGCAGCCTGTCACATCTTTTCACCTGCCAGCGCGGACTCTCATTTGGCGAGGTGTAACGTGTGGGAGGCTCACACTAGCCCCGCCATTTTCCTGTCTCTGCTGTGCAGGCGTCCCCAACCGACCTGTAGGAGTCGCTGTCCACAACGTCCAGATTACCACCCATCGACTTCCACCCGCTAACTCTGCCAATTGAGTTAGTATGACGGCCAGCCGAAGCCGGAGTCAACACCGACAGCCGGATTCGAACCCGGTGTCTCTTGCGTTGGTGACGAGCGCAATGTCCGCTGCGCCACCCAGCCGCCGATGTATTGGTATGTTTATCTAATGGTATGTATCAGTATGTTTATATAATGGTATCTAAAAAACATAAGTGGATGTTTTTGTATAGTATAGTTAGGATAGCACAGTGACACAGAGTATAACTGTATAGTGTATAGTAGTGTACATAGGACTCATTACCTTTTGTATTTTATCTTAGTACTTTTATCATGTCTATTTTATTTCTATTCTATTTTATTCTATTATTAGTAGTATTTTTTGCACAATCGAAGCAGGCATGGCCACCTTCATTTCACTGTATGTCTTGTGTATGTATGTGATGAATAAACCTCTTGAATCTCGAATCTTATATCGGTATGTTTTACACATGTTTTTCTAATGGTATGTAATGTAATCGGTATGTTTTACACATGTTTTTCTAATGGTATGTAATGTAATCGGTATGTTGGCGGGCCGCCCAAGCGTTACGAGTTTAACACTACAGATGTATTGATGATAATTGTTCAACTTTAAATCCTTAATTGTTAACAAAAAAGAAGAAAGAAAATAGTACCCTGATATGTTTAAAATGTGCTATTAATCATTACTAGTCGCAGCATCATGTAGTTGATGCATAATATTGACAACCCTGTGGTATTGGAGCACATGATGTACAGTGCTGTAAGGTCCAACCCTGTGGTATTGGAACACATGATGTACAGTGCTGTAAGGTCCAACCCTGTGGTATTGGAGCACATGATGTACAGTGCTGTAAGGTCCAACCCTGTGGTATTGGAACGCATGATGTACATTACTGTAAGGTCCAACCCTGTGGTATTGGAGCACATGATGTACAGTGCTGTAAGGTCCAACCCTGTGGTATTGGAACACATGATGTACATTACTGTAAGGTCCAATAGACGGTGTTCCTCTGGTTCCAGAAGAGGGTGACCAACAGCGGGTGAAATGGTGGTTTCCTCTAAATAAAGAATGAGCCAGTTTCACATCCAGATTTTATTAGAAAAACAACAACCTTCATTTCAACTGTTGGCAACAAACCAAGGGGTTCTTTATTGTCTCATTGATCACCATATCTTTAATAAAAATAAACATTATTGGAGGTGACTAACAACAACAATGTAATGTGTGCCTTACCTTAGTCAAAATATATCAGCTCATATCTTGTTGTTTACATCATGAGACGATGCTTTGAGAACGGAATAGTGTGTGTACATGTGTGTGTGTACCGTACAGTGTGTTAATTGTGTGTGTGTGTGTGTACATGTGTGTGTAGTACAGTACAGTGTGTTAATTATGTGTGTGTACATGTGTGTGTGTGTACTGTACAGTGTTTTAATTGTGTGTGTGTGTGTCTGTGTGTATGTGTGTGTGTGTATATGTGTGTTTGTACCGTACAGTGTGTTAATTATGTGTGTTTGTGTGTATGTGTACATGTGTGTGTGTACCGTACAGTGTGTTAATTGTGTGTGTGCGCAGGGAAACAGAACACATACATTAGACTCACACACAGTCTCAATGGAGGGCGGTTCTATAAAATGAAGAAGCCATGTTGTTTGGGGGACAGAGGTGGATGCAGAACAAGATGGCTACTGTGACCTCAGCTCGACAGCTCATGCAAATCAGACCCCTCTGCCTCCCGGCGGAGAACGACGGCGACGGCGTGAGAATATCTCCAATTAAAAAGGAACTCAAACTCGTTAACGGCGAAGTCCAAAAGGCCAAGTTAAATTCATGTATGTACTGTATGTATGCACCGGGAACATGTGGTAGAAAGAAAGATGAGGGTGACAAGAGAAATAAAGACAAAGTAAAGACAAAGTAAAGAAACGTCAGAAGAAATAAATAATAGGGATGTCCGATATTATCGGCCGATATTGCCATTAAAATGTAATATCGGAAAATATCTGTATCGTTTTTTTTTACATTTATTTAACCTTTACTTACCCAGGCAAGCAAGGCAAGCGAGTAAGAACTAATTCTTATTTTATTTATTGTCAAAAGTATGCATAATGTTGTGTTAATTCCACAACAAGAGATATGTAATGTTAAATTACCTGAAATTATTCCGTTGGGGGGGGAGAACCCCGCATATATCGGTATCGGTTGGATATCGGTATCGGAAATTAAGATACAATATCGGTATATCGGATATCGGTAAAAAAGCCAATATCGAACATCCCTAGTCTAAAGCATTAGATAATAAGAAGCATGGTGCTGCTCTGTTTGTAGATCTGTCTAAATAAGGAGGTCCATGTAAAGCAGCACAGCGATGCAGGGAGGGGGCGCTTGGTGTGGAGCTGCTGCTGCTTGGTGTGGAGCTGTTCCACTCATCCCGGCTACCCCAAACTTACAGTAAGCACTATTCCGGGCCTCGCAAGATAAGGGACAAGTGCTCGTGGTGACCGAGTAGTGCGGCTTCTATTCACAAACCGTAGTCTCCTGTCTCTTCTCATGCTCCCCTGCTCATCTGCTCCCCTGCTCCCTGCTCATCTGCTCTCTGCTCTCTGCTCTCTGCTCTCTGCTCTCTGCTCTCTCTCTGCTCTCTGCTCTCTGCTCTCTGCTCTCTGCTCTCTCTCTGCTCCCTCCTCTCTGCTCCCTGACCCCTGCTCTCTGCTCTCTAATCTCTGCTCTCTCTCTGCTCTCTGCTCCCCTGCTCTCTCTGCTCTCTCTCTGCTCCCTTCTCTCTGCTCTCTCTCTGCTCCCTCCTCTCTGCTCTCTCTCTGCTCCCTCCTCTCTGCTCTCTCTCTGCTCTCTCTCTGTTCTCTGCTCTATCTCTGCTCTCTCTCTGCTCTCTCTCTCTGCTCCCTGCTCTCTCTCTGCTCTCTCTCTGCTCTCTTTCTGGTCTCTCTCTGCTCCCTGCTCTCTCTCTGCTCCCTGCTCTCTGCTCCCTGCTCTCTCTCTGCTCCCTGCTCTCTCTCTGCTCCCTGCTCTCTCTCTGCTCCCTGCTCTCTCTCTGCTCTCTCCTCTCTCTCTCCTCTCTCTCTCTGCTCTCTCTGCTCTCTCTCTGCTCTCTCTGATCCCTCTCTGCTCTCTCTGCTCCCTCCTCTCTGCTCTCTCGGCTCTCTCTCTGCTCTCTCTCTGCTCCCTCTCTGCTCTCTCTGCTCTCTGCTCCCTCCTCTGTGCTCTCTCTCTGCTCTCTCTCTGCTCTCTCTCTCTGCTCCCTCTTGGCTCTCTCTCTGCTCTCTCTCTCTGCTCCTCCTCTCTGCTCCCTGCTCTCTCTCTGCTCCCTCCTCTCTGCTCTCTCTCTGCTCTCTAATCCCCGTCACAAAAACAACCACACAACCCCCCCGCTCCTCTGCTCAGTCCCAGGAGTGTTCTCTCTCTCTCTCTCTCTCTCTCTCCATCTCTCTCTCTCTCCTCTCTCTCTCTCTCTCTCTCTTCTCTCTCTCTCTCTCTCTCTCTCTCTCTCTCTCTCTCTCTCTCCCTCTCCCTCTCCTCTCTCTCTCTCTCTCTCCCTCTCTCTCCCTCCCCCTCTCTTTTTATTATTATTATTATTATTATTATTATTATTATTATTATTATTATTATTATTATTATATTATTATTATTATTATATTTATTATTATTATTATTATTATTATTATTATTATTATTATTATTATTATTATTATTATTATTATTATAATACTATCAGTAGTAGTGTCTGTTGTTGGTTGGTTGGTTTCGTTTGGTACATAAAGTGAAAACGTTTGCAGGTTGTCATAGTTTGGTTGAAGTCTCTTCAGTGGGCAACAGGAAGGGGAGGAGCTTATGCAGGAAAAGGAGTGTGATGAACAGGATCGGGTCCATGGTGCTCATCACGCCGGAGCCTGGAGAGAGAAAGAGAGAGAGAGAGGAGAGGAGAGAGAGAGAGAGAGAGAGAGAGAGAGAGAGGAGAGAGAGAGAGAGAGAGAGAGAGAGAGAGAGAGAGAGAGAGAGAGAGAGAGAGAGGAGAAAGAGAGAGGGGGGTAGAGAGAGATAAGAGACAGACAGAGACAGAGAGAGAGAGAGAGATAGAAAAGAGAGAGGGGGAGGGAGAGAGAGATAAGAGAGAGAGGGGGGGAGAGAGAGATAAGAGACAGACAGAGACAGAGAGCGAGAGAGAGAGAGAGAGAGAGAGAGAGAGAGAGAGAGAGAGATAGAAAGAGAGAGGGTGAGGGAGAGAGAGATAAGAGAGAGAGGGGGGGGAGGGAGAGAGAGATCAGAGAGAGAGAGAGAGAGAGAGAGAGGGGAAGAGAGAGGGGAAGAGAGAGAGAGCACTTTAACATCACTACTGAAGGCACTTTAACATCACTAGTAGTGAAAGACACTTTAACATCACTACTGAAGACACTTTAAACATCACTACTGAAGACACTTTAACATCACTACTGAAGACACTTTAACATCACACTGAAGACACTTTAACATCACTACTGAAGACACTTTAACATCACTACTGAGGCACTTTAACATCACTACTGAAGACACTTTAACATCACTACTGAAGGCACTTTAACATCAACTACTGAAGACACTTTAACATCACTATGAATACACTTTAACATCACTAGTGAAGACACTTTAACATCACTACTGAAGGCACTTTAACATCACTACGAAGGCACTTTACATCACTACTGAAGGCACTTTAACATCACTACTGAAGGACACTTTAACATCACTACTGAAGACACTTTAACATCACTACTGAAGACACTTTAACATCACTACTGAAGACACTTTAACATCACCACTGAAGACACTTTAACATCACTAGTGAAGACACTTTAACATCACTACTGAAGACACTTAACATCACTACTGAAGACACTTTAACATCACTACTGAAGGCACTTAACATCACTACTGAATACACTTAACATCACTACTGAAGGCACTTTAACATCACTACTGAAGACACTTAACATCACACTGAAGACACTTTAACATCACTACTGAAGGCACTTTAACATCACTACTGAAGACACTTTAACAATCACTACTGAAGACACTTTAACATCACCACTGAAGACACTTTAACATCACTACTGAAGACACTTTAACATCACTACTGAAGACACTTTAACATCACTAGTGAAGGCACTTTAACATCACTACTGAAGGCACTTTAACATCACTACTGAAGACACTTTAACATCACTACTGAAGACACTTTAACATCACTACTGAAGACACGTTAACATCACTACTGAAGACACTTTAACATCACTACTGAAGACACTTTAACATCACTACTGAAGGCACTTTAACATCACTACTGAAGACACTTTAACATCACTACTGAAGACACTTTAACATCGCTACTGAATACACTTTAACATCACTACTGAAGACACTTTAACATCGCTACTGAAGACACTTTAACATCACTACTGAAGACACTTTAACATCACTACTGAAGACACTTTAACATCACTAATGAAGGCACTTTAACATCACTACTGACTGCACTTTAACATCACTACTGAAGGCACTTTAACATCACTACTGAAGACACTTTAACATCACTACTGAAGGCACTTTAACATCACTACTGAAGACACTTTAACATCACTACTGAAGACACTTAACATCACTACTGAAGGCACTTTAACATCACTACTGAAGGCACTTTAACATCACTACTGAAGGCACTTTAACATCACTACTGAAGACACTTTAACATCACTACTGAAGACACTTTAACATCACTACTGAAGACACTTTAACATCACTACTGAAGACACTTTAACATCACCACTGAAGACACTTTAACATCACTAGTGAAGACACTTTAACATCACTACTGAGACACTTTAACATCACTACTGAAGACACTTTAACATCACTACTGAAGGCACTTTAACATCACTACTGAAGACACTTTAACATCACTACTGAAGGCACTTTAACATCACTACTGAAGACACTTTAACATCACTACTGAAGACACTTTAACATCACTACTGAAGGCACTTTAACATCACTACTGAAGACACGTTAACATCACTACTGAAGACACTTTAACATCACTACTGAAGACACTTTAACATCACTAGTGAAGGCACTTTAACATCACTACTGAAGACACTTTAACATCACTACTGAAGACACTTTAACATCACTACTGAAGACACTTTAACATCACTCCTGAAGGCACTTTAACATCACTACTGAAGACACTTTAACATCACTACTGAAGACACTTAACATCACTACTGAAGACACTTTAACATCACTACTGAATACACTTTAACATCACTACTGAAGACACTTTAACATCACTACTGAAGACACTTTAACATCACTAATGAAGGCACTATAACATCACTACTGACGGCACTTAACATCACTACTGAAGGCACTTTAACATCACTACTGAAGGCACTTTAACATCACTACTGAAGACACTTTAACATCACTACTGAAGGCACTTTAACATCACTAGTGAAGACACTTTAACATCACTACTGAAGACACTTTAACATCACTACTGAAGACACTTTAACATCACTACTGAAGACACTTTAACATCACTACTGAAGACACTTTAACATCACTACTGAAGACACTTTAACATCACTACTGAAGGCACTTTAACATCACTACTGAAGACACTTTACATCACTACTGAAGACACTTTAACATCACTACTGAAGACACTTTAACATCACTACTGAAGACACTTTAACATCACTACTGAAGATACTTTAACATCACTACTGAAGACACTTTAACATCACTACTGAAGACACTTTAACATCACTACTGAAGGCACTTTAACATCACTACTGAAGACACTTTAACATCACTACTGAAGACACTTTAACATCACTACTGAAGACACTTTAACATCACTACTGAAGACACTTTACCATCACTACTGAAGACACTTTAACATCACTACTGAAGACACTTTAACATAACTACTGAAGGCACTTTAACATCACTAGTGATACACTTTACATCACTACTGAAGGCACTTTAACATCACTACTGAAGACACTTTAGCATCACTACTGAAGACACTTTAACATCACTGCCTAAGGTACTTTCATATCGCGGCTGTCGGGTGAAAGCCTTGTTCCTCCAATTTTGGTGATTTTCAATTGTCCGATGTTTCTACTTGATGTGATATTGACACGGTCCTCCTGCTATCAAGAAACCCACTCAGAACCCAACTTCCAGCACACACAGTGTCTCTCTTAGGAGGAGGATGTTTGTAGACAAGCTGCTTGTTTCTCTCGCTCTCTCTCCTCTGTCAGAAAAGCATCTCAAAGATATAATCAGTAGTTCTTATTGCTGTTCTATACAATCTATAAACACGGTTAAAATAAAAGCATGTGAAATCTCGACCAGCAGGCATCAGGCACACAGCTGGTGTGCCCGGAAGGGGAGGTACAAACTGCTACAGACAGGTAGACAGGGAGACAGACAGACAGAGAGACAGGGTAGACAGAGAGACAGACAGACAGAGAGACAGACAGGCAGACAGAGAGACACACAGACAGGTAGGCAGAGAGACAGACATGCAGACAGAGAGACAGACAGACAGTAGGCAGATAGACAGACAGGCAGACCGAGAGACAGACAGGTAGGCAGAGAGACAGACAGACAGGTAGGCAGAGATACAGACAGACAGGTAGGCAGATAGACAGACAGACAGGTAGGCAGAGAGACAGACAGACAGGTAGGCAGATAGACAGACATGCATACAGACAGACAGGTAGGCAGACAGAGAGACATACATACAGGTAGACAGAGAGGACAGACAGGCAGGTAGGCAGAGATACAGACAGACAGGCAGAGAGACAGACAGTCAGACAGGTAGGCAGAGAGACATACATACAGGCAGAGAGACAGACAGACAGGTAGACAGAGAGACAGACAGGCAGGTAGGCAGAGATACAGACAGGCAGAGAGACAGACATACAGAC
>NC_140179.1:10567317-10601752 GCF_963971535.1 Notolepis coatsorum | reverse complement strand
CTCCTCTGGCTCAGTCCCGAGGAGAGTTCTCTCTCTCTCTCTCTCTCTCTCTCTCTCTCTCTCTCTCTCTCTCTCTCTCTCTCTCTCTCTCTCTCTCTCTCACTCTCTCACTCTCTCTCTCTCTCTCTCTTTGAATTTGCCTCCTTTCGATTGTCACCCCACTCAACCTATTTATTAATACTAATTGCATGATTCGGGTCTCGAGTTAACCGGCGAGCTCGTTTGACAAAGCAACATCTGCAGGACTCACTCAGAGTTGCAGTGTCAGGTCACACACCATTACAACACACTGGTGAACAGCATGCAATGCCAGTCTTCCCACTAACAAAGGAACCAGATGTTGTCAGTGGCAAGTGGCAACATGGCAGTGCCATGGCAAAGTTGAATATATAATATAATTTTTTTTTGTTCAATTCAAAAGTGTGTTCCTGAAATGTAACAGATATAATTTTGTTAAAAATGCAGCAGTTTTGGTCATTAGTTCAAAATGTGATAAGATTTATACAAAAATATGAAAGCAGATTTTTCTTAAACACATAATTATAAACATTATTTTGCACGTGGTGCAACATAGTTCATGATTTGTTAAAAGGGTTTGTCAGTGGCTTGTGAAAATGGGAAATTGTTCCTACGAAATGTTGTAGAAGTGATCATCTGAAAATGTAAACAATTGCTGAGATAAATAGCAAATGATCTGTTTCCCACCTTGTTCAGTCATTGTTGATAATTATAGTGAGAAATCATTAAGGTGATCAGTGTCTTCACACAGATTAGTATCATTTATCATTGATAATAATATATAACTAAAGTCAAACTGAGCAAATTTGTTATTTCAGAAGAGCGTATCAAACTGGTAGCCCTTCGTATGACTCAGTACTCATGACATGAAGTAGCTCTCAGTTTCAAAAAGGTTGGTGACCCCTGCTCTAGACACTCTGAGTGTAAGACAGTCACTGGATCAAGTTCAGTACAAACTCTAAGGTCGCGTTCACACTAGAAGTCTGCACGGGCCTGATATTTCGGCCCCAGCCCGGCCCTCGGCATTCAGGCCCGGCCCTACCCCTAGACCGAAAAGTTAGGCAATTACTAAGCCCTAGCCAGACTAAAAGCCTGAGGCCAATATTACATTGTGATGACAGACGCATGTCTCGCGCGCGCACACACACACACACTCACTCTCTCACACACATAACTGCTCGTCTGCCATTTCAGGGCTTGCGGCTCTGCAGATAGCCTACTCATTTCAGCACCAGGCAGGCACTGTCGCGCCACAAAAGCATACCGAAAAACACTCATAAACCAGCAGCCAATTAATTTGAGTAAATCATGACTCACCACTGTCGCTGTTGATGAACGTCACGTCAGCAACAAAAGCCTCTTGCCTTGAACAACGTTAACAAAACATTGCCAACGGGCTAAATCCATGAACAGCGCTGTCTGTTCCCCTCTCCTCGAGCATTCGCCCTGCGGTCAAAATGCTTCCAAAATGCAGCTTTCCTGCATTGGGAACTTTTCAAAAGCTCTCCCTTTAGTATTTTTATCTGTTGACTAGTCTCAGCCACGAGGCTCTTAGCCTCTCACTCTCTGATCTGATGAAAGCACTACGTTACGTTATGTCGCAAAAAGGAAAGTGAAAGCAGCGTGCGCGCAATGAAAAAATTTAAATAATAAGAGGGAGCTGCCCGGCCCGGCAGAGCCCGAATTATTTATTTAAAAACAAAGCCCTACCCAGCCCAAACCCGTCAGGTCGGGTAGGCCCCGTCGGGCTCGGGCAGGGATGCAGTGCACTAGTTCACACCTACCCTGGAGAGGTGTGAACACAAACCAAACTATTGTGAGGACCAAACAACCGAACCATGGTCCCTTTCAAAGTGGAGCATGGTGCGGTTTGCTGTTGGTGTGAACGCAATCGAACTTTATATAGTTCCTAATCTAAGAAGCAAAGTAGCCTACAGTGCATTGTGGGATGAAGACGGACTACATCGATCCCACGTCTTGCTTCCTCATACTCTGCCTCTACCACTCGTATTTGGCAGGCACACCATAACAAAACAATGACAGCCATGATGGCAATCGCAACACGGCGGTGTGGCTCCATTGTTGCTGTCATCCACTACAAGGATTCAGGCGCAGTGGCGTCATTTTGGTATGGCAAGGTATGGCGCTCAATCTGAAATAATTTTTGTCATTTGTGACTAAATCATCTCATTTGTGTGTCATTTGTGAGAAATGACAGCTACCGAATCCATTCCGGGACAAAGGAACGCAGTGTGCGCTCCGTAATAGTCAGACTTGCGCCGCGCGTAATAAATGACAGTCTCTCTCTCTCACTCTCTCTTTTTCTCTCTCGCTCTCTCTCGGAACACGGAGCGTAATATGATCATTATGATCCACTGGCATAAAAAAATAGGTTTACTACTTACATACTGTAGTTGTCTCCTTTGCTCATTAATGTGACCTAAATGTCATATAAGTGAATTGTATAGAATGTACTATTGCACAACTGATTTGACTGATTTTCCCCGAAAATGATCTGTCCAATAGAATGAATGACCTGGGCGACTGATCTGTCCAATAGATGAACGACTTGGTGACTGATCTGTCCAATAGATGAACGACTTGGCGACTGCATGTCCTTTGTTTACAAATTAGGTTAGCTCAAAAAAGGGCAGTGTGAACGCAAACCAAAATCAAACAATGTATCATTCTCACATTTGGTCCATCAGAAAGTCCGGATCAAGTGTAAGACAATCACTGGATTGTCTTTTCTTACACTTAGAATGTGTACTGAACCTGATCCAGTGATTGACTTACCCTTAGAGTTTGTATTGTCAAGTTCAGTACAAACTCTAGGCCCTCTGAGTGTAAGACAATCACTGGCTCGAGTACGATAGGGCCCAGACGTCTTCTTATTATATAGGATCACTGGTTATACATGTGATGGCTGAATGATAAACAGAGTCTAAGGGCTTGGAGATCATTATTCCTCCTCCTCATAATCGGTGGTGAATCACCAAAAAGACAGAACAAAAAATAAGTTACTTATTATGAATAACTGACTGCTGATGGAAATATCTATGTTGCATTGAAATGTGTAGTTTAGAAATTATTAGGGCTGTCCCAGACTAAGGATTTGGTTAGTCGACTTTGATTGGCCGAAATGAGCCGATAGTCGACTATTAGTCGACTATGAAAAAAACAAATTGAAACAAATTTCATTTCATTTGGACTGTGGGGGGTGCTTAATGTCTGAAGGAGTCGACGGAAGGCTTCTTGTCTTCTGCAAAAGCATGCAATTGGTCCACTGATGGATACATCTTGATATTTGTCTAGTGTGTTCATTAGACGGGTGAAATCCTCTTTCAGTGCCTCTGTGCCTGTTTTCTTAGGCAGTTAGCCTCTGGTATGCGTGCCATTAGCGTTAGCCACGCTTCTAGGCCTCTTTTCTTTTGGAAAGAATGAAAAAAGAAGTTATTATTATTATTATTTTTTAATATAATCATTTTTTTCCTTTTCTTTTTTGCATTCGACTAAGAGGTAGACAGTTGACTACGGCTCCTTTCGATCGATTAGTCTACTATTCGACTAATAGGGGTCAGCCCTAGAAATTATATTTTAGCATGAGGCTTTACAGTATTAAGTCTCAGAATTAATTAATTATTTCCAAAGCATTATGCATTAATATATGCATCCATGTGTTTTGAACAGTTAAGTCTCAGAATTAATTAATTATTTCCAAAGCATTATGCATTAATACATGCATCCATGTGTTTTGAACAGTTAAGTCTCAAAATGTATTAATTATTTCCAAAGCATTATGCATTAATACATGCATCCATGTGTTTTGAACAGTTAAGTCTCAGAATTAATTAATTATTTCCTTTTTTTTTAACAATTTTTTTTTTATTTTCCCTTTTTTAACATGAAACTAGACAAACAATACAGTAACAGTGATAATCAATGATACATCACAGGAGAATGACAGAAATAATAATAACAATAATGACAGTCCAGTAATTAAATCAAAATAAATGTAGATTAAAAGACATAAAAATAATAAATACAATACGTGCTCTTGCTCGCTCTTCCTCGCTCTTTCCTTCCCCTTCCCTTCCCCTCCACCCCCCCACCCCCCATCAGGACCCCCACTTGGACTATACATTCACTATTTCATTTAACATCAGAAAATTACAAGTTTATATGCTTCCCTTTATCTTCTCCACCATAGCTACCCAGACTGCTATGCTGGATTCATTAACACCTCAAATTCGTGCAGTGGATATCTCTAGATAAATCACATCGAGATAGGTAAGAACCGATACCTTCCAGCACATTTTATCCGGTTGAATCCAGCGTGACGCTATCAACTTTTTGGCAGCCGTAAGACCGGACAAAATGTGTCTCTTTACATGTACAGAGGTTGATAACTGAGAAACATCATTCAACAACAATACAGAAGGCAGTGTAGGTATGGTCAGAGATAAAAATTCTGATAATTGAGTGGTTACTTTTTCCCAGAAAATCTTAACAGGAGGGCATTCCCAATACATATGCATAAATGTACCAAGAGCACCGTTTGAACACAAGGAGCATCGAGGGTCTTGTCTGAGACCCATTAGGTGCAAACGTCTAGGAGTCAGGTAAGTCCTATGAACAAAATTGAGATTAATCTGTTGGTGATCCGGGTTGCGTGATGATAGCCGGACGTTTGCCCAGACTGCATCCCAATCAAAATCTACTTCCAAGTTTGGGATATCCTTCCTCCAAACCGAGTCTAGGGGAAGGACCTCAAATGAGGACGTAAGTAAGTGATGATAAAAGTCAGAGACGAAGCCTCTTGATGTCTCCTTGTCATAAAAGAATTTGTGAAATCTGTGGTGCTCAAGTGGAATATTTAATGGGACTCCATGAGCCTTCAAAGCTGCTCTTAATTGTAGATAGAAAAAATTAGTGGAACTGGTGAGGTTAAATTTGTTAAATATATCTTGATAACTGCAGAAACCATGGTCATCGAAGATATCTCCCAATGTGTGTATGCCTTTCTTTTCCCATCTAGGAAATCTGATATAAATCTGAGGTTGTTGTGCAATAAGGAGTAAATTGTTATTAAATAGGGGAGAATGACTGTGCCATTTATGGTGGTTAGTACACTTTTTCTGTGTGTCACGCCATATCCGGATCACATGTGTAATAAGAGGGCCAAATCTCAAGTTGCATTGCTTAATTGATAAGTTGGTGTATATCCTGCAGTCTATGTGGTGCCACATAATTAATTATTTCCAAAGCATTATGCATTAATACATGCATCCATGTGTTTTGAACAGTTAATGTGAATTGTTACAGAGGTGTAACCCGTGTTGAGCTGGCCTTCAGACAGAGAGGTCAAACAGCGTCCACGTAATACTCCCAAGACAGATAAAGCTCCCCAATCTCATGGCGAATCAACAGCCCCACTGTGGTCACCATTACTGTCATAATCACCATCCACACTAACACAATGGTTGACAAACAAAGCCATAAGCCAAAGACCAATCATAATCCTTTCCACTGGAAGCTTGACACATAAGTGGATATTATTCTGAGGATAATTGTTCTCTGCCAGACAACAGAGCGACACAGCTCAGTGTATCTTCACTATCAGATTGGATGTAATTTCTGATTGTGTCTGTAATTATAATCTTCTCTTTTAATTACAAAATATGTTGGACCAAAACAGCCTAGATCCGGCCTTATGCATCACTCAGATGTGTTTATTTGATTTGAATGTGTTTATTAGATGATTAAGATTCAGATGTGTTTATTTGATTTGAATGTGTTTATTAGATGATTAAGATTCAGATGTGTTTATTTGATTTGAATGTGTTTATTAGATGATTAAAATTCAGATGTGTTTATTTGATTTGAATGTGTTTATTAGATGATTAAGATTCAGATGTGTTTATATACAACTGTTCCTGCTTTCCCCTAGCCTGTCTGACTTCCATGCCCCTGTATTACCCTGGACATTATTAAATACACCCATATTGGGTTTTCCTCAGTTCTACCTACCGTGTCTCCTTGCCTATTCAGATGTGTTTATTTTTTATTTGATTTGAATGTGTTTATTAGATGATTACGATTGAGATGTGTTTATTGTATTTTAATGTGTTTATTAGATGATTAAGATTCAGATAATAATAATAATAATAATAATAATAATAATAATAATAATAATAATAATAATAATAATAATAATAATAATAATAATAATAATAATAATAATAATAATAATAAACTTTATTTGTATAGCAGCTTTCATACAGAAACTGCAGCTCAAAGTGCTTCACAACAGAAAAAAGAGGCATAAAATGAGCACATAAAGTGCAGACATATAAAATCACAGTTTTTCACATTAGGATCTAACATCCCAACAGGCCACCTAGTTTATGGTTTGATTCAGTTTTAAATAGACAATAATAAAAGGAGCAAGATAAAATAGACAGAGTAAAATAGTGCAATAGTGCAGTGCAATAAAATTGTAGAATAGAATAGATAAAAAAGTGCAATAAAATAGTTGTGGATTACTGTTCAGTAGTTCAAAGTCGTACAATGGTAAAACTGTTCTGAATTACTGTTTCAACAGTCCAAAGCCGTCCCTAACCTTTGTTCGGTATCCATAGTTCATAACATGACAGTCTTCTCTTCTGCCTGACACCACAATGCACATTTTAAGGCAAGCCATATCAGACAGTATTAAAGCTGACAGTCTCCCCTGCTCATGACAGTCTCCCGTTGCCTGACACCAAAATGCACATTTTAAGGCAAGCCGTATCAGACAGTACTCTCCTGCTCATGACAGTCTCTTCTGCTCGATACACACACAGTTATATATCGTATTTGCATCGCGTCCCGCTCTGAGCCTTACGAGATACTTCTATCTCCTGTGATACTTAATGTATCTCCCACGAATAAAAAACACATGCACCCCACCTGTATGGGGCCCCGCCCCTTATGGTGGCACCACCCATATAACCATGACTCTGGTCATGAAACACCCTTCCTCTGTTTTCGTCCCAGCGTATTGGATGCGTGCACCATACGAGGCTAGTGGAATGAAAAGATTAAGGAAGATTAATAATGTTGAGGGCTTACCGGAGAGTTGTTTTTCCCTGGATTCTCCGGAGCTTGTTTCGGCGACACATGAGATCTGTGCTGGTGGTTCCTCGGCTGACGGCGACGGATCGAGGGGCAGCGTACAAGGTTTGGCTAACGGGTCGGCTTGTACAAAGGTGAGGTCTGTGTCGGTAGACGTCAATGTCGGTGTTGGTCGTGCTGTGGAGTATGTTTCGGCACCAGGGCCGGGGCGGCTTGGCGATCGTTCCACTGTAGTGGGCGATGTCTTGGCGATCCTGGAACATGCTGTTGACGCTAATGCTAATGCTAATGCTAATGCTACTACTGCTTCTTCTGCTAACGCTGATGTTGACGCTGGAATGTCTAATAATCCCCGCCGCGGGATTCCTCTTTTCCCTCCTCTTGCCAGCTTCATTGATGAAGGTCAGTCGGTGGTGGGTGTGGGGGGGTTCGTTGAGCTCTATTTACCTTTTTTGCGGGTAAAGGGGCTGACGACGGGGTGCAGCCCGGGGGTACCTTGGCTAAGTAGCCAGGTAGCTTCTTTTTTGTGCCCAGGCGGGGATGAACGACGTTCCGCCCGGCCGTTGCTTGATAGCATGTCGGCTCGGAGGGTGGCAGTATGGACGAATGAGTGGTATACTGCTGCAGGATGGCATTTAGCGGCGGCCAGTGTTGTGGCTCAGCTGGCTACTTTCCTATCCAAGATGGCGTCGGGTTGTAGGTCTTTGGGTCCGACCGACACTATGAACGTGATTCATGTTTGTGGTGTTATAGAGATCTTGACTCAGTCGCAAGCTATAACTGCGGGGAGGATTCGGATGCTATCGACTTTGGTTGTTAGGCATGTTTGGTTGGAGCAGTCTCCTCTTGGGGAGGAGGATAGGTTTTCTCTCCTCACGACTCCTTTTTCCACAGATAGTCTTTTTGGGCGTTCTGTGGAGGCGCAGGCGGTTTTTGATTCGGGTCCTACGCCACCTCACGCTGTGCAGCCAGGGGTGGGAGCACGATCTCGTCAACGACTGTGGCGAGATCCTCGACAGGCGGCCATGTTTCCCCCGCCAGTGGTGCCCTGGTTGGAGAATCGACAGGGTATCGCAAGGCCGACAGTCTTGGCGGCCGAGGGATCGGCCATTTTGGGTGATTTCGGGGTTGGTAAACCAACCCGTCGTCATTTTGCCGCGAGCAGCCCGCTCCCCGTTCAGTCCGCTTTCTGTTACCCTCAGAAGCGGGGCTCTGAGTGTTCTCCTTTGGCTGCGGGCCGCGGACCTTCTTTGAAGCGTATGCGGCCCCACTCTTCACTTCTCATGGAGACAGAGGCTGACATCCAGTTGATGGCTGAGCCTGGGTCTGTCCGTGAGAATGTTCCGTCGTCGCGTGGTTCCTACACCGCAGGTTGTGGGTGGGTGGAACCTGGTGTTACAGCTGCCACTAGCTCCAGTGGTCAGCAGGGGGACTCGGTGCCTCTTCTGTTGAATGCTCAGCAGGGGTTACCCCGGCTTCGCCCTCGCCAGGCGGGGTGTCGCGCTGTTGCCTCCCACTCCCGTCAAACCGGCAGTGGTCTGCAAAGGAGAGGCAGGCGTGATTTGAGTGGTAGCAATATCACTGCAGGGCTTCGGCGTGTAGGAGCCCATGGGGTCCTCAGGCCTTGCGTGTCTGGCTGCGGAACGACTCCTCAGCGTGTGCTGGAGGGGTGTTCAGGGGGTGAGTGTGTGTCCACAAGTTTGATGACCGCTCCTCCCGTATCAAACCGGCCCTTTCTGTCGGGGTCCCCCCTTGGGTGCTTTGCACGACGGGGGGGACCGGGCCAATTATCTGCTGTTCCTTGCGGCCCAGCGTCAGTTGACGGCGGGGGCGCTGTGGGATTATATTCACATATGGCGACGGGAATGTCCCTTGAATCGGTGGATGAGGAGAACGTTAGAGGCGGGGCTGGTTTTGCAATTTGCGCGGCCCCATCCTCCGTTCTCAGGTTTGGTGCCGACCCTGTTGTCAGGGTCAGACGCAGTGACAGCCCTGGCCGACGAGATCCAATCTCTGTTGGCGAAGCAGGCCGTCGTTGTGGTCCCGAGAGAGGACGCAATGTCAGGCGTCTACTCCCGTTATTTTCTGGTGCCCAAGAAAACTGGGGGGGTCAGACCTATACTGAATCTGTCCGTGTTCAATCGGTTGATTGTAGCGAGACCGTTCAGGATGTTGACCGTCCGACTCCTTCTGCTTGCTGTCAGGAGGGGGGACTGGTTCACCTCCATAGACCTGAAGGATGCGTATTTTCACATACCCATTTTCCCTCCTCACAGGAAGTTCCTACGGTTCCTGTTTCAGGGCGTAGCGTACGAGTACCACAGAATGCCGTTCGGTTATTCTCTGGCTCCCCGCACATTCACCAAGTGCGTGGCGGCTGCTCTGGGGCCTTTACGTCGTCGGGGGATACGAGTCCTGTTTTATCTCGACGACATTCTGCTCCTCAGCCGTTCAGAGGAGGTTGCCAGGTCTCATACTCGGCTGGTGGTGGAATTCCTCACCAACCTGGGTTTTGCTGTGAATTGGAAGAAGAGTACCCCTCTTCCCAGTCAACGGGTGGAGTACTTGGGCTTGACATTGAGGTCGAAGCCCATGCTTGCGACCCTCTCGGAGCAGCGTCGGGGGGTTCTCCGTCACGCGCTCGGGGGTTTCCGTCCGGGAGGGACGGTTACGGCGCGGCAGGTGATGCGTCTGCTGGGCCTTATGTCGGCGGCCCACACGGTGGTTCCTCTTGGCCTCCTTTTTATGAGGCGGATACAGAGGTGGTTTCTCTCTTTGAGAATAGATCCGGTGTGGGGCAAAGGGAGACGGTTGACGGTTCCTTTGTCGATATGGGGGGATCTCGCCCACTGGGGGAGGCTGGGTATCCTCTCTGCTGGGGTCCCCATGGGCGGCAGGGGCTCCCACGTCACGGTTTTCACCGACGCCTCTCTCACAGGTTGGGGAGGGGCGTTGCGGTTCCATGCTGTGGGGGGCAGCTGGACGGGTCATGCCGACCCAGCTGTCCTGCATATCAATGTGTTGGAATTGAAGGCGGTTCTCCTGGTCCTCAAACGGCTCGGCCACCTGGTGGTAGGCAGACACGTTTTGGTCAGGACGGACAATGTGACGGCGGCGGCGTATATCAACAGGCAGGGTGGGACTCGTTCCGCCCGCCTGCTCGGGGTGGCGCGCGAACTGTTGCTATGGGCATCCCGCAGGCTGCGCAGTCTGCGGGCGCTCCACGTTCCTGGTACGGAAAATGTGGCGGCGGATGTAATGTCTCTGGGCGGTCCTCGTCGCGACGAGTGGGAACTCCGCCCCGACATAGTCAGACAGATCTGGGATCGGTTCGGGGAGGCCTCGGTAGATCTGTTTGCGTGCCGACGTTCTCACAAGTGCCCCTTGTGGTTCTCGCTCAGTCGAGCGGATCATCCCCCCTTGGGGGTGGATGCCTTCTCGACCTTTCCGTGGCCGCCCGGTCTTCTGTACGCCTTCCCTCCTGTACAGCTGTTGAGTCAGCTGTTGGAGCGGATACGGAGGGAGCGCAGGACGGTGATCCTGGTCACGCCGGACCGGGGCACGTCAGTGTGGTTCCCGGTCTTAATCCAGCTTCTGGTCGCTCCTCCTTGGGTCATTCCGTGGTCAGCGACGGCCCTCTCGCAGCACAACGGAGTGCTTGTCCAACCTCCAGTGTTGGGTCAACGCCTGGTGGTGTGGCTGGTGGGGGGGTGAGTCTGGAGAGGATGGATCCCGCGGTGGTTGATACCATCCGGTGTGCGCATGCTCCCTCCACTGTCGCGGTTTACGCGGGCAGGTGGCGTGCGTTCCAAGAGTGGTGTAAGGGGGGGGGGCTGGGACCCAGTCTCCTGCCCCCTGGATGCTGTTCTGGGTTATTTCCAGTCTCTTCTTGGTAGGCTGTCGGCTTCGACAGTGAGGGTATATGCGGCGGCTATATCCTCCTATCATGAGGGTTTTGAGGGGATTGTTTTGTTCCGCCACCCTCTTGTGAAGCGTTTCCTGCTTGGCGCTCGACGCGTTAAGCCGGTGCAACGCTCCTTGGCTCCGACTTGGGATCTTCAATTGGTCCTCGTCGGTTGTCTTTGGCCCCGTTTGAGCCGCTCGAACAGGCGCCGTTGGGACGGCTGTCTTTCAAGACCGCGTTCCTGCTGGCTGTCACTTCCGCTAAACGCGTGGGTGAGCTCTGTGCTCTTTCGGTACGTCCAGAGTGCCTGTCTTTTCGGACCGATTGCGGTGCCACTCTGCGACCTAATCCTGCTTTCGTGCCTAAGAATATCCGGAGTTCTTTCCACTCCCGGGATATTGTGGTTCAGGCTTTTCGTCCTCCTCCTCACGCTAGTGAGTTAGATGCGGGCCTTCACCTGTCATGTCCGGTCCGTGCTTTGGGGATTTACCTCAGCCGTACTCAGGATTTCAGGGTTACCGACCAGCTTTTTGTCTGTTACGGTGGGGCTCGTGCTGGTAAGGCACTGTCGACGAAGCGTCTGTCCCGTTGGTTGTGCGAGGGTATTGCCCTCTGCTACACGTTGGCTGGGCTGGATCCCCCTGGGGGCCTCAGGGCGCACTCCACTCGTGGGGTGGCTGCTTCTGCCGCTCTCCTGGGTGGGGCCTCGGTGGAGGACATCTGTGCTGCGGCTTCGTGGTCCTCACCGGGCCCCTTTGTAAGGTTTTACCTCATGGACATGACCGGGGGTTCTGTCTCCCAGGCGGTTCTGGGGTCTGTGGCCTTTCCTGCTTCCCGTCCTTTGGTCGGGTAGCAGGGGTATATGGGTATGGGCCACAGTGTGTTGAGTCACACGTGGTTCCGCCTGTACGGTGTGTTCAAGGGGTTCTAGCTCCCTCTTGTTCGCATTCAGGTGGAGTTGACTGCGCCCCCCCTTCGTTAGGAAGGATGGGGTGACAGGGCTCCCCGCACCCCTTGATGTGGGCTTACGGGTCCTCAGGGGGTACATCTGTCGGGTCTCGCGCCCGCTCTTCCCCATTATCTCGTAAGGCTCAGAGCGGGACGCGATGCAAATACGATATATAACGATAGGTTATGTAGATAACCTAGTTATATTAGTATTGGCTGAGCGTCCCGCTCTGCGCGCCCTGAGTTCCCTCTTGAGGGTTCTTTTCCTGGGACGGGTTTTTGGCGAGGAAGGGTGTTTCATGACCAGAGTCATGGTTATATGGGTGGTGCCACCATAAGGGGCGGGGCCCCATACAGGTGGGGTGCATGTGTTTTTTATTCGTGGGAGATACATTAAGTATCACAGGAGATAGAAGTATCTCGTAAGGCTCAGAGCGGGACGCTCAGCCAATACTAATATAACTAGGTTATCTACATAACCTATCGTTCAATACCCGACAGTTTTGAACCTGTAATAAACAATAGACAGAAAGCTGTAGCCCAGTGCAATAAAAACCTGACAGTTTTGAACCTGTAATAAAAAGCAATAGACAGAGTAAAATAATACACTGCAATAATAGAATAGTAGAATAGAATAGATAGTAAAATTATGCAATAGAATGGACAGAGTAAAATAGTGCTACAGTACAGCAGAGTGTATTAGAAGGCTATGGTGAAGAGGTACGTTTTTAGTTTATTTTTGAAAATATTAAGAGATATAGCTTCCCTAATGTCCATAGGTAGTGTGTTCCATAACTTTGGTGCATAGTTTGCAAAGGCTGAGTAACAAGTTTATCTACAACTCAAGTTCAGACCTATGTTACTCTATTTCATTAGCACTAAAGGTGAGTTTTCCTTATTGTATCAGAAACTCCAGAATGTCATCTTTCAAAAGAGACCAGGCTCAGGCATGTGGTATAAGTATAAAGTATAGTATTTTGGTTTGCAAAGAAAATATGCAGTCCTCAAAAACTAAAATGGCCAATTTTGGGGTTTACTACCACTCTTAAATTAGCTTTAAAAAGCTATTCACACTGAACTTTAAAGTGGGTATATTTTGTGCAAATTATCCTAAAATAATTTGTACACTTTATTTCTAAATTGAGAACACAGGTTAGCATATAATCAGCTAAGCAAGGTACCTGTTTAGTTAGCTAGCTACAGTAGTAATACAGCTAGCCTAGGCTAAAACATACTGCCATCAATAAAAGCACTTGCAGTGTACAAAGATTTAATTTGTTTTACCAATTATGCATTACTAAATACTAATAGTGTATTTAGTAATGCATAATTGGTAAAAACAAACTCAATCTTTGCTACTTCAAAGAAAGCTTGATGTATTACCTACCTCACACACAGCAGTAGGATGCAGGGTTATAGCTCAGACTGCATTAAGCCCTCTAGCATCTGAACATTCAAGAGGGGATGTGAATCAAACTTATCTTTGACGGTGAATAACACCATGCTAAAATTGACCAGACATGAAAAACTGGTGAGCTGAGCTCATTCAGCACCTTCTTGAGATCACGTGTACAAAATTCTGCCATCCGGACACATGCAATTTGAAATATTATTATAGAATATAGAATATCAGGCCTATAAATGACCTTATTATAGCCAAGTTGCACATCTATGGATCGGGCCAAATCTTCTCTTTCCAATGGCAGAGTTCAATCTGGATTTACTATCACCAGGCGTGCAGCAAGAACCGTGAATGAAATCTACTGTAAGTACAGTTACTTGTTTATAATGAAAATTGCTCTGCCATTTTTCATCAGATTGCAACGCAGTTTTTTTGCTAGACCTTCACAGAAAGGTAGAGAAACTAATTGCATTCTAATTTATGCCATTCAAGTTTGTGGGTGATAACCCAAAAAATAAGATAAATAAAGAAGTGAATCCACAAGTCAGATGATTGACAGGAGCTGGCTTGAGATGGGTAGTGTCGTTTTTCGAAATTCAAAACCCCATCCAAATCCCTGTGTCTCCTCTCCTCATATGACTACAAACAAAATGGCGGTGCGCATTTCCTAGCATCTATATCCGCCTGTTTCCTAATAGATTTCCAAAACTCATATTTCACTAATAACACTTTAACCTATTGGTAAACAAACATATTGCTGAAAATACACACTTTGACTGCTATTTTGACAGGGTTAGGGTCTTTACTCTTGGCTACATTTGAAAGAAAACTCAGTCGATGGATTTATGGCATGATGCCATTTGCAGTCCGCCACCGGACCGCTCAGGCTTAAAAGGTTAAATAATACAATAGTCACAGTGTTTTGAGTTGAGAGCAGTGGGCAGACGGGCAGCAGGTTATTAGGTAGTATCAAGTTCAAACACTAGGTAGTACAATGAGGTAGTATCAAGTTCAAACACTAGGTAGTACAATGAGGTAGTATCAAGTTCAAACACTAGCTAGTACAATGAGGTAGGAGACAGCATCACACACTAGGTAGTATAATGAGGTAGGAGACATCATCAAACACTAGGTAGTATAATGAGGTAGGAGACAGCATCACACACTAGGTAGTATCATGAGGTAGGAGACAGCATCACACACTAGGTAGTATAATGAGGTAGGAGACAGCATCACCCACTAGGTAGTATAATGAGGTAGGAGACAGCATCACACACTAGGTAGTATAATGAGGTAGTAGAGCATCAAACACTAGGTAGTATAATGAGGTAGGAGACAGCATCACACACTAGGTAGTATAATGAGGTAGGCGACAGCATCAAACACTAGGTAGTATAATGAGGTAGGAGACAGCATCACACACTAGGTAGTATAATGAGGTAGTAGAGCATCAAACACTAGGTAGTATAATGAGGTAGGAGACAGCATCACACACTAGGTAGTATAATGAGGTAGGCGACAGCATCAAACACTAGGTAGTATAATGAGGTAGGAGACAGCATCACACACTAGGTAGTATAATGAGGTAGTAGAGCATCAAACACTAGGTAGTATAATGAGGTAGGAGACAGCATCAAACACTAGGTAGTATAATGAGGTAGGAGACAGCATCAAACACTAGGTAGTATAATGAGGTAGTAGAGCATCAAACACTAGGTAGTATAATGAGGTAGGAGACAGCATCAAACACTAGGTAGTATAATGAGGTAGGAGACAGCATCAAACACTAGGTAGTATAATGAGGTAGGAGACAGCATCACACACTAGGTAGTATAATGAGGTAGGAGACAGCATCAAACACTAGGTAGTATAATGAGGTAGGAGACAGCATCAAACACTAGGTAGTATAATGAGGTAGTCATTGATTTGTAGATGGCATGTAAGGGCCACCAAAGAAGCTACAACATTGTCATATACCCCTTTATGAAGCCAGGTCCCCGACAGGAGGGTGTATTCTAGCTGTGAGCTGGTGACTGGTATATACCATAATAATAATAATAATAATAATAATAATAATAATAATAATAATAATAATAATAATAATAATAATAATAATAATAATAATAATAATAATAATAATAATAATAATAATAATAATAATAATAATAATAATAATAATAATAATAATAATAATAATAATAATAATAATAATAATAATAATAATAATAATAATAATAATAATAATAATAATAATAATAATAATAATAATAATAATAATAATAATAATAATAATAATAATAATAATAATAATAATAATAATAACTTTGTTTTATATAGCGTCTTTCATAAAACCCAAGATCACTTTACATAGGGGGAAAAACAACAATAACAAACATGGTGGACAGACACACAACATTCAATGTAGGAAATTAGGGGTCAAAGGCCAAGTTGAAGAGGTGGGTTTTAAGGAGTTTTTTGAATGAGTCCAGAGTTGGGGCGTTGTGGAGTTCTGCGGGGAGGGAGTTCCAGAGGGTGGGAGCTGCCACACTGAAAGCTCTGTCCCCAAAGGTCTGCAGTCTGGTTCGGGGAATGGAGAGCTGACCAGTGTCTGAGGATCGCAGGGACCGTGACTGAGTGTAGGGGTGGAGGAGGTCAGTGAGGTACTGAGGTGCCAGAGCGTGGAGGGATTTGTAAGTGAGCAGGAGGGTTTTGTAGGTGATGCAGGATTTGATGGGGAGCCAGTGGAGGTGGATGAGGGTGGGGGTGATGTGCTACCAGGGTTTGGTGCGGGTTAGAACCCTGGCAGCTGAGTTTTGAACATACTGGAGCCTGTCCAGGGTTTAGCTTGGAACCCCGGACAGGACCCCGTTGCAGTAGTCCAGGCGGGAGGTGACGAAGGCATGGATGAGGGTCTCAGCTGTGGAGTCGGAGAGTGATGGTCGGAGTCTGGAGATGTTCCTGAGGTGATAGATGGCGGATTTGGTGACAGAACTGACATGAGCTCGATAGGAAAGGGTGGAGTCCAGGATGATGCCCAGGTTTCGGACCCTTGAGCAAGGCACTAAACCCCCAAAATTCTCCAGTGGCGCTGCACAGCAGGCGACCCCTGCAGTCTGACCTCTCTGATGAAATGCACATGTGTGGGGGACTGTGTGTAACCAGGAGGAATATGTGAAAAGGTCCATTTCAATTTGTGTACATTGACAATAAAAACAAATATTCTACATACATTATTTGCTGATTGCGATGACTGCCATTAATTGTTCTTAATTATGTGAGATAAAATACCTCCCCATTGTCTGTTGCCACTGAGAAACACGTCTGTCCAAACATCCCTCACCCTGCAGTACAGGTCCCTCACCCTGCAGTACAGGTCCCTCACCCTGCAGTACAGGTCCCTCACCCTGCAGTACAGGTCCCTCACCCTGCAGTACAGGTCCCTCACCCTGCAGTACAGGTCCCTCACCCTGCAGTACAGGTCCCTCACCCTGCAGTACAGGTCCCTCACCCTGCAGTACAGGTCCCTCACCCTGCAGTACAGGTCCCTCACCCTGCAGTACAGGTCCCTCAGTACAGGTCCCTCAGTACAGGTCCCTCACCCTGCAGTACAGGTCCCTCACCCTGCAGTACAGGTCCCTCACCCTGCAGTACAGGTCCCTCACCCTGCAGTACAGGTCCCTCACCCTGCAGTACAGGTCCCTCACCCTGCAGTACAGGTCCCTCACCCTGCAGTACAGGTCCCTCACCCTGCAGTACAGGTCCCTCACCCTGCAGTACAGGTCCCTCACCCTGCAGTACAGGTCCCTCACCCTGCAGTACAGGTCCCTCACCCTGCAGTACAGGTCCCTCACCCTGCAGTACAGGTGCAGACTTTATGAGCTCCAGTGTTTTGCTGTGGAGTCTGTTTGAAGTGCTCAGGTAGAAAGCCTTGCCGTTTTATATAGCGTTTTTACTTATGTCGTTTCAGAGGAACAGAAAGGGAAGATTGATGGAGAGATTTACCACAATAGACTCTCTCTCTCTCTCTCTCTCTCTCTCTCTCTCTCTCTCTCTCTCTCTCTCTCTCTCTCTCTCTGTCTCTCCTACTCATCCATTCCTATATGTTATCTCTCTTGTCCCTTGCTATCTATCTGTGTCACTGACTCTGTACCTCATACATCACATACAGTACAGTAATCCTATATCTGTGACTCACCCCATCCATCTCTCTCTATGTCATGCTGCACTTAGTCCATCAACTACCCTGTAGGAATACTGTACTCCTTGAGAGAGAAAGAGAGAGAGAGACAGAGATAGAGAGAGAGAGAGAGAGAGAGAGAGAGAGAGAGAGAGAGAGAGAGAGAGAGAGAGAGAGAGAGAGAGAGAGAGAGAGAGAGAGAGAGAGAGAGAGGGTAGAACCTAATTTATTCACTCAGTGTTCTCAACTGACCGCAGGTTCAACCAGCCGCTTGTTTGTTTATTTGTCTGATATAACATCTGGACAGTGATGCCACAGATTACTTGTAAAAATATTCTGATTACTGATTACTGATTACTCCTTTAAAAAGTTATCTAGTTACTTTACTGATTACTTGATTATCAAAGTAACTTAGTTACTTTCAAAGTAACTAGGTTACGAAGTCGTCGTCGTCCCCCCTGCTGCTGCCACAACATAAGAATGACAACAGTTTTTTTCTCTCTCTCTCTACCAAATCCATTCTGAGTGCGTACTCCGCAAGTCGCGCTTAACATGAATCTCTCTCTCTCACTCTCACTCTCTCACTCTCTCTCAAGTAGCCAAATTACACTTTAAAACGAACTGGATAGTTGATTTAACTTCATGCTGAAGCCATTCTAAAATCAGCTATAAACGTAAACATGTGGCTGTGTGTGTGCGTGTGCGAGCGCACGTCCCATCTCCGGTCTAGCTGACTGTACTCCTGGCTCTCTTATCATCAGCATTATGAGATAGTAACTAAATAGTAATGCACAGCCACTTGGAAAAGTAACTGTATGATTACTGGCTTGTAAAAAGTAAGTAAGTTAGATTTCTATTTACTGAAAAAGTAATCAGATTAGAGTAACTAGTTACTTAGTAACTAGTTACTGGCATCACTGCATCTGAACACATGATATAACATCTGAACACATGATATAACATCTGAACACATGATATAAACATCTGAACACATGATATAAACATCTGAACACATGATATAATATCTGTGTAATAATATTTATTACACAGTGTAATTTCTGTGTCGGACCCCAGGAAGACTAGCTGACGTCATGGCCGTTAGCTACAGTATGGGGGTCTTAAGCTAAACTAAACACATGCACACCAGCGCGCGCACGACTGTCCACATCTATTCCCATCAATCGCTAAGTATACAGTGGTAATTACTCACACAGTAACACAGCTACTGCCGTCATCATTTACAAGAGCATCTTCATCTGCAAAGCTGGTCCATTAACACAGCTGTCCAAACGTAGTGATGCATACTATATATGTTGTGGCAGACCGGCTGGCGTGGTAATAGACGGCCGCTATGTGTCGGCCAAGGTACTGGGGCATATGCCCATATTAGGAGTGCCGGAGAAACTCCCGTCAGAGCAGAGCGCATCAGCGCAGATGAAGCGCACATGTGCCAGATGCGCCCGAGACAGGTGTGAGCGCAATCACCACACCATAGTCAAGTCAAGAGTCAAGAGTCAAGTCAAGAGTCACTTTATTGTCCCATCAGCTGGGAAATTTGTCTTGGGCTTACACCCACACTACAGCCACAGACACATACATACATGACACACAACACAACTGACTCCAAACAGAAGAGATAAACAATATAAAAGATACAGTAAAGTACCTGCACAGCAGGATATCTGGCAACACCGCATTAGAATAGTATACCCAAGGGCGGTTAGGTGGTAGAGCGGAGATTGCGTTCGTCACCAGCCCCGGAGCTGTGAGCTTGGTTCGCCTGTTCGAATCCAGCTCACAGCTCCGGGGTTGTCACCAGCTTGGCTGGCCGTCTGCACTGATACAATTGGCTGTATCAGAGGGTGGGAGAAGCTGGCGGGGTGGGTCCGGGTCGTTGTAAACAGCGACTCCTACAGTTCGGTCGGGGCGCCTGCTAAGCGCGGATTGGACGTGAGGGGGATAGTGTGGTCCTCCCACACGCTACGCCCTCTCGATGAGAATCCGCGCTGCCAGGTGAAAAGAAGCGGTGATTGGCTGGACGTGTGTCGGAGGAAGCACGTGGTAGCCTCCACTCTCCCAGATGATCTGACTGTGGGGGGTAAAGCGCAGCGACCAGGAAGGGACTGGGAATTGGCATACGACTAACATTGGGATGGGAGAAAATCGGAGGAAAATGGAGGGGGGAAAAGACAAAAAAAAAAAAAAAAAAAAAAAAGAATAGTATACCCAAATATCGGTTATCAAATATCGTTATTCGATAATTGCCATTTATCTGGCACTATTTAAAAGTTTAACTGAGATTGGAATAAAGGAGTTTTTAAACCTATTTAGTCTAGAGCGTGGAACTCTAAACCTCCTCCCAGAGGCCAGTAGCTCATACTCGGCATGTAAGACATGGGAGGAGGGGTCCGAGACTATTCTATTGGCCTGCCTTAGAGTAGCCTGTTCAAAAATAGACTGCAGGGATGGGTGACGGAATACATGGAGAAAATGGAGACGGAATGCCAGAATGAATTGGAGTAGCTGAGGCGAAACCTGTACGAACGTGAGTAAGAGAGAAGAGAAGAAGAGGAGGAAGATTGCTGTCTGTGTGGCCGCATGCTGTGTTTATCTGCTTTCGGAAGGAGGACCCTGCTGTGTGCTATAACCCCTGACTGTATGAGAACCCGCCTGTGCATCGACCCCTGCTTGTCTGACATCTCTTCTCCCGGATCATCCCCCGCCCGCACGAGAACCGCTCTCTGTGGACCGAACCCCGCTAACGGACCAAGGCGCTTCTCTGGGATTACGGACTGGCTGACGATCACACTAACCCCTCCTTTTCCCATAAACAGCATTAAAACTGCTGTTAAACTTGCTTCTACTGTGTGCTGTGTGTATTTTGGTAAATCCAGTCTAGTGACAACTTAGAACACCCCCGAGTCTGTCACAATATATATATACTGATAATCTGATGATATACTATCTACTGTTGTACAACAATTCCTTCGGCAGGGCAGGAGATAAGTAATGAATAGATTCATGCTTTCCTTTGTAGGGCAGCTCACAGGCTCTGTGCTGCAGATCCACACAGATGGCTGAATGCACACATGGACACACTCAGTTAGAGGCTGCAACCATTTAAAACCTAGAACCAACAAAAAAAATAATTCCATAAAATACAATGAATCAGCATTTCCCATAGGAAAAATAGACACTGTATAATTAAGAAACATTCTGGTCCCATACATTTTATCATATGAAAATATTTGTATTTATTTCTTTATATTGTATACGACATAGGCTATACTTTTGTTTGCTCATTGTTGTTCAGAACTCATTGTTTCAAAACTGTATTTTCTGCATTTTGAAAATACAAAATACATATAAACTCTCTGAGGTCGGAGAACTCACGGAGAGAACAAAAGAGACGAAAAGGTGTGAAAACGGCCTCATCTCGGCGGAGAGACTTTTTCATAAATGCCGAAAATGTTGCGCGATTCAGAATTAGATAAAAAAAATTGATATTCGCATTTTCTAATGCTTTGAAATGTTCTCTATCTGTTTCCTTATTTGCTCAAATGTAATACGACTTGTAAATGTGTTAATTATTGTTAACTTGTCCGGCTGTATAACTTCCCTTGCTGTCTAAAGAACTACAGTTGAGTCGTAGGGGAGGGGCTGAGTACTTTCACTCTCGGGTGTCGGGAACAGACGTGTGTGTGTGTGTGTTTGTGTGTGTTTGTGTGTGTGTGTGTGTGTGTGTGTGTGTGTGTGTGTGTGTGTGTGTGTGTGTGTGTGTGTGCGTGCGTGCGCGAGCGCACCGCATAATGCCTCCGGGAATTTATCCCTGCACACACACACACGCACGCATGCACTGTTCCTAATTTATGCTAATTACATGTCGGCAGCTTGTGACTGCAGCTTGTTCTTGTTCGCAGACGACTCAGCCTTGCTGGTCTCTGACAAGAACAAGTTACAGGTTGAAAAAACCCTCAGCTCGGAACTAGGCAAAATCTGCATATGGCTCGCTGATAACAAACTATCATTACACATGGGCAAAACAGAGTCCATTCTCTTCGGTTCAAATAACAAACTCAGCAAGACCGACGGCTTCTCAGTTACAGTGGGTGACAATATTGTCACAAGGAAAGATGAAATTACCTACCTGGGCTCCATCCTAGAGGCTAATCTTTCCTGTGACAAAATGGCATCCAATGTAATAAAAAAAGTCAACCAACGAACTCGATTCTTGTACCGGATCTCCTCTCTGGTAAACAAGAACACCCTGAGGACTCTGGCAGGAGCACTCATACAAGGGTACTACGACTATGCTTGCACCTCATGGTACCAAAGCACCTCAAAGGCGCTAAAAACCAAATTACAAACATCTCAAAACAAACTGGTCAGACTACTGCTTGACCTTACTCCTAGAACCCACCTCACCCCTGCCCACTTTGACAACCTAGTGTAACGGGGAAGCCCGTGGGTATGTCCACAGTCACGGAAACAGGTGTGTTGACGAGTGACTGTGGCAGTGCGGGCTGGTAAATTAAACTCACTTCCCCATAACAGGGTTAACAGACGCATAGGTACGGTAGTTAGGAGTGAATTCACTTCTTAGTGCAGCGGCCTGTGTCGTCACCCGCGGACGCGGGAGCCCCCTGTTCGACTCCCCCTCGGGACATTCTCATTTAACATCAAACACAACGCAGACCCAGTATAATCCGTCACACTAGGGTAGCTTAGAGTAGACGACAGAGTACAGCAACTTGCAATGGGCCTGGTCTACAAGATACACTACACGACCAAGGTACCCATGTACATGTCAAAATACTTCCCAAAGGTCAGTGAATACCACGATCACAACACCAGAGGGAGATCCACAAATCATGTTAAACCCAGATTCGGCTCAAACAAGGGACTAAACACGTTTCGCAATTATGCCACATCAATGTGGAACGCCCTACCCAAAGCTGTAAAGGAATGTGAATCACTACCCACTTTCAAAAACACTCTCAAAGAACACCTACAGGAGACTACAATTCGAAACTGGCCCATGTAAATGTCCTAACCCAACCCCCTCCAATGTACAGTAAATGACCAAGTATGGTTGTCAATATTCCAATGTACAGTTTTGCTTGTACAGTTGTACAGTGTTATGTATATATATATATACAGGCATGGCTTTTATAGATTCCCTGAGCAACATCAAACCTGGAATTCGTTTCAGAGACTTTCATTTACAAAAAGCCTAAATAAAATGTAAAAAATCCCCAGGTCTCTCTTTATAATGAACAACAATCTACGGCTCAGCTGTCTGTAGGTCTGTAGTTGTCAACAACACCAACTCAATCTGTATGGCCGCAGCTGTGGCCAAAAACATCTTGGCTGGATAGGGCACCATACTGGATAGGCCACACCATACTGGATAGGGCACACCATACTGGATAGGGCACCATACTGGATAGGCCACACCATACTGGATAGACCACACCATACTGGATAGGGCTCACCATACTGGATAGGGCACACCATACTGGATAGGGCACACCATACTGGATAGGGCACACCATACTGGATAGACCACACCATACTGGATAGGGCACCATACTGGATAGGTCACACCATACTGGATAGGGCTTACCATATTGGATAGGGCACACCATACTGGATAGGGCACACCATACTGGATAGGGCACACCATACTGGATAGGGCACACCATACTGGATAGGGCTCACCATACTGGATAGGCTACACCATACATACGCCTGACCACTGCCTGCCCCACCAAGTCCTCTATGGCAGCGGTTCTCAACAGGGGTGCCTTTTCGATTAATTTTTTTTTTTCTTTTTTTTTTTGGATTACAGAAAATTATCACTAAAGTGCTATCTGTTGCAGCTGCACTGTTTTCCATGAAAATACCATATTTGGATAAGTTTGACCATTTCTCAAAATCTGAAAATCATTATGAAACTTGGTGTTAAAACACAGAAAAGGATCACCAAGTTACTCTGGATAAACAAAACCTTTACAGACAACATTGAGACAAAGCTTCCTGACACATCTCCATCCAAACTCTTGGAAGAACTCAATGAAATCTCATCTGATACCACCTGGAGAGCTAGTTTCAGAGTGTGGTGCTGAGTACCAAGTATCTCATGATGCAGCAGTTAAGGTGTTGATACCATTCAGCACCACATATCTGTGTGAAGCTGGCTTTTCATCCATGACAGCTCTGAAAACAAAATATAGGGCCAAGTTGAGCCTTGAGGATGACATGTGTTGTGAAGGGCCAGATTAAACCGAATATATATATTTATTTATATATATATATTTAATTGTATTTGTATATTCTCTAATATTCCCTGATATCCCTTGTATATTCCTTGTACAATATGCATTGAATATCCATTCTAGCCTACTGAACATCCCATAATAGTCTCCATTCTACTATTGGTCGAGACCTTGGTGCCAGGCTGCCATACCCCTCAGACCCAGTTCAAACGTACCGCTCAACATGTACGAACAAGTCCTAGTTCCGCGTAGGAATCTGGCTACCGCACCACTAATGGGACTATTTGTTCATAGTGCGTATATATACTGCGCTACTAAAGTAGGACTTTCCTTTTCAGTCCAGTTTCTTACCCTCCAATAGAGTCACAGACGTAAAGCCTCCCCGCGACGCCACGTGTGGGAGTAAGGCCAAGTTCGGCTTACCATCGGTATTGAGACATCGTGTATATTAATATTTGAATAGTCATATTTGGCACTATATCGTCGAGTTGGACGTAGTCTATTAAGCTAATAATAGTCTGTTAACATATAGTGCTTCGTGCGGTGAGAATACTAGCGTAGTCAGTACCCCATCGTTTCGGGCAGAGAACTGGCTGCTTATCCAGGGTGGTTGACCCCACGTGAAGCTGCACCCGAGGAGCCCCAGAGCCGACGAGCGATTGGACCTGTATACCGGATTATTCTACCGACGACAGCCCGCCTTCCCCGGCACGGATTATGCTTTGTATACGTTGATTATTCCATGGATAAAGACCCCCGACACTGCCGTGTGTTGGAACCCCCCCCCCTGGAGAGGACGCAAGGTGAGGAGACGCTCTGCAAGACGAGGTCGCTTCACGTCTCTCCTCCGTGGACCGGAGGACGCCGGCCCACAAAGAGTCCACCTGCTTTCATCTGTGGTCCAAGGATCGCCGGCGCATTGAACGGCACTACAGTGGGTTCACCTGGGATACCCTTGGCCGGATGAGGCAGCCGGATTCTACCCCCCCCCCCTTCCTACTCCTGTCGGCTTACAAGCGACCGGATTAACCCCCCCTAGTGTATCCAGCCTATAATCATTAAAGTATCATTGCTGTTATTCCTTAAACTATTCCAGGTCGTATATGTACCACCTGCGCCTTCAGAGATTGGACATTCTCTATTGATATACCGACGAATACTCTTGCCATAAAAGTGCATACTAATTCCCATTCATAAATGTGATTGATTTGATTAAGTGCTTGCTCTACACACCATCGCTGTGTAGAAATAAAGACCTATTTCTAATTCGTACATTTGTGTTGGATCCGTTTCATCTACGTGACAGTGTTCATCATAATATATTTATGCCGAGTACTGGGTGGCCGAATATTAAGTACAAAGGTAGTGGTAGTAAGTATCATATCTAGTAATACAGTCAGGGAATTGTACCCCTCAGTTACAATTGGTCCTTCGAGCCGGAGGGTAATTAGTGTAATATTAATATAGTGTTATTAATATTGAAATGGCCTATGATGAACACTCCACGAAACGATCCTCCTAACCAACGCCCGCAGCGCGAACGACGGCTCCCTCAGTACTTAGAGGCTTACGCTGTCAGTCAACAACCTAGTCTTCTACTAACAGTAAACGCGGTAAAACTAGAAAGTAAAAGTATGTCTAACCCCAACGCCCAGACTACCCCGACCATAGAGGCCCCTACGGGCTCTAATGTAACTGACCAAGTTCACGGTGGGGACCAGTGGGAACCAGACATGACTTCACACCCCGCCAGTACTGAAGAAGTAGTCCCCGATGAGTCCCGGGAGGAATACAACGCTACCGAGAGAGAACTCAGCACGGAAGAAGACGGGGAGAGCACCGTGGAGATAGAGCTCCAAGGCTCCGCAAGGAGTACCCCGAGGGAAGGCTCCCCTATACAACCGCCTTCTCCCAGCGAGGCAGAGAGGACCCTACAGCAGGCCTTCCTCATCAGCCTGAACGCCGCTGCTGAACGCGACCGACTGCAGATCCAGCAGCGGAGCGAAGAAGAGCATATACGTCTAGAAATAAGACGCATTCAGAGGGAAGAGAATGTGGCCCGAGACCGAGCAGACAGCCAGCGAGCAGCTGCTGGTGCTCTACGGGACGCAGAGCGCAACAGACAGCAAGCGCAACTAATAGAACAGCTGATCAGACGGACAACACCCTCTCCCTCCGCCAGAGGCTCCAGGAACTCGTCTAGACACACCTCCAGGGCGGCATCCCCTAGCCGAGTAAACAACCCTGAACTTGACCAACAGACGAGGTCTATACCCCCCACAGACCACCTCCCCCCACCGGTCCAAGCGAGACCTAGCAACCGGGAAGGAGCAGCATATCCTGTGGAGAGGCTAAACCAGAGACTACAAGCACTGGATGACCTAACTGAAGACGAAGAGGAAGAGGAGGAGAACCACGCCCGACGACAGCACAGTACTCTACCGGACCAGGAGGTCCGGTACAGCCCAGGCTATACTCCCGCGGAGCTGCGCTACAGACCCCCGACTCTATACACGGGTGAGCACGACGCACGACCCGCACCGAGGAACAGCACCTGGACAAGCGGGCCATGGTACACTGCCGGTACCAGCCCATACCAAGGAGCGGGAGGAGACTCGCCTAGGAGGCCTCTCCCCCAACGCTCGCCGATGTATCCACAGTCAGCGTCATACATTGGCACGCCTATGGTACCCGACTTCACCCAAGAGAACCGGGCCCAGTATACAGAACTCCGCATGTGTCTGGAGACCATGTTGGTGGATGTATTGGATGAACGCCATAAGTACGCCATCCTACTGAAGCACTTAAAGGTACCCCGCGCACATAATATAGCGCTCGCCTACGCGACCTCCACCACCCCATACACAGCAGCGCTGGTAGCATTGGACCAGAGGTATGGGCGCATATGGGATTACGTGATCCAGGAGATCCGACACATCGACCGCTTACCCCCAGCAATAGACAATCGAGCACTGGACGACCTGTCCATCAGAGTGCAGTCCCTGGTAGGGATGTTGGGAGCGCAGAGAGAGAAGGGGAGGCATGAACTTTACGCCAACTCAAATGTGGAAAGGATCTTGGAGAAGCTGCCGCCCGCTCGACAGGAGCGTTTTAGGCGGCAGAGAGACCACCGAGACCCGAATGGCCCCGAACCGAACCTCCTCGATCTAGCAGACTTCCTGGCGAGAGAAGTCAGCAGCCTACGGCTAGATACATTCGGACGGAGCACCCCTGGCTCCAGAGAAGGAACCAGACGACTAAATGATGGAAGAAGATCGGTGACTGTGATGCACCAATCGGAGTCAGTACCGAGCAGCAGGAGCCACAGTACCCCCTCCAGAACGGAGAAGTGGAAGATAGTGTGCCCCTACTGTGAGAAAGAACACTGGCTAGCGCAATGTGACTCCTTCCCCAAGCTGAACGCGGAGGAAGCAAGTCAATGGATAAAGTCCAACAAGCGCTGTTTTCGCTGTGCGCGCTCACACATGGCAGCCGAATGCCGCTTAAAGAAAAGGTGCACCAAGTGCGATGGAGCCCATCTGGACATACTTCACGACAGTAACAGACGGCGCCCTTCACCCGCACCATCCAGCAGCAAAGCGAGCGTCATGTACATCGACCCCGCCAGCAGCAGTGGAGCCCGAGTACTCCTAAAAGTAGTGCGTGTGACACTAAGCTACCAGAATAAAGTCCTGGACACTTATGCCGTCCTCGATGACGGGTCAGAGAAGACCCTTCTGCTCGCCTCCGCTGCGGCCCAGCTAGGGCTGCGGGGAAGCGAAACCCAAATGACAATTCGGACAATAAGACGAGATTTGAAGACGATAAAGGGCGAGAATGTCTCATTCTCTATCGCAGCAAGCGGCCAGCCTGAGCGACGGTACCAGATTACAGACGCTTTCACCAGCCAAGAAATAGGACTGTCGCGGTACACATACCCCGTCGCCAAGCTGATGGAGAAATATGCACATCTGCGCAAGTTACCGATCCCGCTCATAGACAATGCTATGCCGACCCTGTTGATAGGCTCCGACCATGCAGACCTCATTGTCCCGATAGACCGGGTTCATACCGGACCCCGAGGCTGTCCTGCAGCAGTCGAGACCCGTTTGGGATGGACTCTCCAAGGCCCGCTCGCCAAATCTCTCAACCAAAGTACAGCCACTAGATGTCTCCACTCCCGAGTCACAGAGGGAGAAACCGCACTCCTGCAACACGTAGAGCGGCTATGGACCTTGGAACAAATGCCCTTTAAGAACGGAAAGAAAGACATTCGCTCTAAAGATGACATTTACGCCATTCACCTCCTCGAGACAGGGACCAAGAGAGTCCCGGTCAACGGCGTGTTGAGATACGCCACGCCACTCCTGCGGCGAGAAGGAATGCCTACTTTCCACGCCAAGACAGACGCCACAGAACGGTACCTGCTGAACACGGAGCGGCGCTTAGCCAAGAACCCCGCCCAAGAGAGTGTATACCGCGCTGAGATTGAGAAGCTCATCACAGCGGGACACGTCACAAAGATGGACATTAAAGAGGCTGACCAGACCACTGAATCGTGGTACGTGCCTCACCACAAGGTCCATCACAACGGTAAAGACCGCATAGTATTTAACTGCAGCTACCAGATCGGATCCCAAAATCTGAATAAAGAGTTACTGCCCGGTCCCACACTCGGCCCCTCCCTACTCGGCGTTCTACTCCGCTTCCGCCAGGAAAAGGTGGCCATCAGCGGGGACATTAAAGGAATGTTCCTGCAGGTGAGATTAGTAGAGGAGGACAAGCCCCTGTTACGGTTCCTATGGAGAGAGAAGCCAGGAGATGAGCACCCAGCCATCTACCAATGGGAAGTCCTCCCCTTCGGAACGACGTGCAGCCCCTGCTGTGCTACATTTGCACTACAGAAACATGTAGCAGAGGACCCAGCAGCGGACGAAGAGGTCCGACACAGCGTAAAGAACAGCTTCTACGTAGACAACTGTCTACAAAGCCTTTCAACCCAGGAAGAAGCCGAGGCTCTCCTGATTAAACTCCGCGCCTCATTGATCAAAGGCGGCTTTGATCTCAGGCAGTGGGCCAGCAGCGATCCGCAAGTACTGCGCAGCCTCTCCTCCGAGGACAAGGCAGCCAGCAGCGAGACCTGGATGGCTACAATCCCGGGAGAAGCCCAGGAGATGACCCTGGGATTGGTGTGGCGATTCAAAACAGATTCGCTTCACTACAGACACAAGCCCCTGACTACGGACCAGGGAAGGCCGGCGGCGGCGGCGACCACCAGACGGAGTGTGTACACAACACTCGCCCGACAATATGACCCGCTAGGATGTATTCTACCGTACACCACCAGGGCAAAAATGATTGTACGAGCATTGTGGGACAAGGACCAGGGCTGGGACGACCCCATTCCCGCACACCTTGCATCCACCTGGAGAGAGTGGGAGATGGAGCTCCACTCACTCCCAGGCGTTAATATGCGCCGAAGCTACTTCCCACCCACGGTGAGGCCAGAGACATGTAAAATGGACTTACACGTCTTCAGTGACGCCTCAGAGGTCGCATACGGATCAGTAGCCTACTTGCGGGCCCAAGAAAGGGGGGGAGAGATCTACACAGCATTTGTCCTCGCCCGCTCGAGAATAGCCCCACGCAAGCAACAATCTATCCCACGTCTAGAGCTCTGCGCAGCCCTAGCCGGAGCGCACCTAGCCACGCTCATCCAACGTGAGCTCACCATACCGGTGTCTAGAACAATCCTGTGGTCAGATTCCACGACAGTACTCGCCTGGATCAAATCGGACTCATGCAAGTACAAAGTCTTCGTGGGAGTCAGAGTCACCGAGATTCAAGACTTAACCGAAGAGTTAACCGGAGAAACAGAGTGGCGCTACGTTGATACAAAACAGAACCCAGCTGACGTCATCACCCGGGGAATCCCCCTGGATGACCTCACCCGTCACAATGCTTACAGTGACGGCCCCGCATTCCTAAGACTCCCGGAAGGACAGTGGCCCATGCCTATCCCGAGGGAAGCAAGTCCAGAGGAGGTGGAAAATAAGAAGTCTGTGTTCTGTGGATTGAGCACCGTAGCCTCCACCGACCCTAACATAGATGATTGCACGTCCATAGAGAGTGCACAACAAAGAACATTCCTGCGGTACCACCCGGAGTGCAAGTCCCCCGCTGATATGTCAGCAGCTAACTACGAGGAAGCAGAATTGCTTCTACTGCAGCGAGCCCAGAGAGACTCGTTCCCCGATGAATTGGCCTGTCTACAGGGAGGAAAGCCCGTCCCATCCGACAGCAGATTAATTCATCTGGCTCCCGAGAGCGACGCTCATACCCTCATCAGAGTGGGTGGTCGCCTACGCAGAGCCCCCAATCTACCGGATGACATTAAATACCCGATCGTATTGAACAGCCGACACAAGGTCACAGAGCTGATTATAAAGAAATACGATGAGGATGTACATCACGCAGGAGCAGAAAGAGTCTTCGCGGAAATCAGACGTCGTTACTGGATCCTACAAGGAAGAGAGGCGGTACGACGCTTCCAGCGAACATGTCTAGACTGCCGCAAGTGGCGCACGCAGCCCAGCATACCAAGGATGGCTGACATTCCTCCATGTCGCCTCCGAATCGGTGACAAGCCATTCCACTCAACGGGTATGGACTGCTTTGGCCCGCTGCACATAAAGAAAGGAAGAGGAACCGAGAAGCGGTGGGGTATTGTATTCAAATGCATGACCACCAGAGCGATACACATCGAGCTTCTCCCGACCATGAGCACGGACTCATTCCTTATGGCCTTCCGTAGATTCACATCACGGAAAGGAAGACCGTCTACCCTATTGTCCGATCATGGGACAAACTTCAAAGGCGGCGAAAGAGAGCTGAGAGAGAGCTTCCAAGCTATGGGCCCAGAACTTAAGACCCACCTCGCTCCAGCACAGGTTGATTTCCAATTCAACCCCCCAAACGCACCCCACTTCGGTGGCACTTGGGAACGAGAAGTGCGCTCCATAAAGACAGCCCTGTACGCAGTACTTGGGGCCCAGACTGTGGCGGAAGAAGTCCTAATGACAGTCCTCACGGAGATTGAGGGAGTACTTAACTCGAAGCCCCTCGGATATGTCTCCAGTGATGTGGCGGATATCGACCCAGTTACCCCCAACACACTCCTGATGGGGCGGCTAGATCCTGCATTACCCCAGACAATGTACCGGCCTGAAGAAGCGAACGGCCGACGAATGTGGAGGTACAGTCAAGTATTAGCCGACAAGTTTTGGAACAGTTTCCTACTGCACTACCTACCGTCTCTACAGACCCGCCAGAAGTGGGTAAAGGAGAGAGACAATTTGACAGAAGGAACAGTCGTCATGATTATTGATCAATCACTGCCCAGAGCTATGTGGCCGGCCGGCCGCGTAAGCAAAGTGATCACCGGTGCCGACGGCAAGGTCCGAGCAGCTGAAGTGCTTGTCCAGGGTCGCACTTACACCCGTCCCGTGGCGAGGCTCATAGAACTGCCCCGACTCCCAGACACAATCGATGATGACCATGACCCTATAACCCTATGACTTTGTGAAGTTGACTGACCCCTACAGCAAACCCTTATGTGTAAATAGACAACGCGATTAATCTGTCTCTGCTTAAACTGATTAGGTCTGGGACCAATCAGGGGGTGGCTGTTGTGAAGGGCCAGATTAAACCGAATATATATATTTATTTATATATATATATTTAATTGTATTTGTATATTCTCTAATATTCCCTGATATCCCTTGTATATTCCTTGTACAATATGCATTGAATATCCATTCTAGCCTACTGAACATCCCATAATAGTCTCCATTCTACTATTGGTCGAGACCTTGGTGCCAGGCTGCCATACCCCTCAGACCCAGTTCAAACGTACCGCTCAACATGTACGAACAAGTCCTAGTTCCGCGTAGGAATCTGGCTACCGCACCACTAATGGGACTATTTGTTCATAGTGCGTATATATACTGCGCTACTAAAGTAGGACTTTCCTTTTCAGTCCAGTTTCTTACCCTCCAATAGAGTCACAGACGTAAAGCCTCCCCGCGACGCCACGTGTGGGAGTAAGGCCAAGTTCGGCTTACCATCGGTATTGAGACATCGTGTATATTAATATTTGAATAGTCATATTTGGCACTATATCGTCGAGTTGGACGTAGTCTATTAAGCTAATAATAGTCTGTTAACATATAGTGCTTCGTGCGGTGAGAATACTACCGTAGTCAGTACCCCATCGTTTCGGGCAGAGAACTGGCTGCTTATCCAGGGTGGTTGACCCCACGTGAAGCTGCACCCGAGGAGCCCCAGAGCCGACGAGCGAGTGGACCTGTATACCGGATTATTCTACCGACGACAGCCCGCCTTCCCCGGCACGGATTATGCTTTGTATACGTTGATTATTCCATGGATAAAGACCCCCGACACTGCCGTGTGTTGGAACCCCCCCCCCTGGAGAGGACGCAAGGTGAGGAGACGCTCTGCAAGACGAGGTCGCTTCACGTCTCTCCTCCGTGGACCGGAGGACGCCGGCCCACAAAGAGTCCACCTGCTTTCATCTGTGGTCCAAGGATCGCCGGCGCATTGAACGGCACTACAGTGGGTTCACCTGGGATACCCTTGGCCGGATGAGGCAGCCGGATTCTACCCCCCCCCCCCTTCCTACTCCTGTCGGCTTACAAGCGACCGGATTAACCCCCCCTAGTGTATCCAGCCTATAATCATTAAAGTATCATTGCTGTTATTCCTTAAACTATTCCAGGTCGTATATGTACCACCTGCGCCTTCAGAGATTGGACATTCTCTATTGATATACCGACGAATACTCTTGCCATAAAAGTGCATACTAATTCCCATTCATAAATGTGATTGATTTGATTAAGTGCTTGCTCTACACACCATCGCTGTGTAGAAATAAAGACCTATTTCTAATTCGTACATTTGTGTTGGATCCGTTTCATCTACGTGACAGTGTTCATCATAATATATTTATGCCGAGTACTGGGTGGCCGAATATTAAGTACAAAGGTAGTGGTAGTAAGTATCATATCTAGTAATACAGTCAGGGAATTGTACCCCTCAGTTACAACATGCGTGTTGCCTTGTCAAAGATCTCCCCACGTATTGACCATATTATTAGCCAGCAGCAGCAGACCTCGCATTGAGCTAGAAATGTCCACTGAGTGAACGAGTGCTTATTTTCTGTATTTATTTATATCTTTTGAGAAATGGTGAGTTGGTGATCCTTTTCTGTATTTAAAAAAAATACATGATTTTCTGTTTTTGAGAAATGGTCAAACTTATCCAAATATGCTATTTTTATGGAGAACAGTGCAGCTGCAACAGATAGCACTTTAGTGATCCTTTTCTGTATTTAAAAAAAGATACATGATTTTCAGTTTTTGAAATGGTCACACTTATCCAAATATGCTATTTTTATGGAAAAGTGTGCAGCTGCAACAGATAACACTTTAGTGATAATTTTCTGTAATTTTATTTAAAGAAATTTGATTTACTACTACAAGCAGTGTAATGTCAACAGTACTAAGCCATTAGACCTGAAACACCTGTTAATAATGCATTATATAGCCTGCATATACACACAAATGTGTTTCCCGGTTTCTTAAATGAACATTATTTTGAAAGCAAGCACTTTTGTCATCATTGTAGCAAAAAAGACAGGACCGGAAAAGTCGTATGTAGCGGTGCCCTGGAATATTTTATTGAACACAGGGGTGCCTTGGCAGCAGAAAGGTTGAGAACCCCTGCTCTATGGCCAACTGAGAGGAGCAGAGCGGGCTGCTGGAGGCCAAAAGAGACGCTTTAAGGACGACACCAGGGACCTCCTAAAGTGTGCAAACATCAACACCACGCAGCTTGAAACTCTGGCACTCGACAGATCAGCCTGGCAAGTCACTTGTGCTACTGCAGTTTCCCAAATACACCAAACCAACCAAGGCCGAAGATCTGAGAGGCGCACACAACGACACCAGCGGGCGGCTGGCATCCCCCAGGTATCTGGCTTCCCTTGCCCTATCTGCGGACGGGTGTGCGGCTCGAGGATCGGACTCAACGCCCACGAGAAGTGGCACCAGCGGCAGCGTCGCTGAACCCCCCCCCCCCATCCCTGGAGCAAGTGGCATCATCGAACACGATGGACAGCTAAGAGAGGGGGGGGGGGGCATTATTATGTTTGCCCAATGATAGCCATGAGCCATGCTCAATTATTGATTCAGCAATGTTTGGGTTGAATGAATGAATGAATGAATGAATGAATGAATGAATGAAGTTGATAGTTGATACCATTCATTACACAGATTTGGTGCAGAATGTGACCATTTTGAGTTTTGACCACTCAATAATTGACGTGACATGTTCAAAAATCACTCCAAAATATCACATTAAGACACCAAGACCTTGAAATACATGATGTGATTTGGTATCAAAAACTTTAGACACCCTGGAGATTTCTGCTAGAATAAAATGTCTCGCCAATTGGATGGCGAGACACTGAGAGATGCAATATACATAGACATGCCATATCCTCTGCATGGCCC
>NC_140179.1:10522317-10562317 GCF_963971535.1 Notolepis coatsorum | reverse complement strand
GTACCTTCTTGAGATCACGTGTAAAAAATAATCTAAGGAAATTAATAAAGGGAAGATGAATAAACAGAAGGTTTTGTATACAGTACTGAATTCTGCCATCCAGACCCATGCAATTTGAAATATTATTATAGAATATAGAATATGAGGCCTATAAATGTTTATTACTTAAATGTTTATTATTATAGCCAATTCACACATTTATGGATTGTGCCAAATCTCATCTTTCAAATGCCGAGCTCAATTTGGATTTAGTATCACCAGAGTCAGAGTGAATTGGATTTATGTCTATTGTATGTCAAGTAGGTTTCTTGAATTATTGGCATGTGACTGATTTTCAATGCCTGCCTTATTTTAACTGATTTCAAATCTGATAGTGCTAATGCTCAAAATAGGGGTAGTCAAACTAACTGTGCTCCAATATTATGCCAATACATTCAGTTTTGTGGTATATTATCCAAGTAATAAGAGATATTAAAAAAAAAGTAATTTTCTTTTTTTTACCTAGAGGGCCTCTTTTGGGAAGTGTATTTAAAGATTCAAGTATTGAAAGTTCTGGATGTCCTCTTCAAAAGTACCCAGGAAATGAGCCTCAAGCAAGCAAATTACTTGTATGATTATTTTTATTTCTCTTATTTCTCGAGGATTCATACATGTCCTTAGAGAACATGCAAATTGACCGTGTAGAAGTGGAGCAATCTTCATTTACTTAGGTATTTTTAGCAGGATTTTCAGAAAATAGGGCTCCGGGTTTAGATTAAAGCGCTTACCTTTCACTGGTACCGCATTACCAAATGGTTAACACAGAGTTTCACTGTGACAAACAAATTGTTAACCCTTTCACGGCCACACTACAGAAGGTTAACCCTTTACTATTACAGAAGGTTAACCCTTTACTATCACACTACAACCGTCTGTGGCAGTGAAAGGGTTAATCAGGACACAACAAGGAGTAGTTACTACTGACTCAAAAAAGATCAATGACACTTGAACAGGGGGGATTCTCGAGAGATGTAAATATGGCTTTAATTGCTTTACTACTCAAAAAGGACAAGGACCCCAATGACTGTGGCAGCTATAGGCCCCTGAGTCTTCTCTGGGCCAATCTGAAATTGTTTGCCAAAGTACTAGCCCGATGTCTACAGAAGTATATGACAGTGCTGGTACACTGTGATCAAACCTGATTTATTCGGGGAAGATTATTACTGATGTCTTTTTTGGTGTTTGTGACAATATAATTGTTATTGTTATTATTATTATTATTATTATTATTATTATTATTATTATTATTATTATTATTATTATTATTATTATTATTATTATTATTATTATTATTATTATTATTATTATTATTATTATTATTATTATTATTATTATATATATATATAGGCTTTACTGGGACGCCGAGACGATACAAAACGGAACATACAATGGCTCAGCCGAGCTTGCTCTAATACAAAACAACACTGAAGGACACGGGAAAACAAAGAGGAGCGAAAACGGAATACATGAACTAAACGGAATACAAAAACTACTTACAACACGAAGCAATAACATGAAGCAAGGCAGGGGAGAGGAACGACGGGCAAGGGAACGCGGAGGTAGGTGAGGGTAACAAGGAGGGTACTGGAGACAATGACGCCACGAGGAGTGATGACAAACCCATACTTAAATACCAACACTAATTACAACAATCAACACCTGGCAGGGCCAGGCCAAAACACAGAATCCATAAACTCAACTAGACACAAAAAGCAATGAATCCATAAACACAACTAGACACAAAAGCAATGACACACACAACAACCAGACAGGGAGATGACATCACACAAAGACAGGGGTGGCCCAAGATAATAAATAGCTAGAGATTAAGTCTATAATCTTGAACCAAACCAAGATGGCCGCCTGCACCATCAGGCTACTCTGGCCACTAGAGGGAGGTAGGGGACCAGGTAGGAGACCACTGTCAGGAGGGAGGAAATGTCCAATGTCATTCTCATAACCGGCCCAGCAAGGGCCGGCCCTGGGGACGTGACAGTAATCCATCATGTTCACTTTAACGGAATGCATTTGCCGGACGGGATAAGGCCTGGTCACGGTGCAGGTGGCCGCTGTGACGAGATGTTCAGAGTGTCCTTTGAAACATCGCCACCTGAGAATCTGTTTCAAAATCTGAACTGTTTCAAAACCATCGACCAGGTACTGAAACTGAGAACCTGACCTTTCACTGGGAAACTGCAGCGAGGAGAGGAGGATGAAAAGCAGAGAGAGAGAGAGAGCAAGAGAGAGAGAATGAGAGAGAGAGAGGAGTAAAGAGAGAGAGAAAAGAAAGGAGAGGGAGATACTGAGAGAGGTAGAGAGAGAGAAGAGAGGGAGAGAGAGAGAGGAGGAAATAGAGAAGAAGAGGGAGCTAATGAGAGAGATAGAGAGAGAGAGAGAAGAGGGGGAGAGAGAGAGAGGAGGAAAGAGAGAAGGAGAGGGATATAATGAGAGAGGTAGAGAGAGACAGAGAGAGAGAGAGAGAGAGAGAGAGAGAGAGAGAGAGAGAGAGAGAGAGAGAGAGAGAGAGAAAGCAGAGGCAGGCAGGTTTATCTGTTACTCAAGGCCACAGAACCCCAGATGAAAAATGAAAATGTGAGAGGCAATTTGAGACACATGACAGCTCTCTGAGAGCCCAGCTTATCTACCCCCCCCCCCCCCCCCCCCACTGCTGGTCTCTCCCCCCCCCCCCCACACACTGCTGCCCCCCCCCACTCCTGGTATCCTCCCCTATGATATTAATTGTTTCTGCCACTCAGTCAGATGACATTGCAGAAAAGCGACAGATGCGGCACGTTTTTCGAGAGACTCGCATCGTTTTCTTTTCTTCTCCCTCTTTCTTTTTCTTTTTCTTTCCCTCCTCCTCCTCCTCCTCCTCCTCCTCCTCCTCCTCCCATGGCCAGAACTTGCTGTTATTATCGTGGATTAGACTGGAGAGGTGGTGGTGGGGTGGTGCGTATAGGAGAAAGAGGGAGGGCAAATCTTTCAAATCTGCCAAGGTGGTTTTTAACCTTCACCATTTGTTGACCTTTACGTTGAAGGGATCACGTCTCTCAGGAAGGAGGGGAGAAGGATGAGGGCGAGACCGACTGAGAGTTTCCCCTGTCCGACGGTGAAGTGTCAGCGAGCCTCTCCGCCGTGTTTGATTTACTGCCACTGCCGACATGAAGCCTATTTAGGTGACGGTCTGAATGGGCCGTCTGCGCCGATAAGCCTGAAATATGAGAATATCACCGCGCAGCTCATCCATATCAAGCAGCTTTTAGTGGCCGGTTGAGTTTGAACTAGGGATGTTCGATATTGGCTTTTTTACCGATACCGATATACCGATATTGTCCAACTCTTAATTTCCAATATCGATATCAACCGATACCGATATATGCAGGGTTTCCCCCCTCAAAAAACGGAATAATTTCAGGTAATTAACATTACATATCTCTTGTCGTGGAATTAACACAACATTATGCATACTTTTGACAATAAATAAAATAAGAATTTGTTCTTACTTGCTTGCCTGGGTAAATAAAGGTTAAATAAATGTTAAAAAAAAATATATATATATAATATAAATATATATTTTTTTAAACCGATACCAATAATTTCTGATATCACATTTTAATGCCAATATCGGCCGATAATATCGGACATCCCTAGTTTGAACCTGTACCCTGCTGACAGGAACAGACCTGCTGACAGGAGTAAAGGACTAAAGGACTAGAGGACTAAAGGACTAGAGGACTAAAGGACTAGAGGACTAAAGGTTTAAAGGACTAAAGGACTAAAGGTTTAAAGGACTAGAGGACTAAAGGACTAGAGGACTAAAGGTTTAAAGGACTAAAGGACTAAAGGACTAAAGGTTTAAAGGACTAGAGGACTAAAGGACTAAAGGACTAGAGGACTAAAGGTTTAAAGGACTAGAGGACTAAAGGACTAAAGGACTAAAGGACTAAAGGTTTAAAGGACTAGAGGACTAAAGGACTAAAGGACTAGAGGACTAGAAGACTAAAGGACTAAAGGTTTAAAGGACTAGAGGACTAAAGGACTAAACGACTAGAGGACTAAAGGTTTAAATCAGATTAATCAGATTAATCACTTTATTCAAATTGAGGATTTTTTTTCTTTTTTGATTACGTCATAAAATATGACGACAGACATTCAAAGCTTCATTAGAAAACTTCAATAGAAGCTTCGAATGTAAAACAAAATTGCATCCGGTACAGCTCTAGTAATTTAAGCCCTTTTCACACAGAGAAGCGGACAGAAATATGGCATTTTGAAATCTGGCAATGCTGGTTCCAAACCCGCATTCACCCAGAGCACAAAACTGCAAAAAGAAATGCCCTTTTCTTCTCCTGCGTGAAAAGGGGTTTCATGGCTGTTGTAACAAATGCTAAAGTTATATATAGCTGTGGAAATCTTTGGTCACCTTGGCAACTGTGGAATATGCCATATTTCAGTTAAACTGTGGTAAACAGCTTGGTATCATCTGAGAAGTTTGCTGCAACTGGCTTTAGGCAATTTCCTAAACCGTAAGTGAAATCTTACTAAGAAACACTTGGGACGGGGTCGCTATGAGTGGACCTTAAACCTTATCAGTAATGTCTTAAGAACTGACCTGCAATCAGTGTAGACACACTAAAGTAGGGCTCTTAAGAACTGACCTGCAACCAGTGTAGACACACTAAAGTAGGGCTCTTAACTCATTCAGCGCCAGTCACGAGAAAAGTCAGGTTTTAATCGTTATTTCTTTTATTAGCTACTGCTATATCCATTCATTTTTCATCCATCCAGCCTGATGTTATCATTGGGAATGGGTCTGAGCTTGCAAAAGGGCCAATACCGCCGCAATGCTTCATATGCAATGCCGGGCAATGTGGGACGGACCTCCACGAGCAGTATTTGGAATGGCGATCAGATAATTGGATTATTTCTTTTGCATTACATCAGAGACCAGGTAAGGACTCTATATAAAATCTGATATTTCTTTCTACCCCGATCGAAGCTGTCTGTGTGTGTGGCTGTTTACCGTTGAGTGCAGGAGGTGGCGGGGGGAGCGCCGCGCTACGAGGGCCATTTCATGTATGCACGAGGAAGGATAATAATGATAATCTAGCGTTGATTTCAGGAAGATTCGATAATCAGGCGAAAAATTACAACGTATTTAGTGTATTCCACTAAAGGGCTATTATCGCGTCTTTTCCTGGGATTACTAAGAATCACCAAAACTATACTCATATTCAAAACCATATAAAACGGAAATGTACGGATTAAAAACAATCACTTTTGTGCATGTTGACTGGAAGCAACTCACTGACAATCGACGGGTGTATTAGACCCGTACTGTAGCTATAATATAAGATATATTTTAAGCACTTGCAAATCTCGCAGTCTCCCCATTGATTAAAGCGATGGCGTTCTAGCGCCCCCTGGCTCATTAAGCGATGGCGCTGAATGAGTTAACTGACCTGCAACCAGTGTAGACACACTAAAGTGGGGCTCTTATTGGTGGTAAAAAGCTTCCTGCTGGAATTTGCACAATCTGGAGCCATTCCATATGAACATGAACTATATTCCTTTTTACACATTCTGAATGGGCCAAGTGTGTTTCCTGTTGCAGTGACTCATAATATAAGAGCTGATTGACAATAAACATGGGTCCAAGCTGTTCCCTAGCAATGCAATTCCATTAACCCCTTAAGCCAGAGCGGTCTGGTACCGGTATGAGATTGATATCACGCCATTAAATAGATGATGAATACAGAACGGATTAGTTTCTTTTTCAAATGTAGCCAAGAGTAAAGACCCTAACCCTGTCAAAACAGCAGTCAAGGGGCCGGCTGGGTAGCGCAGTGGACTAAGCACTCGCCTACCACCGCAGAGACTCTGGGATCGAATCCAGCTGTACCTCCGGCTAGGTCAGTCGTCCCTACTAACACAATTGGCAGTGTTAGCGGGTGGGAAGCCGGTGGGGTATGTGTCCTGGTTGCGTGTAGTCTTTTACCAACAAACTTGCAGTTCCGCGTTCGGGTTCTGCGATCTGATTGGCCACCGCCCCGCGAGCCCCAGGCCACCGTCCCGCGAGCCCCAGACCACCGCCCCACGAGCCCCAGGCCACCTTCCCGCGAGCCCCACGGGACGAGACCAGGTCGAATTTTAGGCGCACGGGAAACAAGTCTCGCGGGACGGTGGCCTGGGGCTCGCAGGGCGGTGGTCTGGGGCTCGCGGCACGGTGGCCTGGGGCTCGCAGGACGGTGGTCTGGGTCTCGCGGGACGGTGGTCTGGGGCTCGCAGGACGGTCCACACACCGCTATCAGTGTTCTTCTTCCCCGCCAATGAAGTATTCACCCAACAGAATAAGTGCCGAGAACCGTGGGAAGTGATGCAAACTGTCTTGTCGTGTTTTGAACATTTATGTTGTGTTGATGGAATCACGTTAATATAGAGAGATGAAAACAATACGTTCGATTGATATGAATTGGATAATGCTAGCAGGCTGCAGGCTGTTAGCAGAACTAGCGTAACGCGCTGTTTGGGCATAGAGAGAGCCTACATCAGTGGCCAATCAGATTGCAGAACCCGAACGCGGAACTGCAAGTTTGTTGGTAAAAGACTACACACGTCCTGGTCGTTGTAAACTGCGACTCCTACTGGTCGGTCGGGGCGCCTGTTCAGCAGGGAGGGGATCTGGGGGAATAGCGTGAATCTCCGCACACGTCACGTTCCCCCAGTGAAACTCCTCGCTGTCAGGTGAAAAGAAGCGGCTGGCGACTCCACATGTATCGGAGAAGGCATGTGGTAGTTCTACACCCTCCCCAGGCTGACAGTGGGGCAATGCACGCAACGACAAAGGGAATTGGCATAACGACTAAATTGGGATGGGTGAAAAATAAAGAAAGCCCCCCCCCCAAAAAAGAGCAGTCAAAGTGTATATTTTTAGGACTACATTTGTTTACCAATGATTTGAGGTGATATTAGCGAAATTATGAGTTTATAAATATCTCTGCGCATCCTGACGGAAACCGGATGAATTAGATGGAAATAAAGGCAAATCCTCACGTCTGGTCAATGTTAGCATGGTGTTATTCACCATCAAAGATGAAAAGAAATTTATATTCTCCATTGGTTCATTACAATTTACTCAAGCTTTGTAACAGACACAATATTTCTGACACAGACATTGGAACATGCAATGGAAGTGGAGCAATCTTCCATTTACTTAGATATTCTAGTATCGTGGAATACCTGGCGCATCACCTGAACTACATGGTTCCGCTCTTAACTTCCTGTCTAATCAATTCTCCATCTCACAGTCAATGTGAACATGGTTAATTATATTAACGTAATATAAAGTTTACCATAATTCTTCTAATCATGTAAATTAGATATGTACAATTGCAAAAATTACACAATATTATGCACATATTCTTGAGGATACTACATTAGCCATGCGAACGATCTAAACAACCAATCCATGCCAAAGCTAGATATGTAAAAGGTGACTCACACACACCAGCTTCAGGCAAATTGACATCCAGCCGTTTTCGTTTTTAAACAACTTTTAGTCAGGGGAGTGTCATGGTTTCTCCATAGAGCCCCATCGTACTTCTATTAGTGCAGCAGCTCGCGCAGGTCCGGGGCGACTTAGTCACGTGACTCAGTTGGTATTGCTGATTGGCTGGAACACGGTATGTTTGTACACAGCGAACAGATCTATCCAGCCGGGCAGCCCCTTCTGGCTCTTTAGCTCTGCCTGTCTCTATCATGGTTGTCCTTTATGCATTACATACAAATCTCTCTCTCTCTCTCTCTCTCTCTCTCTCTCTCTCTCTCTCTCTCTCTCTCTCTCTCTCTTTTTCTCTCTCTCTCTCTCTCTCTCTCTCTCTCTCTCTCTCTCTCTCTCTCGCTCGCTCGCTCTCTCTCTCTCTCTCTCTCTCTCTCTCTCTCGCTCTCTCTCTCTCTCTCTCCAGATGTTGCTCTCTCTACCTGTCTGTGTGTATCATTCATTCTTGATCACTCTCTATTCTCTTCAGTCCTGTTTCCTTCAGCTTCATGCTCTTCTAAATATACACGCTATCTTTGCGTCTGTCTCTGACTTGGTTCCAGTTTTTGAATGGTTGGATCTTCAGTAGGCACACTGTATGTTTGTATACAGCGAACAGATCTATACAGCCAGGCTAACCCTTCAATGATGATTGTTGATGAATGATGTTTAATTGAGAGTTTTGTTGAAATAAAACTCTCAGAGGAGTTTCTGGAGTAAACTGAGCAACACGTGTCTTCACTCCTCATATTCTATGCTTTCAGGGAGTGGATGGAGACCGGCTACGAACATGATTTGTTCCGGTACCCAGTAGCCCATTGGGACCGGTAACACTAACAAATGCAAATATATTGTCGTCTGCCCCGTTGTTCTGACCAGGATTACGTTCCTTTCTGCTCCGGTGATGCGCGCGCACACCGAGTCTGACGTACACAGCGAACAGGTCTATAAAACCACCTAGGCTAAAGTTGCCCTTAAATCTTCATCTAAGGATGCCTTAGGGGTGAAAAGAGTAAAACTATAGTTGCATAAAATCACCATAAGGGGAAAACCCTTTGGGGATGTTGTATGGGGGGGAAATACCCATACCGGTCTCTTAACCCTTTCACTGCAACACTACCAAACGGTTAACCCTTTCACTACCACACTACAGAAGGTTAACCTTTCACTACCACACTACAGAAGTTTAACCCTTTACTATCACACTACCACAGGTTAACCCTTTCACTACCACACTACAGAAGGTTAACCTTTCACTACCACACTACAGAAGTTTAACCCTTTACTATCACACTACCACAGGTTAACCCTTTCACTACCACACTACAGAAGGTTAACCCTTTCACTACCACACTACAGAATGTTAACCTTTCACTACCACACTACAGAAGGTTAACCCTTTCACTACCACACTACAGAAGGTTAACCCTTTACTATCACACTACAGCAGGTTAACCCTTTCACTGGTAGTGAAAGGGTTACAAGTAGAAATAATGTGTGGAACATGAGACGGTGGCTGAGTTTCTGGTGATTGAAGAGCAGGCAGAGTTACTCTGGACAGGAAACATCAACTTATTAGAGAGTCTATCTTCAAAATCACTACAAAACCTGAACCGGACCTTGAACAAACATGAGACAACTCAAACTGAATTATAAAGAAATACTTTTCACGAGGTACAGGGATGAGGAAGGGATTTGACATTCATGGGTGTTTTTATTTTACTTCTTTCATGTTTTATATGAATATAGTTTTTTTGTTTTGTATATGTTTTGTAAGGTTTTAAATTAGTACATTCATTTGAGTAGTGGAAAAGGGGTAGGGTTAAATAAGTGTCAAACACACCAAGCTGCGCAGGTCCTGAGGAGGTCCTGCGGGGGTTAATTGCCTTGAGTTTTTTTTGCATGTGGGACTTAACAGTCATAGTTATTTGTTTTATTGAAACTCACCAATTTGTTAATTCCTGATAACAAATATCAATTGTCTTGCTGTCACAATCATATTTTTATATTTATCATTGGCTTCTGTCTCATTGGCTCTTTATTTTTTCTAATCTTTTTTATTTCCTACTATACATTTAGTTCTTATATTTGTATTTATATTAGCCTACCTGTACCCCCCCCCCCCTTAATAAACATCAATTTTTATCTCATCTTATCTTATCTTTCTTTCTTTCAGGGGGGTGACAGTGGCTCGTAGTCGGAAGGTTCCCGGTTTGAGTCCCGCTCCTCCCGGGCAGTGTGTCTAAGTGTCCTTGAGCAAGACACTTAACCCCTAACTGCTCCCGATGAGCAGGTTGGCACCTTGCATGGTCGCCCCCGCCGTCGGTGTGTGAATGTGTGAGTCAATGGGTAAAATGTGTGGAACAAATTATAAAGATGGATAAAAAGCTGTTATATAAATGCACCATTTATCTGTTTTCTATTCTCATTGTTGTCCATTGCAAAGAGGCTGAAAGACCAACTATAAATTAACCATGATGATGTAACGAAAGCAACCATGGCAACTGAATATATATCATGACATTCAGAGCTATTCACTACAGTTTCAGTGGCTCGTGAGTCACTATGACAAAGTGCTTCCCTACTATCCAACATAACCCTAATGCTAACCCTAACCCTACTATCCAACCTAACCCTAACCCTAAAGGTGCTCCCATAGTCGAGCGGACCATACTCAGAGGTCCGCGCGAACTCAAAGCGGACTCCGAGTGCGAAGCTCCAATTTTCTAATGCGCGGACGTCCGTGCCGCTCACTTGGTGTCACATAAATGGCTGCTCAGCGTTTTGGTTGATATCGACCTGCATTTAATGTGATGCCGATCTGCATTTGACTCTGAACACTCGCTCCGTGCCAAGTGAGAGTAGGGCAGGATCATGATTAAATGGGTAGGATTGGTCCGGTAAAACGTTGGCAGGTAGATGCCGCTAAATTTAGTTTTACTATCGCTAATCGTCATCCATTCCAATTCATATACATTTGGACCATGTCTTTTTTCATCATCTGAAGAAACTTGAGATGTTTGAATGGCTTTTCTAAATGAAGTGTGTAAAACTGCCAGTTTTATTTCTAAATATTGGAAACCGAGATAACATAGACTCTTTATTTTGACATCGGATGACGACAACATGACAGAAGTTGAACAGCGTGGGAAAAATTGTGTAAACTGGCGCGAGACATGTAGGAAATTGGTCCGCGGAGGTCCGCTCGACTATGAAAGCTCAAAGTATCCGCGCGGAGTCCGCTCCGCACACTGTCCGCTCGACCATGGGAGCACCTTAACCCTAACCCTAACCCTCACCCTACTATCCAATAGGGGTGTAACGGTGGACAAAAACCACAGTACGGTACGTACCTCAGTTTTGAAGTCAATGTTCGGTACGGGTTTTCGGTACAGTGGGGGAAAGTTTGGCTTTCCATGTTCCACTCAGGGGTGATGTAGTGTGCAGTAACTAATTGTAGGTACTTGTAGGGCTGTCAACGAATATTCTATATTGAAATTAATAATCGACTTGTAAATAAAAAATTTAAAAATAATAATTATATTAGATTGTGAAAAAACAGCCCCCGGTGGGCGGTCGTTAGTGGTTAACATACCGTTGTATTCGTTCGGTACACTACACAGCCGTTGGGTACGGTACGGTACACACTGAAGCGGTTCTGTTCGGTACGGATACGTGTACCTTTACACCCCTCCTATCCAACCTAACCCTAAACCTAACCCTACTATCCAACCTGGCCGTACTCTGCTAATAATTGGCTCTGATGGCTGATACATTGAAAGCCTCGGGTCTAAACACTTTCAGATGACCTGCTGTTGCTTTATGTAATGTTGTTTATGTAATGTTCCTGGAAAGAGAGCCGTGTTTTTTGGTCCCGTTTCGCATAATTAATTGACCTCCACTCTCTGTCGACGAGGCGCCTGACAAAAGGAGGGCACGAGTGCTCGCAGCGATACACACAGAGAGCGCCATGCGCTGCACGCGTCACAGGGGCAGCACAGGACGGAGAATAGACTGCTTTCGTTTCATACTCCCCAAGTGAAGTGGAGGGGGGTGGATTTCTCAATAGACTGGATAACCCCGATCTTTTCACGCCAACTTCTTTCAGTGTTTGAATTTCAACAAAGAAAAGCCACTTCCTGGAATGAATTGAATTGAAAGTAAGTGGACACTGGTTAGGAGGACGTACGTTTTCCTCGCAACTTCCATTCACTGATAAAAGGGTGACATGGAACACAACGTCTGGTTTAGATTACGTACTCGTAGGGCCAAGGGAGACATTAGTCTTACTAGGCTTCAGGCTAAGATATATATTAGTCTTACTAGGCTTCAGGTAAAGGGATATATTAGTCTTACTAGGCTTCAGGCTAAGGGAGATATTAGTCTTACTAGGCTTCAGGCTAAGGGGGATATTAGTCTTACTAGGCTTCAGGTAAAGGGATATATTAGTCTTACTAGGCTTCAGGATAAGGGAGATATTAGTCTTGCTAGGCTTCAGGCTAAGTCTTACTAGGCTTCAGGTAAAGGGATATATTAGTCTTACTAGGCTTCAGGCTAAGGGAGATATTAGTCTTACTAGGCTTCAGGCTGTGGTATAATATGTCCTCATGTAAATATATCCCCCTCCCCTGTGTTCCCTTTACCTGTGCCCCCCCCCCTCTCTGTGGAATAATCACCCCCCTCCCCTGTGTCCCCAAACCTGTACCCCCTCCCCCCCATCTGACCTATCAAATGGGACCACACACCCCCTTTGTTGAACTATAAAGGGCTCCTCCCGACCACAATAGAGGCTTCTTACCTGGGTAATTTCAGCTGATCACCTGGGGCGAGAGCCTCAGCCATTCTCTCTATGTATTCTATCTGTTTGGTTAATAAACCTTGTTATTATCCAAGCCTCGGTTGACTGAGACATTCTTCATCAGGATATCCACAAATATCCCACAATTGGCGTCTACGAACTTGTGACGGACTTTTTGCGTCCTCCCGGCGTGCTGTATCATTCAACTATACAGAGAAAAGTGAGTATAATAGGATGGTCGACCAAAAATGTATGGAAAGGAATTGAAACCTTCCCGCTTTTCTCTGTGCCAGGTGAATATTACAGAATGTTGTCCAATATTGAGATCATGGCTGAGTAGAATAATGTGCATTAATATATCTGATCTGTATTGAGAATCGTTACCAGGGCGCGCGTGCACCTGGGTCCTTATCAGGAGGTTCTGAAAGGATGGGTTATATGTGCTAGTCCCAAAAAGTTTAGGCACAAAGGTTGAAGTGCTATTCCAGGTCGAGTCGGAGCCGACCAAAAGCTAAGGCACACAATACAGGGTGTTGGATTGCTAACCCAAGTCTAATTCAGACTGAAATATAGGCAACAAGGCAAGAAACGTGGGCTTATTAGATGTGATATCCTTGAAAACGCTACTCTGTTAAAAACGTTCTGTGATTCCTTTGCAAAGAGGCGGGAAGTAGGACCGAGAAGCTGATGGAATCATAATTAGAAATTACCAGAGTAGCGTCATAATATTCATTGTTTCAACCTCAAACTAAGCTCACAATCTCTTCCATTTCCTGAAAACGATGTATTTTGGATTAAATTAACCAATTGATCAATACAGATAGCGGGAAGATGATCACGCGATGTCCTAGTTAGTACATGATTACGCGATGTCCCGGGAGTACGTAAATGTACATTAAACGGGACATCAGTCGCGGAAAGTACATTAAACAGGACGTTAGTCGCGGGTTAAGAGGCCGAGAGTATGATTAAAAGGTATATATAATCTAATATATCGCTGGTAAATTTCGAAGTCAGGTTCGGTCGTTATGATTTTAATAACGATGTGTAGTTATATATCAAGGGTATGAATGCCTTGTCGCAACAGATGTTGGCCGACTAAACGTACAGCGATCCAATACAATCAGATATACACACACGTTAACTTATATGTATTAATGTTTGTTTGTCTGTTTTAAGTCTTGTTTGTATGTGCACAAGTATTATAGGACCCGTCGCGTTGCTTTATTGAGTCAAGAACCGGCTGCGGATAGCGCGACGAGCATTGAGAGACGAGTTACCGTTATACAAAGAATAACATTGAAGTGCAGTTCACGGGAACAAACTAGGATAGTAATTTCCGGATTCCGCAGAACACCGGCCCACGGGAACGGCCATTTGGGGAAGTATAGTTTTATCGTTTCAGTTTGTTTACGTTTCACATATGCACAGGCGCGTTCATTCGGTAACAAAACGCTGGTATAGGAATTCCAGGCTATTGAGAGCTCGTGGGAAAAATACTGTATGAATTACAAAGCGTTATTTCCGAGGCGAATGAGAACACACGAACGTCGCATGGAGCAATGACGTGACGCTATGCGCGCCGTGAAGTTATTATTTTATATTAAACTATCCATAAGCGAACGTAAAGTGTAATGTGCCCAAAGCCAAGGGTGCGTGAAATCCACGTGTAGTATATGTTTTATTTGTATATGTATGTGCGCGCTGCTATTGGAAAATGTTGAGTTGTAGTGGCGAGATGCGGGTTGCTGACGACACGTAACGGATCCAACGTCAACAAAACAGCTTTCCCCGGTGAGTATGAAAATCATAAATATAGATGCTTTGATTGATTGATTGAAGAACTTTATTAACAGATTGCAGAATGGGTACAATACAGCACAGCTCAACACACAATTGTTAAGGGGATGCAGACCAGAGAGAGACTTTAGTCTTGTTTACATCAGGGTCCCCCATTTTCAATACCAGATTTGTTTACATCAGGGTCCCCCATTTTCAATTTATCAGGACATATTATGACATACATGACATACAGATAGTCAGTACTGCTACATCTGTACATTTATGACATACCAGATTTGCAAATTCAGTACTGTTTGTGATACAAAAGGAGCCAAGAAAAGGGAGTCATTTGACGTAGAAACTGTACATATACACAACTATCAGTTACAGCAAATTACAACTATCTCAGATCACTTGAGTGTTTATGTTGCTTTAATTTACACATTATAAGTCACATAAAGCTAATTACAATGTCTGTTTCAGAATTATAATACATCTGTGGGCGTACCCTGACCAATACGGGGAGCTAAACAAACACTTCCGATTCCCAGTATATGGCAGTACAGGAATTGTCCACATAAACAGCGTTAGATTAGACTTTATAAGCTTTCAATGTTGAAAAACTTGGGCACAAACAACATAGATCATGTTTAAAAGTAAGATGTTTAGGTTATATTCACTTGAGTTAATGTGTTTATCTAAAGAACCAATGAAAGATAACTAGCCCTTTCCATTGTAAGACATTTTTAAACATGATTCAAAATGTGTGGGTCCACATTCATATGATGCTTGTGTACATATGCGATATGATTGATAAATGATAACACTATCATTTATCCTAGAACGGGATGGATGAGATCTAGCTAATGTTTGTTGAGCACACAGACAGTCAAAGAGGATTCACCCAGGTCTTAGAAAAGAGTGGAAAATTAACATGTGTTTGTATTTACAGATCTGGCTCTGAGGCGAGATGCAAAACAGTGAATGACTACACCCAAATTGTATCACAAAAGACAGAAAATCCAACAATTTGCATGTCAACCGAGAGACAGTGCAGAGCTGAGAGACAATCGATTGACCATTTGGAACAAATCTACATCCAAAACACCCACATGTAAATTTCTTCAGAGTGGGCACTTGGGAGACAAAGCAATGCAAATGCCTGCACTCGTGACCACAGACTTGATGAACTCACCTGGCGGTGGATGGCAACAGAGAACCACTTAATTAACATGAATTAGTTACAGATGATGAATTTGCAGGGATGGCAACAGAGAACCACTTAATTAACATGAATTAGTTACAGATGATGAATTTGCAGTTATGAAAATCTACCTAACTCCCATACTAACAATAACTAACCAGTCGTTTTCATCATCTCTTTTCAAGAGGCACATGAATTAGAGAAGTGCCCGAGATGAAAGATTAATGATGAAAACAACTACTTACAATCCCCTCCTTCTATTATCTGTTTATAACCAATAACATGCATGACTATTCCTTAGACTATTCTTTTAACAACTAATACTTTCCATGACTGCAAAATTATCAACCACCAAAATTGCAGCACAATTATCTAAATGTACAAGATATCAACAACATTGATCATTTAGCTGACACTTTTATCCAAAGCGACTCACAGGTTCTGTACGACAGGACATCAGGCAAGGCACACCTCTATCAGCTGAGTAACAATGTTCATCAAAGTGTTGAGTGCCACAGTGTAGGTTAGTTTTATTAGTGTTGAGTGCTACAGTGTAGATTAGTTTATTAGGACAAATGCATGACAGTAAGGTTAGTTAGGGTTAGATGATAAGAAATGATTGTTCTTCATGCAAAATTAACTGGCTACCTAGATTTTATGTTTTTTCCCCATGCTATGCTATGATGAGCCACACTGAGATGTGAAGAACAACCGAGAAGTCATGGCGAGGTAAGTATCTTGAAGAAGCACACCATCGTACGCGGCCTGAGGTAAGATCAACTTCAATTTCTGATTCAAAACTTTGGCCATTCATTTACAAATTTTATTTAAAGCCTAATGCTGTAAGATCTAGTTAGATACAAAATCTGATAAAATTGTAGTGAATGTGACCTTCTTGACGTAAAGAATCACTGCTAATGCAATTGGCTTGCATTTCCTATTGTCAATTAAGTGATTTTATTTACAATGAATTGAATTAATCCCAAAATGATTTTCCACTTTAGCAGAAAGGCGTTGAATCATTTATGTGAGGAGTTTTCTAAGGCAGTGTTTATCACCCTCAGATCACAAATTGGTGAGAGGACAGGACGAGTGAGACGACGCGTGACCTGAACCAAGGAGCTGCGGACACAACCAGAGGCGACGACAACAACCGTGGGAGAACCATCCAACCCAGCCCACAGACATCCCCAAGAAAGTGGAGCAGAGGACCACGAAGGAGACTGACCAAGGAGACACTGACGAAGAGGAGATCAACCTTTGACGGCCTCCACCCCGGCACTGCAGACCAAACCCATCACCTGCAGATGGGAACCAAAGCCCCGACCATCAAGGTGGATTCCCATGACAAGATTGTCATCCGTGTGAGAGAGAACGTCCTACTGACTAGCCACTACACCGGCGGGCCCTCGCCCTCCATCAAGTGGTACCGCAATGACGAGGAGAGGACAGCGAAACCAGCACAACACATTCAAAAACGCCCTGACCACCATGTCTCTGGGCCTGATGGGAGCCAAGCGTGAGCACAGTGGCGGATGTGTGGTGGTGATGGAGAGCAGCGCAGACAAGTGACCCTTGACAGGGAATGGACGGCGACCAGTGAATATTCCCGACTGCATCGTCAAGAAGAGACACATAGCAAATGAGACTGTCTTACTGCCACACGACAGGCTCACAGAAACATCAACTGAATGTACGATACGTTCAACACACAGCAGGTCACACAGAAGGACACATCCCCGACCGAGAACAGATGATCAACACTTCACAGCAACTGTCAGATTCACAAACAAGAACTGTAATTTTATAATGACAATGAGAAATGATCACAGAGTCACATTGCAAAATGGTATTGTTAAACAGGGCAGAACCAGTTGGATTGTTCCAAGACACCAAGTTTGTTTTGACCACAGAACAATGCATAACGATTATCATAATCACCTTTTATATTAACCACTAGGTTAACGGTTTTCAATTTTATTTTGACACATTAGCCACTAAGGTAATGTCTATTGTATGTATTTATTTAATTTTTATGTGTTACTGTTTGGCCCTGCCACACGACCGACAGAGAACACCTTGTCAACAACGACGCAACATCATTCAGATTAATACCTTCACAAGCAGGAAACTTTTCACACAATTGTATGTATCTGCAAAACGATGAACTAGGGATGTGATGAAAAGAAATCAATGAGAAAGCATTAACAATGGTTAGTAATAATGAGCTAAAATGTATTGCTGAAGGAAGAAGTGACCACATGATCACATTACATCACATTAGAATTACTTAGGTTACAAAATTGTATTGTCAGACAAGAAAGAATCAGTTGTTTTATTCTCTCATAGAAGAGGACATGTAACGCTGTTTTGCACCTGTATGGTGAACCATTGATAGTATATGCACTAGAATTACATACAGAAGCGATGCATAAGACGTTTTATCTCCTCATTTATAGAGAAGAAATGGAGAAAATTGCCTGATTCTAAGTAAAGACCAACAAAGCTGAGGCAATCACAGATGAAAGTGACACTCAAACTCAGATTAAATACAACTGGATCCTAAGTAATTTCATCAAGAATCATCACAAAATGTGCAAAAATATATATATATATATTTGTGAACAGTTTCCCATAAGCAATCATGTTAGTTTTATTAACCACCAGGTTAACGGTTGTTAAAATGTTTTTGTACACATTAGCCTTATGTGTAAATCCGATTCCTAATAATTATGAACACAATTTTGTTTTTTCACCCTGTGCACTCTGACCACACAGACAGTGCATGTATTTAATTGGTTTATTACGATGCCTGTATGCACAACGATCACATTAGCTCCCCAGAGTCACGACATGAACGACTGAAGGTATGCCAAGATATTTGCACAGCGATAGCTTCTAATGATTATGTTAATTGTTGTTTGATATCAGAGATGAGGACCACTCATTGATATAGGTATTTTGAGCGATTAATAAAAGAAAAGGGTGATATCTATTCCCACATCTCTGATATCAAAATAACACAGACCGCAGTCCAGTCGATCATGTCATGAATCATGTATGTAAATAATTCTATTAATCATGTATGTAAATAATTCTATTTTAAACTATTATCCCCACTTTTACCTGTTCCAAACAATCCTGGTATATTATACATTAATCTCACCCACATTATAAGAAAGAAAAGTGAGTATTGTGGTATAATATGTCCTCATGTAAATATATCCCCCTCCCCTGTGTTCCCTTTACCTGTGCCCCCCCCCTCTCTGTGGAATAATCACCCCCCTCCCCTGTGTCCCCAAACCTGTACCCCCTCCCCCCCATCTGACCTATCAAATGGGACCACACACCCCCTTTGTTGAACTATAAAGGGCTCCTCCCGACCACAATAGAGGCTTCTTACCTGGGTAATTTCAGCTGATCACCTGGGGCGAGAGCCTCAGCCATTCTCTCTATGTATTCTATCTGTTTGGTTAATAAACCTTGTTATTATCCAAGCCTCGGTTGACTGAGACATTCTTCATCAGGATATCCACAAATATCCCACAAGGCTAAGGGAGATATTAGTCTTACTAGGCTTCAGGTAACAGGATATATTAGTCTTACTAGGCTTCAGGCAAAGGGAGATATTAGTCTTACTAGGCTTCATGCTAAGGGAGATATTAGTCTTACTAGGCTTCAGATAACGGGAGATATTAGTCTTACTAGGCTTCATGCTAAGGGAGATATTCGTCTTACTAGGCTTCAGGTAAAGGGATATATTAGTCTTACTAGGCTTCAGGTAACGGGAGATATTAGGCTTACTAGGCTTCAGGCTAATATATATATTAGTCTTACTAGGCTTCAGGCTAAGAGTTATATTAGTCTTACTAGGCTTCAGGCTAAGAGTTATATTAGTCTTACTAGGCATCAGGCTAAGGGAGATATTAGTCTTACTAGGCATCAGGCTAAGAGTTATATTAGTCTTACTAGGCATCAGGCCAAGGGAGATATTAGTCTTACTAGGCTTCAGAAAACTGGCCTGCTGTCCTGCACTCATGAACACACACCAGCGGGTGAAGTCAGTGCTGATTGCTGGGTCTCTCATCCTCAGATCGCTGGGTCTCTCATCCTCAGATCGCTGGGTCTCTCATCCTCAGATCGCTGGGTCTCTCATCCTCAGATCGCTGGGTCTCTCATCATCAGATCGCTGAGTCTCTCATCCTCAGATCGCTGGGTCTCTCATCCTCAGATCGCTGGGTCTCTCATCCTCAGATCGCTGGGTCTCTCATCCTCAGATCGCTGGGTCTCTCATCCTCAGATCGCTGGGTCTCTCATCCTCAGATCGCTGGGTCTCTCATCCTCAGATCGCTGGGTCTCTCATCCTCAGATCGCTGGGTCTCTCATCCTCAGATCGCTGGGTCTCTCATCCTCAGGGGCTCAGAGTGAGTTAGAGGCCGTTCCTTTGAAGCCGGGAGAACAGGCTTCTTTTGATGAACCTCTCGAGTTACTAAGCAGACAGAGCAGCCAGGGACGAGCTCACCTCTCAACCTGGGGTCCATCACACTCAGACCCCCCCCCCCCCCCCACCACCACACTCAGACCCCCCCCCCCCCCCCACCATCACACTCAGACCCCTCCCCCCCCCCACCACCACACTCAAACCCCCCCCCCCCCACCATCACACTCAGACGCCCCCCACCATCACACTCAGACGCCCCCCACCATCACACTCAGACACCCCCCCCCACCACACTCAGACGCCCCCCCCCCCCCCCCACCACACTCAGACGCCCCCCACCATCACACTCAGACGCCCCCCACCATCACACTCAGACACCCCCCCCCACCACACTCAGACCCCCCCCCCACCATCCCACTCAGACGCCCCCCCCCACCACACTCAGACGCCCCCCACCATCACACTCAGACGCCCCCCACCATCACACTCAGACACCCCCCCCCACCACACTCAGACCCCCCCCCCCACCATCACACTCAGACGCTCCCCACCATCACACTCAGATGACCCCCCCCACCATCCCACTCAGACGCCCCCCACCATCACACTCAGACGCCCCCCACCATCACACTCAGATGACCCCCCCCACCATCCCACTCAGACGCCCCCCACCATCCCACTCAGACGCCCCCCACCATCACACTCAGACGCCCCCCACCATCACACTCAGACGCTCCCCCCCCCACCATCACACTCAGACGCCCCCCACCATCACACTCAGACCCCCCCCCCCACCATCACACTCAGACGCCCCCCACCATCACACTCAGACGCCCCCCACCATCACACTCAGACGCCCCCCACCATCACACTCAGACGCCCCCCACCATCACACTCAGACGACCCCCACCATCACACTCAGACGCTCCCCACCATCACACTCAGATGCTCCCCACCATCACACTGAGACACCCCCCACCATCACACTCAGACGCCCCCCACCATCACACTCAGACACTCCCCACCATCACACTCAGATGCTCCCCACCATCACACTCAGACACTCCCCACCATCACACTCAGACGCCCCCCACCATCACACTCAGACACTCCCCACCATCACACTCAGATGCTCCCCACCATCACACTCAGACACTCCCCACCATCACACTCAGATGCTCCCCACAGTCTAAAACACTGTCTGGGGTCCATCACATTCAGACGCTCCACGGGACAGAAGATGTGGGATTTTAATTTCTCTAACGGTTTCTTCACTTGAAGCTAGCACAATGAAAGAATGTCTAGAAATTACTATTGTGATTGTTTCACTCTCTCCTGGGAAGGTCCTGATCAAGCTTTTCTTGTCCCCGATCCAGACCAGAGTGATTTAATATATTTGAAATGTATTTGAAGGATAAACCCCTTGAGATATGCTATCTCGTTTTCGAGGGGGTCCTTAACATAAGATACAAAACATACAATACAATACATAACAAAACAAAACACAGGACAACAAAATTCACTTATACACTGACAGACGCTCTCCCAAGCTCACTCCCACAGTCCACACTGATTCCAATATATATATATATATGTTCCCATATAAATGTACATACAAAATTATAGTTTGATCTGTAAACATGGAAACCCTAACACAGTAAATCAGTAACAAGTGCAAGTAGTCTGTAGATATCTTAAATAACCGGTAAGAAGTGAGAGATCTGAGTGAACTAGGCAGTTTGTTCCAATCAACTGGAGCTTTATATTTAAAGGCAAGTCGACCAATAACTTTGGTGGTTCGAGGTATGATAAAGAAAGGATGATCCGTGTGTCTTAAATTATAAGTTGAACTATATGGAATTAGGAACTGCTTTCTTTTTTGAGTATCTGCCGATATTTCGGTTCCGATATTTGTATTTTCCTGCCGCGCACTTCAAGACCATTTAAGATACAGCAGTAAAGCTGATCCAATGGAGGTATCAAATTCCATTTTAAAACCCATTTTAAAATGGCACGGTGGTGTAGTGGTTAACACTGTGGCCTGGGTTCGAAGAAGGTCCTGATTTCGCTTCCCGCTTTGGGACCAGGTTGCCAGGTACCCTTTCTGCATCCCCTTAACAATTGTGTGTATTGAGCCGTACTGTATTGTACTCATTCTGCAATCTGTTAATAACATTTTCAATCAATCAATCAACCCCAGGTGGGGTATCTCCCTTTCTGAGTGGAGTTTGCATGTTCTCCCCCCGTGCTCGCAAGGGTTTCCCCTCCAGAAAAAGAGATGGAACCCAATGGAAAAACATGCAGAACAGATCGCTAACACTGTGGAGGACAGACAGGAGCACTTGGATTGGTTCCTGGGGCGCGGCCCACGCCACGACCCATGTCTGCTCCCGGCTGCACTACCACTGCAGTGTGGCGGTGAAAGGGTTCATCTTGTTATTGACATAGGGCAAAAAATACATTTATTCTGCATTAGGGTTCCTAATTTTAAAAAGTTGCAGGTTTCTCAGAATAAAGTGGCTCGCCTGGTACTAGGCTGTTCATACAGGACAAGTATTGGTTTTATGCATGAACATCTGGCATGGCTGATGGTTGAAAATAAAGTATCGATGAGTCTTCTAATGCTACTGCGGAACATTATCAGCACTGGTAAGCCATCTAGCTTGGCTCAGCAGTTAGAAATGACTTCTGAACATGGTTACAACACTAGAGGGGCCGCTTCTGGTAACATCAGAACAAGAACAGCACCAAAATAAAATTTTCTCAAACTCACTGGCATATGGTCAATAGTACTCTGGAATGCTCTGCCGAGAGATATCTTGCAAACTTGTCAAGTATGTAACTGTTATCTGTGTATTTTTTGTTTGACTGGAATGTTAGATTTTATAATGTGAATTTGTATATTTGTATTATTTTTTTATTTATGTGTTTTGTTTTACTTTTGTATTCATATTTTTTGTTGTACATTTGTATTGTATTTGTTTTGTCCAGAGTGAGGCTATTTGGGTCCCTCTCATCACAGATGATTGGTTGTGTAGGTCCATGATGCCCTCCCATCACGGATGATTGGTTGTGTAGGTCCATGATGCTCTCCCATCACAGATGATTGGTTGTGTAGGTCCATGATGCCCCCCCCCTCTCTATTCTATCCACACTAAGCAGTTCAGGATACTGGAAGATATAAGAGATACGGATTGGAAATGACGACTTAGGTCCATCCTGCTCTGCATGTCTGGGCAGAGCAGTGCTTTATTCTGGTAATATGTGACTTCATGCTCCTCTTATATATTCCATATATATGTGGAATAACGTTCTAATTACATTTTCCTGAAGTCATTTTGAAATTTCAGAAACCGTGCCAGATAAAACGGGTACTTTTAGGAAAAGTCATTGAGTGACAGAGCTGGAGCTCGACCGAGTGACGAGGATACATTTATTGAAAATGTCTAGGGGTCATTTGACCCCTTGTCGGCTGTGCTAGTGTTAACTACACGACTATGCACTGATCAGCTCTACGCTACATTTAACTACACGACTATGCACTGATTAGCTCTACGCTACATTTAACTACACGACTATGCACTGATTAGCCTCCTTATCTGCGGACAATTTCTACCTCAAACTCAACAAGGCCTGTTGGTGCATTGGATGACCAGAGAGAAGGAGTGGAAACCGAGGCTAAGGTCCATCCTCTACTGTCTCAGAGCCGTGAATTATGCTTGTGCTAAGCAATAGACTCTCTTCAGTGCTCCCCTCGAGGGCTGTAAGCACCGCACTCTGGCCGGCCGAGCTGTTGGGACTCCAGGCATCGAGATGGCTATCCGTTGATTTGATAGACAATACGGTTTTCCCACATGCAATCATGTAGGAGGAGCTTTTTAAAGGTAGTGCTGACCAGAGAGGTGCTTAGCACTTTTCAGGACATAACATTCAGCATGGTGAGAAAACATAAAAGATCAAGTCTGGGTCGACTAGGACCAAACTATAACCAATGGACCAGATGATGGACAGAAGGGCCATGGCAGCATGCTGCAGCTCTGTTACACAAACAAAGCAGACACTGTGCCTTTCAGAGAGTCATGCATGCTGGCGGAGAAACAGGTAGGCAGCCAGCTTTTTCTCTGGTGGCAATGCATGTGTCAGCCCTACAGTGTGTCAGTCCTACAGTGTGTCAGTCCTACAGTGTGTCAGGCCTACAGTGTGTCAGGCCTACAGTGTGTCAGTCCTACAGTGTGTCAGGCCTACAGTGTGTCAGTCCTACAGTGTGTCAGCCCTACCGTGTGTCAGCCCTACAGTGTGTCAGCCCTACAGTGTGTCAGCCCTACAGTGTGTCAGCTACAGTGTGTCAGCCCTACAGTGTGTCAGCCCTACAGTGTATCAGTCCTACAGTGTGTCAGTCCTACAGTGTGTCAGGCCTACAGTGTGTCCTACAGTGTGTCAGGCCTACAGTGTGTCCTACAGTGTGTCAGCCCTGCAGTGTGTCCTACAGTGTGTCAGCCCTACAGTGTGTCCTACAGTGTGTCAGCCCTACAGTGTGTCAGTCCTACAGTGTGTCAGGCCTACAGTGTGTCAGTCCTACAGTGTGTCAGCACTACAGTGTGTCAGTCCTACAGTGTGTCAGCACTACAGTGTGTCAGTCCTACAGTGTGTCAGTCCTACAGTGTGTCAGTCCTACAGTGTGTCAGCCCTACAGTGTGTCAGTCCTACAGTGTGTCAGTCCTACAGTGTGTCAGTCCTACAGTGTGTCAGTCCTACAGTGTGTCAGCCCTACAGTGTGTCAGCCCTACAGTGCTTAGCACTTTTCAGGACATAACATTCAGCATGGTGAGAAAACATAAAAGATCAAGTCTGGGTCGACTAGGACCAAACTATAACCAATGGACCAGATGATGGACAGAAGGGCCATGGCAGCATGCTGCAGCTCTGTTACACAAACAAAGCAGACACTGTGCCTTTCAGAGAGTCATGCATGCTGGCGGAGAAACAGGTAGACAGCCAGCTTTTTCTCTGGTGGCAATGCATGTGTCAGCCCTACAGTGTGTCAGTCCTACAGTGTGTCAGTCCTACAGTGTGTCAGGCCTACAGTGTGTCAGGCCTACAGTGTGTCAGTCCTACAGTGTGTCAGCCCTACAGTGTGTCAGTCCTACAGTGTGTCAGTCCTACAGTGTGTCAGGCCTACAGTGTGTCAGCCCTACAGTGTGTCAGCCCTACAGTGTGTCAGCTACAGTGTGTCAGCCCTACAGTGTGTCAGCCCTACAGTGTATCAGTCCTACAGTGTGTCAGTCCTACAGTGTGTCAGGCCTACAGTGTGTCCTACAGTGTGTCAGCCCTACAGTGTGTCCTACAGTGTGTCAGCCCTGCAGTGTGTCCTACAGTGTGTCAGCCCTACAGTGTGTCCTACAGTGTGTCAGCCCTACAGTGTGTCAGTCCTACAGTGTGTCAGGCCTACAGTGTGTCAGCCCTACAGTGTGTCAGTCCTACAGTGTGTCAGCCCTACAGTGTGTCAGGCCTACAGTGTGTCAGCCCTACAGTGTGTCAGCCCTACAGTGTGTCAGCCCTACAGTGTGTCAGCCCTACAGCCTACAGTGTGTCAGCCATACAGCCTACAGTGTGTCAGTCCTACAGTGTGTCAGACCTACAGTGTGTCAGACCTACAGTGTGTCAGTCCTACAGTGTGTCAGTCCTACAGTGTGTCAGCACTACAGTGTGTCAGTCCTACAGTGTGTCAGTCCTACAGTGTGTCAGCCCTACAGTGTGTCAGTCAGCCCTACAGTGTGTCAGTCCTACAGTGTGTCAGTCCTACAGTGTGTCCTACAGTGTGTCAGCCCTACAGTGTGTCAGTCCTACAGTGTGTCAGTCCTACAGTGTGTCAGCCCTACAGTGTGTCAGCCCTACAGCCTACAGTGTGTCAGCCATACAGCCTACAGTGTGTCAGTCCTACAGTGTGTCAGTCCTACAGTGTGTCAGTCCTACAGTGTGTCAGTCCTACAGTGTGTCAGCCCTACAGTGTGTCAGCCCTACAGTGTGTCAGGCATACAGTGTGTCAGCCCTACAGTGTGTCAGCCCTACAGTGTGTCCTACAGTGTGTCAGTCCTACAGTGTGTCAGTCCTACAGTGTGTCAGCCCTACAGTGTGTCAGTCCTACAGTGTGTCAGTTCTACAGTGTGTCAGTTCTACAGTGTGTCCTACAGTGTGTCAGGCCTACAGTGTGTCAGCCCTACAGTGTGTCAGCCCTACAGTGTGTCAGTCCTACAGTGTGTCAGTCCTACAGTGTGTCAGCCCTACAGTGTGTCAGTCCTACAGTGTGTCAGTCCTACAGTGTGTCAGTCAGCACTACAGTGTGTCAGTCCTACAGTGTGTCAGCCCTACAGTGTGTCAGGCCTACAGTGTGTCAGCCCTACAGTGTGTCAGCCCTACAGTGTGTCAGCCCTACAGTGTGTCAGTCCTACAGTGTGTCAGCCCTACAGTGTGTCAGCCCTACAGCCTACAGTGTGTCAGTCCTACAGTGTATCAGTCCTACAGTGTGTCAGTCCTACAGTGTGTCAGCCCTACAGTGTGTCAGTCCTACAGTGTGTCAGTCCTACAGTGTGTCAGTCCTACAGTGTGTCAGCACTACAGTGTGTCAGTCCTACAGTGTGTCAGTCCTACAGTGTGTCAGTCCTACAGTGTGTCAGTCCTACAGTGTGTCAGTCCTACAGTGTGTCAGCACTACAGTGTGTCAGTCCTACAGTGTGTCAGCACTACAGTGTGTCAGTCCTACAGTGTGTCAGTCCTACAGTGTGTCAGTCCTACAGTGTGTCAGCCCTACAGTGTGTCAGCCCTACAGTGTGTCAGTCCTACAGTGTGTCAGCCCTACAGTGTGTCAGTCCTACAGTGTGTCAGTCCTACAGTGTGTCAGCCCTACAGTGTGTCAGTCCTACAGTGTGTCAGCCCTACAGTGTGTCAGCACTACAGTGTGTCAGTCCTACAGTGTGTCAGCACTACAGTGTGTCAGTCCTACAGTGTGTCAGTCAGCACTACAGTGTGTCAGTCCTACAGTGTGTCAGTCCTACAGTGTGTCAGTCAGCCCTACAGTGTGTCAGTCAGCACTACAGTGTGTCAGTCCTACAGTGTGTCAGTCCTACAGTGTGTCAGTCAGCCCTACAGTGTGTCAGCCCTACAGTGTGTCAGTCCTACAGTGTGTCAGTCCTACAGTGTGTCAGTCAGCCCTACAGTGTGTCAGCCCTACAGTGTGTCAGTCCTACAGTGTGTCAGTCCTACAGTGTGTCAGTCCTACAGTGTGTCAGTCCTACAGTGTGTCAGGCCTACAGTGTGTCAGTCCTACAGTGTGTCAGGCCTACAGTGTGTCAGCACTACAGTGTGTCAGTCAGTCCTACAGTGTGTCAGTCCTACAGTGTGTCAGTCCTACAGTGTGTCAGTCCTGCAGTGTGTCAGTCCTACAGTGTGTCAGCCATACAGCCTACAGTGTGTCAGTCCTACAGTGTGTCAGTCCTACAGTGTGTCAGTCCTACAGTGTGTCAGTCCTACAGTGTGTCAGCACTACAGTGTGTCAGTCCTACAGTGTGTCAGTCCTACAGTGTGTCAGTCCTACAGTGTGTCAGTCCTACAGTGTGTCAGTCCTACAGTGTGTCAGCCCTACAGTGTGTCAGTCCTACAGTGTGTCAGTCCTACAGTGTGTCAGTCAGCCCTACAGTGTGTCAGCCCTACAGTGTGTCAGTCCTACAGTGTGTCAGTCCTACAGTGTGTCAGTCAGCCCTACAGTGTGTCAGCCCTACAGTGTGTCAGTCAGCCCTACAGTGTGTCAGCCCTACAGTGTGTCAGTCCTACAGTGTGTCAGTCCTACAGTGTGTCAGTCCTACAGTGCGTCAGCCCTACAGTGTGTCAGTCCTACAGTGTGTCAGTCCTACAGTGTGTCAGCACTGCAGTGTGTCAGTCCTACAGTGTGTCAGTCCTACAGTGTGTCAGCCCTACAGTGTGTCAGCCCTACAGTGTGTCAGTCCTACAGTGTGTCAGTCCTACAGTGTGTCAGTCCTACAGTGTGTCAGCACTGCAGTGTGTCAGTCCTACAGTGTGTCAGTCCTACAGTGTGTCAGCCCTACAGTGTGTCAGTCCTACAGTGTGTCAGTTCTACAGTGTGTGAGTTCTACAGTGTGTGAGTCCTACAGTGTGTCAGCCCTACAGTGTGTCAGTCCTACAGTGTGTCAGTCCTACAGTGTGTCAGTCCTGCAGTGTGTCAGTCCTACAGTGTGTCAGTCCTACAGTGTGTCAGCCCTGCAGTGTGTCAGTCCTACAGTGTGTCAGCCCTGCAGTGTGTCAGCCCTACAGTGTGTCAGTCCTGCAGTGTGTCAGTCCTACAGTGTGTCAGTCCTACAGTGTGTGAGTCCTACAGTGTGTCAGTCCTGCAGTGTGTCAGGCCTACAGTGTGTCAGTCCTACAGTGTGTCAGCCCTGCAGTGTGTCAGTCCTACAGTGTGTCAGCCCTACAGTGTGTCAGCCCTGCAGTGTGTCAGTCCTACAGTGTGTCAGCCCTACAGTGTGTCAGCCCTACAGTGTGTCAGTCCTACAGTGTGTCAGCCCTACAGTGTGTCAGCCCTACAGTGTGTCAGGCCTACAGTGTGTCAGCCCTACAGTGTGTCAGCCCTACAGTGTGTCCTACAGTGTGTCAGCCCTACAGTGTGTCAGTCCTACAGTGTGTCAGTCCTACAGTGTGTCAGTCCTACAGTGTGTCCTACAGTGTGTCAGCCCTACAGTGTGTCAGTCCTACAGTGTGTCAGTCCTACAGTGTGTCAGTCCTACAGTATGTCAGCCCTACAGTGTGTCAGCCCTACAGTGTGTCAGGCCTACAGTGTGTCAGCCCTACAGTGTGTCAGCCCTACAGTGTGTCCTACAGTGTGTCAGTCCTACAGTGTGTCAGTCCTACAGTGTGTCAGCCCTACAGTGTGTCAGTCCTACAGTGTGTCAGTTCTACAGTGTGTCAGTTCTACAGTGTGTCCTACAGTGTGTCAGGCCTACAGTGTGTCAGCCCTACAGTGTGTCAGCCCTACAGTGTGTCAGTCCTACAGTGTGTCAGTCCTACAGTGTGTCAGTCCTACAGTGTGTCAGTCCTACAGTGTGTCAGTCAGCACTACAGTGTGTCAGTCCTACAGTGTGTCAGTCCTACAGTGTGTCAGTCCTACAGTGTGTCAGTCCTACAGTGTGTCAGTCCTACAGTGTGTCAGCCCTACAGTGTGTCAGTCCTACAGTGTGTCAGCCCTACAGTGTGTCAGCCCTACAGCCTACAGTGTGTCAGTCCTACAGTGTGTCAGTCCTACAGTGTGTCAGTCCTACAGTGTGTCAGCCCTACAGTGTGTCAGTCCTACAGTGTGTCAGTCCTACAGTGTGTCAGTCAGTCCTACAGTGTGTCAGTCCTACAGTGTGTCAGTCAGCACTACAGTGTGTCAGTCCTACAGTGTGTCAGTCAGCACTACAGTGTGTCAGTCCTACAGTGTGTCAGTCAGCACTACAGTGTGTCAGTCCTACAGTGTCCAGTCAGCACTACAGTGTGTCAGTCCTACAGTGTGTCAGTCCTACAGTGTGTCAGCACTACAGTGTGTCAGTCCTACAGTGTGTCAGTCCTACAGTGTGTCAGTCAGTCCTACAGTGTGTCAGTCCTACAGTGTGTCAGTCAGCACTACAGTGTGTCAGTCCTACAGTGTGTCAGTCAGCACTACAGTGTGTCAGTCCTACAGTGTGTCAGTCAGCACTACAGTGTGTCAGTCCTACAGTGTGTCAGTCCTGCAGTGTGTCCTACAGTGTGTCAGTCCTGCAGTGTGTCCTACAGTGTGTCAGTCCTACAGTGTGTCAGTCCTACAGTGTGTCAGCACTACAGTGTGTCAGTCCTACAGTGTGTCAGTCCTACAGTGTGTCAGTCCTACAGTGTGTCAGGCCTACAGTGTGTCAGTCCTACAGTGTGTCAGGCCTACAGTGTGTCAGCCCTACAGTGTGTCAGCCCTACAGTGTGTCAGGCCTACAGTGTGTCAGCACTACAGTGTGTCAGTCAGTCCTACAGTGTGTCAGTCCTACAGTGTGTCAGTCCTACAGTGTGTCAGTCCTGCAGTGTGTCAGTCCTACAGTGTGTCAGCCATACAGCCTACAGTGTGTCAGTCCTACAGTGTGTCAGTCCTACAGTGTGTCAGTCCTACAGTGTGTCCTACAGTGTGTCAGTCCTACAGTGTGTCAGCCCTACAGTGTGTCAGTCCTACAGTGTGTCAGTTTTACAGTGTGTGAGTTCTACAGTGTGTGAGTCCTACAGTGTGTCAGTTCTACAGTGTGTCCTACAGTGTGTCAGTCCTACAGTGTGTCAGTCCTACAGTGTGTCAGTCCTGCAGTGTGTCAGTCCTACAGTGTGTCAGTCCTACAGTGTGTCAGCCCTGCAGTGTGTCAGTCCTACAGTGTGTCAGCCCTACAGTGTGTCAGCCCTACAGTGTGTCAGTCCTGCAGTGTGTCAGTCCTACAGTGTGTCAGTCCTACAGTGTGTGAGTCCTACAGTGTGTCAGTCCTGCAGTGTGTCAGGCCTACAGTGTGTCAGTCCTACAGTGTGTCAGCCCTGCAGTGTGTCAGTCCTACAGTGTGTCAGCCCTACAGTGTGTCAGCCCTGCAGTGTGTCAGTCCTACAGTGTGTCAGCCCTACAGTGTGTCAGCCCTACAGTGTGTCAGCCCTGCAGTGTGTCAGTCCTACAGTGTGTCAGCCCTGCAGTGTGTCAGTCCTACAGTGTGTCAGCCCTGCAGTGTGTCAGTCCTACAGTGTGTCAGCCCTACAGTGTGTCAGTCCTACAGTGTGTCAGTCCTACAAAATACGACCTCCAAGACACATAAACAAAACCAGGAGTCATACTTAAAATACAGGTTTATCGCAACAGGTGACTCTCACATGTTGACGTCCTCTCTGCATAACATGTGGCGACACGCTAGCAAACGAGGCAATCAGGCATGACAACTGTGTTCAAGTTGGCAGAAGATAAAGTAGCTGCATTCAACTCGAGTGGACATTTGACATGTTTCAAACATTAGCAGGGATTTTGGAGGAAACGGAAACAATAAGCCCAGGGCAGGGCTGCATTATGGTGAGTTGTGTTTTTCATGCACTCTATTCTGTTCATGTGTTATAATAATAATAATAATAATAATAATAATAATAATAATAATAATAATAATAATAATAATAATAATAATAATAATAATAATAATAATAATAATAATAATAATAATACATTCGATTTATAATGCACTAGCATACCATTCTGCAATCTGTTAAATTAAGTCATTCATTCATTCAGCACTCGCCGCGGTGCTGCATGAAAATCAAATGCCCACCCTACTGATCTGTTCATGTGTTCTGCACCCGAGAGGCACTTTACAATAGAAAAAAGACAAAGGTATAATGTTCAGTGCAAACATGTATGTCGTTTACAGTTTATTATGCCACCTATGCAGCTCGTTTATTTTGACAGAGTTAAAAAATGTCAATATCATTATATTAAAATTAGCAATTGTTTTTGGTCCTGGCCCGCCATACAATGGCTTGGGGAAAAATTGGCCCGCGGCCGCGGCCAAACCTAATTGCCGACCCCTGGCCTAGAGTGTCAGCCCTACAGAGTGTCAGCCCTACAGTGTGTCAGCACTACAGTGTGTCATCAGCATCACCACCATCATCATCACTACCATCATCATCACCACTACCATCATCGCTACCATCATCATCACCACCACCATCACCATCATCACCAACATCATCATCATCATCATCATCATCATCATCACCACCATCACCATCATCACCAACATCATCATCATCATCATCATTTTTTTCCAAGATGGCCGCTCGAGGAAGTTTGTTGTGAGGAACCTTGAGACAATCTCTTCAATATCTTGCTAATCCTCTCTGTTTTATCGACCAAAACTTCACCAGAGGTTTTTAGGTGGTTATTTTAAATAGATCACGTTGAATCTGTGAAATCTAGATTGAAACCAGATTCAGCTTTAACCAAACCAAGCCCAGCAGTGGTCCTGCTCCCACCAGGCCAGACCCAGGCTGCAGCAGTGGTTCTACATCCACCAGGCCAGGCCCATGCTTCAGTAGAGGCCCTACTTCCAGCTCCAGCAGCTCAGCTACCACCAGCTCCAGCAGCCCCAGCTAACACCAGCTCCAGCAGCTCAGCTACCACCAGCTCCAGCAGCTCAGCTACCACCAGGCCCCAGCAGCCAGCTACCACCAGCTCCAGCAGCTCAGCTACCACCAGCTCCAGCAGCTCAGCTACCACCAGCTCCAACAGCCCAGCTACCACCAGCTCCAGCAGCTCAGCTACCACCAGCTCCAGTAGCCCAGCTAACACCACCAGCTCCAGTAGCCCAGCTAACACCAGCTCCAGCAGCCCAGCTACCACCAGGCTCCAGCAGCCCAGCTACCACCAGGCTCCAGCGGCTCAGCTACTGTACCACCAGGCTCCAGCGGCCCAGCTACCACCAGGCCCCAGCAGCCCAGCTACCACCAGCTCCAGCAGCTCAGCTACCACCAGGCTCCAGCAGCCCAGCTACCACCAGCAGCCCAGCTACCACCAGCTACAGCAGCTCAGCTACCACCAGGCTCCAGCAGCTCAGCTACCACCAGGCTCCAGCAGCCCAGCTACCACCGGTATTTCATATCAAGTTGTTCTCTATAGCCTTCTTAACACTAAACCGCAATGCCACCAATGAAAGATAAAAATGAGCCTAAATCAGATGAGGACTATGCCTCACTTGCACAAGTAAATTAATTACTGCAACAGCAAAAAGAGATGTTCACTGCTCTCTTACAAACACAACAGGACAATTTCAAAAGCTTTGTAAAAATCATCATGGACTCTACAAACTCAAGACTGGATGCAATTACAAGGGAGGTCCAGGAAATTAAAACAAGCATCCAGTACACACAGAAGGAGGTTGACGACATCAATGCTAACAATGCAAAACAGTCAGATAGTTGCAAGTACATGCAATCTGACATCTGGAAAACCTGTGAAAGCCTGCTAACAGTCACAGATAAAATAGAGTATTTAGAAGGTCAATACAGAAGAAACAACCTGGTCATTGATGGCATAGCTGAGTTGCCTGGAGAAACCTGGGGAGACACGGAAGAGAAGGTGAGGAGCGTCATGGTGGACAATCTCAAGCTACAGAGGGACATTGAGATGGAGAGGGTGCACCGAACAGGGAAACCTGGGGAGATCAGCGGTTCTTCAGAGAACCAAAGAACTCAAAGGGACAAACATTTACATAAACGAGGACTACACAGACGCTGTCCGTCTGAAAAGAAAAGAACTGTTGCCCAAGATGAGAGCTGCTCGTGAGAGAGGAGAGATCGCCTTTCTGAGGTATGACAGACTGATAATCCGACCACGAAGTAGCACCCCAAAGCAGCCGAGGGACAGTTGAATGGTTCAATCAAATGTGGCCTGTCCTTTTACTTAAACTAAATGTTGATTAAACTCCCCAGAAAAGGGCTTAAAGTCGCCCACTTAAACATATGTAGTCTGAAAAATAAAGTAAATGATTTGAGTGCTATAATGTTTGAAAATGATTTACACATAATGGCAATTTCTGAAACTCATTTGGAGGAAACAATTGAGAATACTGAGGTAACTATACAAGGGTACAATATAATTAGACTGGATAGAAACAGGCACGGTGGAGGAGTAGCCATTTATATACGAGAACAAATTCCAACAAAAATAAGAAAAGATCTTAACTGGCCAGATGTGGAAGCCATCTGGATTCAGGTTCACCTGCCGCATCTCAAGCCATTACTTGTATGCTGCTGCTATAGACCACCCAATTCCGACGCTGCATATTTTGAAAAAATCTGTACAATGCTTCAAAATGTTTCGGACACTGACAGAGAAATTTATTTTGTAGGTGACCTAAACATAGACTGGCTATCTAATACCTGCTCTATGAGAAGAAAGCTTAATGACATAGCCACGGTATGCAACTTGTCCCAAATGGTAAACCTACCGACTAGAATAAACGTCAACAAATCAGGTGTATTATCCTCAACTTGTATAGATCATATTTTTACTAATTCAGCAGATAAATGTTCAAAGGTTGTTTCAGTGCCAATTGGATTCAGTGATCATAACATGATTGCTATGGCAAGAAAAGTCAAAGTCCCCAAAGCAGGTCCTAAAATCATACATAAAAGAATCTATAAACATTTCTGTGAGAATTTATTTATTCAAGACGTGCACAACATAAAGTGGGACAGTGTATTTGAGTGTATTCATACTGAAGAAGCCCTAGGAGAATTTATGAAGTTATTTTCCTCGGTCTGTGACAAGCATGTGCCCAGGGGAGGAAATTAGGCCACTTTACTCGCCAATTGCGAGTATTTTTTACGTTTGGCGAGTAATTCATGAAGAGCACTCGCCAGTCTGGCGAGTACTAGTAATTACAAAACAAAACAAAAAAATCATTCTGCAATCTGCTGATTCGCTCACTGACACAAACCGAACTCTGACTCCCCCCTTGATTCCTCCCATTTGCGCCACATAATAATCAGACCATAACCAATGAACATCATCGTTGTACAGATGCGCTCTAAGCTCCTCCAATGAACACTCGTTTTCTAGAAGATGACGCCCATCTAGGGGAAGTGGACATACCACTGCGCGCAGACCTACTAACTCCTGCCACCGGCAGCCGGCTTGACAACGTAGACAAACTTACAAAAACACATGAGTGGATGAAAATAATTGCATGTAGAGTCGTCGCTTTCGGATATCGGTGCGGTCTGACATGGGGGCGAACAACAGCACGCGACGCGTCTCCTTCGAGTCGGATGAGAATGACAAGTCAACCCGCATTTCATTGTATACCTGTATGCCGTGACAATTAAAACTCTTGACTTGACTTGACTTGACTAGCTACCTAGCATGTAACAAGCTACCATAACGCGCATTCAACATAGTGGACGACTATACTGAGCGGCTTTGCTTAAATGCAGCCGAGTGACATTTTATTATTACCGGGTTTCCCAGCATATCACCACTCGCCCATATGCCCTTCACAACGGTGATGTTGTCATATTTGGCATTCAGAACACACCTGCTGAACCCCTAGCGTTGTCGATTCGGTTCCAATGTATTGTCATCTTACAGCACAAGTACAGTACAACCAGAATACATTTGGCATACAACCAGAGTGCAAATGTAACAAGTCAAGTTCAAGTTGTTTTATTTAGCTATTACATTACAGTGAAATGCTTGGTTCTTTCACTGCCCAACCCAGTATTGATTGATTGATTGAAAACTTTATTAACAGATTGCAGAATGGGTACAATACAGTACAGCTCAATACACACAATTGTTAAGGGGATGCAGACCAGATAAGGACTTTAGTCTTGTTTACATCAGGGTCCCCCATTTCAGTCCTGTTTGCTTAATGCCTTGTCCACTTCCTCCACACTCCAATATGTTATGATGAATTAAAAATGGGGGACCCTGATGTAAACAAGACGAAAGTCTTTCTCTGGTCTGCATCCCCTTAACAATTGTATGTATTGAACTGTACTGTACCCATTCTGCAATCTGTTAATAAACGTTTCAATCAATCAATCCCTTCAACCCTGCTCCTGTCAAACCTGCTCTTTCCATTCCCTCCATCATGTCCCCCCTTTCTGATGAATATTTCCTGCACTTAAGAGTCAGACACACATTCCTAGTAGTTGAGCTGTGATGAATGAAAACTTTATTTAACAGATTGCAGAATGGGTACAGTACAGTACGGCTCAATACATGCAATTGTTAAGGGGATGCAGACCAGAGAAAGACTTTCGTCTTGTTTACATCAGGGTCCCCCATTTTCAATTCATTTTCAATTCATCATTCAGTATAACCTAGACCAGCCCAACCCAGCATCTTTCACTGCCCAGTTCAGCCCAACCCAGTCCAGAATAGTTCCCTCTTTCATGTTAATATGTGATTTAATGATGTAATATTTTGAAGAGTAGAGACAGTGTGATTAATTTACTATGATTGAAAATCAATTTAGACGAAGACGTACAAAGAAGTAATTATCACAATTAGCGATTTTTTTTGTCTGGTAAAAAATCTATTTGGCTGGTAAAAAAAATCAGATACCCGCCAGTTGGCTGGTAAGCCAAAAAGTTAGTTTCCTCCCCTGCATGTGCCCATAAAAAAACGTACTGTAAGATCTATCAAAGCACCTTGGCTAGACACTGACCTAAGGAGCAACATGAAAGAAAGAGATAGACTGAAAATAATCGCTCTAAATTCACGGAATTCAGAAGATTGGTTAGCATATCGCTCTTTAAGAAATAAAGCGACAAAATTAAATAAACTGAAAAAAAGGCTATACTACCAATCCAGAATTGAAGAAACAAAATATGATGGTAAAAAACTATGGAGTACTCTGAATCAAATCATGGGTAGAGACAAAATGGGTAAAATACCATCATTTATTGAATCAGGGGATGGTTTCATCACTAAGCCCTTGGATATTGCAAATTATTTCAATGACTATTTCACAAATAAAGTAAATACTATAAGAGACAACATGCCACCTGTAAAGGGTAACTTATCAGATTCAATTATAAAAAGTCAGATCATGAAGGACAAAGAATGTGAATTTGAATTTTTGGTCACAAATCTTTCAGAAATTGAAAAGTTATTGTCTGAATTGAAATGTGACAAACCCTCTGGTCACGACAATCTGGACAGTAGACTTGTGAAGCTATCAGCTGGAAGTATTGCTGGTCCGATATGTCATATATTCAATTTGAGTCTTAAGGAAGGAATTTATCCGCAAATATGGAAGGTAGCTAAGGTCACTCCTCTACCAAAAAATAGAAAAGAATCATTCACTGGACCAAATAGTAGGCCAATCAGTATTTTACCTGTTTTAGGTATACTTATGGAAAGAATTGCATTCAAACAAATTCAAAATTATTTCTCCCTTAATAACATAAATTCTGACTTTCAACATGCTTACAAACCAGGCTATTCAACATGCACAGCACTTACACAATTGGCTGATGATTGGCTAAGAAATATTGACTGTAAATTATTAGTTGGTACAGTACTGTTAGATTTTAGCGCAGCTTTTGATCTCATTGATCATGAACTGCTGCTTACAAAACTAGCTGATTATGGTTTCAAACACTCAGCTACTAACTGGATGAAAAGTTATTTATTCATGAGACAACAATGTGTCCTGTTTAATGGAACTTTATCAAGCTTTAAAACGCTACAATGTGGCATTCCTCAAGGAAGTTGCCTTGGACCATTATTATATTCAATATTTGTAAATGATATGCCACAAAGTTTAAGAAATGCAAGCAGTTCCATTTATGCAGATGACACTACAATATATGCTTCGGCAAGCAATGCCAAAGACCTCAGCAGTCTTCTTCAAAGCGAGTTAATGCAGATTTCTGAATGGGTCACGGTAAATAAGCTGAAACTAAATGCATCCAAAACAAAATGTCTAATTATTTGTTCAAAGCATGCTCAGAGAGAGAATCACAGATTAAATATTTCTTTGCAGGGTGCAGATATTGAGCAAGTTAAGGAGGCCAGATTGCTTGGAGTTATAATAGATGAAACACTCTCTTGGTCAACTCACATTAACAATATTGTAACAAAAATGAGCAGAAGTATTTCAATTATTAGACGGAATGCCTATTTTTTAACAGACACAGCTACCAAGCAAGTCATACAATCACTAGTTTTGTCACATCTGGACTACTGTCCAGCAATCTGGTCAAATGCATCCAAACAAGATTTAAATAAAATACAGCTTACTCAAAATAGAGCTGCAAGACTTGCATTGCATAGCTCAATTAGAAACAGTGTTGAGAAAATGCACAAGGAACTGTCATGGATGAGAGTCAATGAGAGACTAGTGTGTAGTCTTATTTTGTTTATGAGAAATATTTATACTTTGCATAAACCTGTGTGCCTCTTTTTGCAGCTGGTGTTTATTAGTGATGGTCATGGCTATGGCACTAGACAAGCCTTGAAGGGTCGGTTCGCCCTGCCGAGACCCAGAACTGAAGCCTTAAAGAAAACTGTAATGTACAGGGCAATGTCCTACTGGAATAGACTTCCACAATATTTGGTTTCAATTACCAGTAAGGTGGGATTCAAGAGGAGACTACGAGTGGCTGTAATGCAGAAAGAGGTTGATTTTGGTTAGGTCTAATCTGTGTCTAATGAATGGGTTCTTGTGTTGGGTTATGTGTTGTTTTGGAATGTGTTTGTCTAGTGGTTATGAGTATTAGAGTATGAGTGTATGGAATGTTGTGCTGTTTTTGAGCACATTTTAGTTTGCTCTGAGATGTCTTTGTTGTTTTATTGATATTTGTTGTTTTATTGATATTTGTTATTGTTGTCTTTGTTGTCTTTGTTGTTTTATTGATATTTGTTGTTTTATTGATATTTGTTTTTGTTCTATATTAGAAAATTTGGCATACATATTTGGTTGTATGTCTGATTTTAATTGGTTTAATGTTCTATAATTGTTTGTATATTTTATTGGTGTTTTATTGATATTTGTTTTGTTTTTATGTTGTTTATTGATTATTCTTGTTTAATTTTATATGTTTGGATCCAGACCCCAGGAAGAATAGTCGCTGCTGAGGCAGTGACTAATGGGGATCTGAAATAAAGAAATAAAGAAATCATCATCATCATCATCATCATCATCATCATCATCACCATCATCACCAACATCATCATCATCATCATCATCACCACCACCATCATCACTACCACCATCAACGTCACGTCAACGTTCACGAGCACAATACAGGCTTACCTAGGATTTGACTTGATTCAACAACAAAGCAGTCGGGGCAATGGCAAGCCGAAAAACGTCCGCAAGTGTGGTTACACTTTACAAAGCTAGATGCATTCAACGCTTGCTGCAATATTATATATTATATATTAACAAATTGTTCTAAATGAATAATAATGATAATAAATCATTTGAAGTTTGGACACATTTTTTACAACTGAGGTACATGTAGGTAGATTAACAATTTTGAGACTAAAGTACAGAAAAAAGGTACCGTTGGGTTCGAATGTGAACGGTACCCAACCCTACTCAGCGTACAACAGCGCCTTGAAGAAGCACAACAAAGGTCCAGATGTTCTTATGGTGCGTGAACATGTACTGGAGTCAGGCATTGATCCACACACTCACTCACACACACACTCACTCACTCACACACACACACACACACACACACACACACACACACACACACACACACACACACACACACACACACACACACACACACACACACACACACACACACACACACACACACACACACACACACACACACACACACACACACACACACACACACACACACACACACACACACACACACACACACACACACACACACACACACACACACACACACACACACACACACACACACACACACACACACACACACACACACACACACACACACACACACACACACCACACACACACACACACACACACACACACACACACACACACACACACACACACACACACACACACACACACACACACACACACACACACACACACAGTTTCTTTCTTTCTTCCACCTACAGTCCACCAGGTCAAAGTGAATTTCACACAATAAAGCTTCATTATCAAACCAGGTTGAGAAATAACACTGTGTTGCAAAAGCTCTGTTCTGTTCTGTTCTGTTCTGCTCTGTTCTGTTCTGTTTCTGCTCTGCTCTGCTCTACTCTGTTCTGCTCTGCTCTGCTCTGTTCTGTTCTGTTGCTTGCTGCTCTGCTCTACGCTGTCTGCTCACGCTGTCTGCTCTGCTCTGCTCTGTTCTGCTCTGTTCTGCTCTGTTCTGCTCTGCTCTGCTCTGTTCTGTTCTGTTCTGCTCTGCTCTGTTCTGCTCTGCTCTGCTCTGCTCTGCTCTGCTCTCGCTGCCTTGTCTGCTCTGCTCTGTCTTCTGTTCTCGTCTGCTCTGTTCTGTTCTGTTCTGTTCTGCTCTGCTCTGCTCTGTTCTGTTCTGCTGCTCTGTTCCGCTCTGCTCTGTTCTGTTCTGCTCTGTTCTGCTCTGTTTTGCTCTGTTCTGCTCTGTTCTGCTCTGTTCTGTTCTGTTCTGCTGTTCTGCTCTGTTCTGTCTGCTCTGTTC